>NC_071266.1:19691165-20018665 GCF_023375685.1 Ictalurus furcatus
TTTCAGAGAGGACTTCTTGATAAAATAGTCAAACACAGATGGAGCACTGACCAAACCATATACTATTGAGATAATTGTGAGATAATTACCTCATTGTTGTCAGGAAGACAGTCTTCTACTCATCTTCTACCTGAATCTGTGCAGGGATATGTTCTGCACAAATGTAGTTTCATGTAGAAACTCTCAGCACACTCCAGATTATTCAGGAACAAAGGCAAGGGATATTAAACCTTTTCAGTAATCATGTTCAGACTTTGGTCATCAATATAAGACTTTTTACTGTGAAGAGAATAGATAATGGATGATGCTGGAGAGGTTGATGGTCAAATTAATTACTGCTTAAAGGTCTCAGTGATGAATTCCTCCATTTCGGTTGTCTCTATTGTAGACAAGGGGTAAAGTCTAGAGTAGGGTGTTGACCTCCATTAGGTCACTCTACTTCCAGGGATAATGACTACTCTGGACAGCTAGGCTTTCAGTGGATGTTGAGCCATACTGGAGTTGGGGACATCCTTCTTGACATTTAGCTGACAATGCTACAATACTCCGGCAGGTCCAGGAAACATGTGTTATAGTTTTTTTCATTCAGGATCACCCACAAAGTATGGTATGATGTGGTGAGTCAATGACATAGGAAGAGATTGTTTGATGATTTGATAGTAAGGATGTAGCCCTACATAATGTTGCAGGCATAATGTTATGGTTATTTCGTGCCCTCTCCCTGAAGCCAAAGTTCTGACCAAATGCTGTGCAATAAAGCTCCTAGCAGAATCAACTGTGCCTGAAAATGAAGCAGACAATGAGTTAAAGTGCACATTTAATCTCTCTTTAAATATTGAGCACTAAATGTTTATGTAAGCTGTAATTCCTTGGCTATACACATGGCTAAGATATATATGCTGAAGTACAAAGATATGTTGTTGATTGCTTGGTTTGTGCTTAACTGGTCTCACAGGACTCATAGTGGAGATCCAAATTCTGGAGGTTTTATTCCAGCATGTGTAATGCTTTGTGTGATGCTTTGGCTTACCCAAGATCATCCTGTCAGACAGAAGCCCCCAATTTACTTCTCAGATATTGACAGCTTTTATGGAAAAGTTTGAATCAATCAGTCTCACTTCATGCAAGGAATAATTAACATTTCCCACAACTTTGAAAAAGTATACAAGAAAATCCCACACAAACATTACACCGTAAAAATGTATGACACACAAAATGCATGTTATTACACTTTAGAGTGAAACACTCTCTCTTTATTCTTTTGCTGTCTTTTTCTTGTGGTAGCATTGCCCACATTCTCTCCCTCTTGCTCTCTTGCTCTCATTATGTCTTCTTTCTCATTTGACCTCTTGTAGTCCTATTGTTCTATTGGCCTAGCATGACTGCAGCTGAGGTGTTCTGACGAGAAGGGTGGAAGTGAGTGGCACTAACGAATTAGAAGAACGACAGTTTCCTTCCCTATTTGGCCTGACATTTCTTCACAAGGCAAAAATCCATTGAACAGAATAAACACAGCCTCCTCTGATATGCACACACACACACACCCCTGTTCCAGGCCCTAAGGCTCAACACGTTGCCTTGTCATGGTGCTCTGATGCTCTTTATTCACATGCCAAGCTCAAATGCATGCATGTCCATCTGCAGTGGAATGAAACAAACAGATCCGCAACAACTGTCACTGTACCAATGCTGCTAAATTAATTCACTGCTGCTTAATTAAATATTCTGAATGAATACTATTGAATATTACTTTGCCCACATAAATAATGTTTGGTATATAAGGAGCCAATTTAAGAAGCATAATGATATAAACATTCTGCCTAAAAATGTTTTAATTGCTAGTTTGATAGCTAAGTGTGCACTGTAGAGATGACAGTGGCAAAATTGTAATGGTCAAATACTAATAAAACATTTAGGAATTCAGCCTAAAGAACAAAGCTTTTTAAATTAATCCGGGTTTATTTCAGTGACTAATAAGCAGTTATTGCAGTGAGTGAACAGTGATTTGACAAGTAAAGAGTGATGGTGAGGCTTGCATTTGTTGTGTTTGTCTCATGGATGATGTGGATGTTTTGAATGTTACTAATGTTGCTTTTCCATAAATAAATCTATAAACCATATTTGCTGTTATGTAAATAAAATAAATTATTATTATTATTATTATTATTATTATTATTATTATTAATCATGACTACTTATTTTGGACAGGACCTCTAAAAGCCTGTCCAGATTGGCTGTGAATAAAGTTTGGTATTAATTTAGACATTGTTTTCTCATACACGCTTATAATTTGAGATCTTATTTATCATATAGATTAGATTCAAACTAAATGATTAAATACACTGATTAAAAACAGTTGCAAAACATATTTAAGTCAGGAAAGCCTACATTCAGAACTTTATATAGCAATAATTGTCATCATTTCACCATATGCCACCACATAAATATATTTGGTCAGCATAGCAGTTGACTAGGACAGGTTTATTATTTAGTGCTCTGCCAGTATTTTAATCAATGCGTTATATGAGAAGTCAGGTGCCCACTTCCTTAGCAACATAATTTCCATTCTAAAAATGGAAATAAGTCATAAAGCAGATTATCAATCAAATCATTTAACTGATATTTTTGCACACTTTCTGGACATATTCTGTAGCTTTTTGCACAATGGTGCATAAAAACGGAGAGCAGGCTCATTCCAGCCAATCGCAGCACCAAAAGTCCAGATTTGATTGTCACAGCAAAAAAAATTAAATAAATAAAAACAAAAAGAAAAATACAGGGCAGTCTACTGCCTCCGACTAATATACAATAACCTTATTATTTTCATGAGGATTATTGAAAACTGCTCAAAGGAATAAAAAAAAAGCAATCATATGGGGCATGCATTCATAAGAAGGATTAAGGAATTATTCTCTAGCATAAACTACCCTACCAGTTTAATAATGAAACCCTCAGTGATTCAGCACCCCTTTAAATTTACATACTGTACATAGAGACATAATTTGTCATTCTTTTTCCTTATACTTGACAAACATTGAGATTTATGGACAGCACATTTTTATTTGCTTGTTTTCTCTTTCTCCTGTGTGTGCAGTGCTGTCCTTTGTTTTGGTTTTTAATTAGGCTCTCCTGTGTCTTTGAGTCTGGTGACCTTATCAATTACATGACACCAGCATTTAAGTCGGCCAGGCTGCTAATGAAGACATGTAATCAATAACCGACTTGTCCTTATTAAGGCCTAATCATCCAGCCATTGCGTGTAAAACTATGTAAAGGTTCATTTTTCCCCTTGTAGTATTTAATTTAGTAAGTATTGCTTTGTTTTTTTTCTTCATTTTTGTATGTGTGCTGTTTCCTCTGTGTATTGGCCCATTGTTTGCTCATGACTCTCTCCTAGGGAGTCAGAAGTGGTTTGTCATGTTCTTCAGACTTATATGCTATAGTTTACCACAACAGCTTTAGGAGGATCTCTACCAATATGGCCGGGGGTCTTATTTATTAGCAATTGTGTACAGTGAATTGCAAATATCTGTGGACGCTCTGACGGTACACACTACAAAATTCTCATTTCTCAAGCATTTGCACATGTATGCATTGAATAATGATGCATCCTGTACATTCAACATCGTTCTACCTCAGCACAAATAGTCACATTTATGTTAAGAAACAATCCCAAATTGCTATGTATGGTAAACATTCTCCCTTAAACCACCTTTATACCACAGTAACCTGTAGTTTTGCTTGTTGCAAAATGGACCATGTGAAAAAGTCCAGGAAGATGATTGTGTATCATTTCAGCATCATTGCTAGATGAAAAATAAATGCAACCATGATTGTTGAGGCTTGCCTTAGTATCAACTCTGTGTTCTTAATTATGCTCAAGTTTGGCAGGATATCTGAATTGCAGAATTAATTAATTCAAATGTTTGTCTACTTTTTTTCTTCTTCTTCTTCAGTTGCCCTCCCAGATTTATTCAGAAATAGAAAAAAAAAAAAAAAAAAAAGGTTTATAAAAAAAGATTCAAGGTCCGAAATGTTAACGGCATGTTTACCAATTAATAAAATTTTTTAAAATTCATTATACTTATTATTTATTTATTTTCAGGTGGGTGGAATGGACAGATGGATGGAAGTGCAAGTGCATATTTATTAATCTTTCAAGCAAATAAAATCTAATATCAAGGTCATAAAACAGGCACAAGTCAGATGATCTACAAAGAGCAAACTAGGCAAGAGCAAGAATCAAAATACAAACAAACAAGGTTGAGAACCAGGAAACTATGTAGTCTTGGATTCATCATTAGTCATGTACTAGCCTCAAGACACAGCATGTGAGTCTGGATTAAAGGGTACATGTAATTGCAATAGGGTGTGTATACTTGGACTTCTGGTGAACTTGAATGTGTAAATGAGATTTGGAGTTAATGATGCTGCTGGGAAATGGAGGTGAATTAAGCCATATTGGTCTATAGTGCTGCATTCTGGAAATTTTGGGGTGATTTAAGGTGATTCAGAATGGGGGTAGTGGTGAATGCCTTTTTTATATGGGTGAAAGCATGGTTTGCAGCCTTGTTCCATGTGAGTTTGAATGGGCCCTTCTTGTGCAACAAGGTGAGAGGACTGGCTGTAGAGTTGAAGAATCTTTCATAGAAGTTTGCAAATCAAAGAAGCCTCTGGAGCACTTGGATCATGATTAGGATGGGCCAGTCCTTCGTGCATAGTTACACCATCATTACTGATGATATATACTAAAAGGACACTTGGGGCAAATGAAATTGACCTTTTTCTCTTTTGATGGAGCCCTGATGTCCAAGTTGTTTGGCCAGCACCTGTTTGACATGACTTCCCAGATAAGGGAATAAATCAGGATATTGTTTATACACTACCTGTCAAAAGTTTAGAAATACTCATTCTTTATTTTTATTTTCCCCCCCACATTTTATAATAATAATAAAGTCATCAAAACTCTGGAATAACACAAATGCAACTATGGGAATTATGTTGTGATAAAAAATGCAAACAATTCAATATTTTAACATCTTCAAAGTAAACACCCTATTTGACTAGAATTTCCAGAAATGTATTCTTGGCATTTTCTCAACTGATTTCTTGAGGAATCCCCCTGAGATGCTTTTTAAATAGTATTAAAGGAGTTCCCACCTATGCTGGACATTTATTGGCAGCTTTTCGGAATAGTTTGCTCCAAGTCATCCCTTTAAAAAAAAATATAAATAAAATGTTAGTTTTCTAATGAAAGAAATGAATATGTTGGCACAATTATATTTTTGTCTACAACACCAATTTCAAATATTTAATCATACACCTTCAGATCAAAAGATTTTTAAGATCATGAGAAACATTTCAGTCGAGTGTCTCCAAACTTTTGAGTGGTAGTGTATAAACAGTGACAAGTTTATCCAACAAGTTGTGCAAGTTGACATTTATTAAATACCTGGAAGGCAGAGGGGGTGTTAGAGAGCTAATAGGATATGATGCAGTACACATAGTGGCTAGAAGTGGTGCTAATGGCCATTTTCCCATCATCATCTTCAAGAATGTGGCTAAAGTTATAGGCATACCTGAGATTGAATTTAGTGAATATTCATACCTCCTTAAGCTCCAGGGTCAAGGAACTCAGTGTCTGAGTCTAACCCCTCCATGGTGAGTTGAAATTGGCTGATTTGCATGGGCTCTGGATTATTGTGGACCTGGTAAGTGACCCTCTCAAACATTCCCATCCTTTCGGTCTGCAGCAGATTATGTAAGCAGATGGAAAGATGTTTGATCATCTCTGCATACCAGCTTGGAGATCACATCGGGTCTTAGTCACTGATGAAAAGCAACCTTTAGTGCCAGTTCATTCCATCTGCTGCCAGTTTCTAGTGTTCTGAGCTAGAGTTCTCAGCTGCGCAGCGTCTAACCTGATTGACAGTGAGAAGCTGTTGTCCAATGTCTTTGCCCTCAGGTGTGTTATCAAAGATGCACTGAAATAACATAATGAAGTCATAAAAGGTTTTGATAGCCTTACCTCCCTGTTGTCATAGTGCAGAAACCAGGTGAGTGCTTTGTACATCTCCAGGTTTATGAACTAAACCACCCTGTTGGGCTCAGAGCCACCCTGTTGGACATATATATTTATAGACTCACCATCCACTTTATTAGTACACCTGCAAATTCATGCAGTTATCTAATCAACCAATCATGTGGCACCAATGTAATGTAAAAAAAAAAAAAACCCAAAACATGCAGATGCCAGTCAAGAGCGTGAGGTAATGTTTACATCAAACATGAGAATGGGAAAAAAAGTCTGATCTTAGTGACTTTGATCGTGGTTGTTGGTGTCAGATGGGCTGGTTTGAGTATTTCAGAAACTGCTGATCTCCTGGGATTTTAACACACAACAGTCGCTAGAGTTTACACAAACTGGTGTGAAACACCCCCCCCCCCAAACAAACATAGAGTGAGCAACAGTTCTGTGGGTGGAAGCATCTTGTTGATAACAGAAGTCAGAGGAAAATGGCTAGGTTAGTTTGAGCTGCCAGGAAGGATATAGTAACTCATATAATCACTCTTTACAAGCGTGATGAACAGAAAAGCATCTCAGCATACACAAAACTTCAAACCTTGAGGTGGATGGGCTACAAAAGCAGAAGATCACATTGGGTTCCACCCCTTTTAGACAAGAACTGGAATCTGAGGCGATCATGGGCACAGACTCACCCACACTGGACAGTTGAAGATTTTAAAAAATCACCTGGTCTTTTCCCAGTCTTCAACTGTTATAAGTTACTGTCAGCCAATTGTGCCATGATCAGTCTTAGCCAATGGTATCTTGCCTCAGCAGCTCTTATTCAGTAACACTGAATAAGCTCAAGTTGCTGGTCTCAGGCCAGCAACTTTGTTCTGTCGGCTACCGGAAAGCCACATACAGTAAATTACAATTATATACACACCAGCCAAAAGAGCATGTATGAAATGAATAATAAATAAATAAATAATAAAATGATTAATAATAAAGAGCAGGAGCTGAGGTTTCTGTGCACATACCTGACCATATGGGTTAAAGTGTAAGAGGCATAAGAGAAAGGGAATGTTTGCACCAGTGGAGCTGGTACTAAAAATCTAAAATAACAATGTGTGTGTGTTATGTGTAATCACTACTACTACTAGTGTTGATAATAATAATCATCAATGATAAAATAATAATAATAATAATAATAATAATAATAATAATAATAATAATAATAATAACAACAACAACAACAACAACAAAAACAACAACAATAATTATAATTATAATAATAATCACTAATAACAACAATAATCATCACAAATACCCTAATAACAAATAAATGGGTGTAATTAACATTATTTCCATATTTAATACATTTTAATTCATGTGTGGATAAATTGTACACTTTATTTGACTAAAACAACAGCACTGTAATATAAAATGTTGCCTAATAAATAAGAAAATAAAGCAAATGCTAAAGAAATTTAATGCAAAACATATTTAAGCATTTTTGGTCATTTGCATGTTCTGTGATGCAAATTCAGAAAAATGGATTGGATGTGTTTGGCTTCTTGCTAACTAACACAGATTACAATAATGGACTGTTAAGGCAGGGATAAAACTCCATGTTTTGCTACATATCCAAATGTGCAGTCCAAGCACATGTGTAATTTTCTATTCTCTAGTGTTTTTGACAAGCAGTGTTTCCTTTAATGCTCAGCTGTATCAGAATGTATCCATCCATCCATTTTCTATACCACTTATCCTTCAGGGTCATGGTGAACCTGGAGCCTATCCCAGAGAGCATCAGGCACAAGGCGGGGTACACCCTGGCCAGGGGGCCAGTCGCAGGGCACCCTATTCACACACCATGCATGTCTTTGGACTGGGGAGGAAACCGGAGTAACCAGAGGGCCACGGTGGGAATCGAACCCCCAACCCTGGAGGTGTGAGGTGAACGTGCTAACCACTAAGCCACCATGCGTCCACGTAGTGTACTAATATGAATTAGTATACACTTTATTAAAAAATAAGACAAGATTATTCTTCTTTACTTAACCCCATTTCCTTGCTATTATAGCCATAACTCCATGTGCCATAGTAGATTGGAGATTGTACACAGATTGTAAACCCCAATTTGGATTACCTGTAGTGTAGGCTGTCTACATTCATGACTGAAACAAATGAACACAAAGGGGGAAAACGGAGCAACAAAAATAAATACATTCACAACATCCTCTTGTTTGGGTTTGTTTGTTACCTCCAGATTTGCTACATTCTCAGCATATACAAAGGTCCCTATTTGAAAACCACAGTTCCCTTGCACATAAACAGGAATGGAAAGTCAATTGCAATCTGAGAAGTATAATAATTTGTCCTGTGGCATGTTCTCTCTTTGTCTTGTGTGTGCCTTCCCAGACTTCACAGATTGTACCCGTATACTGCTTATCAGTGCTGTAATGAATTCTGGCCATATTCTGCCCAAACTTTTTTATTGTCTGCACAGAAATTAAGGAAGAGGCTTATTTCCTGATGTGCTTGCTTCATTTTCCATTAGCCTGCAGATTATATTCCAATGTTTAACTTCCCCACCATAAAAGCTCTGCACACTCTGAGGGCCTCTATGAAACACTGTGTCCTCTGGGATTAGAAAGTAATCTGAAAACGTGTTGAAATAAGAGCTGCTACTGTTTAATCCACTGTGAGTGGACTGAGAGGGGAATTCATAAAGGGACTTTTTTTTGGTCTTGTTTGTTATAGATCTTAGAAGATAGATACTGTAACTCTTAGTGAATGGTTAAATCTGCCTCACACTGCCTTTATTTATGCACACCTGCAGACCTTTGTAGGTTCTCTACTCCTTCCAAGAATTTATAGCCACAATCACTGTTTTTTAATGTTTTGAAGATGAGTACTTATAATGTATTTAACCTGCTCCATTTATCTGTGGTCTTGACCAAACAGTAGTGTTGGTCAAACCCAGTAACTACTGAATAGCTTTTATTCTTATACCAGCACTGTTTATGTGATGCACAAAGATTCTTGTCTGTCTTGACACATACAATTTACGTGCTTCTTCACAGAACTCTAAATCAATGTACACAATGTACTATAAATAAATGTACACAGTTTGTGCCCTGTAATGGGTTGGCACCCCGGCCAGGGTGTCCCCCGCCTTGTGCCCCGAGTCCACTGGGATAGGCTCCAGGCTCCACCATGACCCTGTGTAGGATAAGAGGTACAGAAAATGGATGGATGGATGGATGGATGGGAGGATGTACACAGTAAATTCCAGCAATGCTGCTGAACCGTCTCTTTGCTATGATGAATTTCTGTGTTCATAATTTAACACAGTGTAGCATAAAGAGAAGTGTGAATCAGTATATTATGTATACTATGTATGTATATTTTATGTACTGAAGTAGCTGTTTTATCCAATATATTACAATAAATACATATAATACATAGGGAAACTTTGCATATATTTTTGTATATTGGTAAATATATTGCATAGTATTTTTCAATCACAATATAATGTATTTCTGTTACATAAGTGATAGCTTTTCTTTGGATTTAAAGCATATTAAAAATTAATCTAACCTTTATTAGAAGTCCTTATGTTAGATTAGGCTGGCTGCATTGGTTTCCATACAAGTTATTTAAAAAAAAATAATAACTGCTTGTTTCATGTCTCATGTGACGTTCCAAAAGAAATGGATTACATAAAATATTGTGTCTACAGGCATTCATGGGGAAAGGCTACACGACGTTCTCGTGCTTATTCTATCACCAAGATGCAAGAACCATCTGGAAACAGATGAATACACATAGACTACTGAACTGTTTACAGTTTATGCACTCAGTCATAGGGTCCTGAATTTGTAGGGATTTGGTCTAAGACATAAACTAACCTCTACTGCTGGAGAATTAGAAGAAACTCATAAATGGATTGGCGTCCCCAAGATTTAATACAGAACCTCAGGGTAGCCAAAGGTCTTTGGACAAGATGTGAGACCTACATACAGTGCACCCCATCCTAGGTAGATAAATCAAAATGTTCACCCATGAAATTTATGAGAGGTAGCCCATGAGGGAATAGAATTGAGTTGAGGGAAGTATATTTTGATTGATTGTAGGTGCCTGAGCAGGGGTAGACTGTCTCTGGAGTGTGTGTGTGTGTGTAAGGCAGGTGTTGGGGAGATCAGGTGGTGGTTGGTAATTCAAAAAACATAATAATGCAAAGGGGAGCTGAGTCATGTGAGTGGATTTTTGCTCTACACAGGTGCAGAGATAGATAGAGACACACACACACACACACACACACACACACACACACACACACACACACAGAGAGAGAGAGAGAGAGAGAGAGAGAGAGAGAGACGGGGGGGGGGGGGGGTGAGTATGAGGCAATGGCTATATGGTACTGAGGGAAACAGACCTGCAATGAAGATGGATGAAGGGCTCTAAGAGATTTGGATAAACCACAGAGAACTCTAGCATTACTTTTCTTGGAGAAATGACATTTAGAAGGGCATGCCTTTGTGTGAATTTTAACCCAAAATGTTTTACAATACTTTTCACAAAGTCATACACATTGTTTAAAAGTCTTGGATCCATCCATCCATTTTCATCGCTGTTTATCCTACACAGAATTGCGGGGAGCCTGGAGCCTGGAGCCTATCCCAGGGAACTCAGGGCACAAGGCGGGGGACACCATGGACAGGGTGCCAAGCCATTGCAGGGCACAATCACACACCCATTCACACATCCACAGTATGGACAATTTAGAAATACCAATCAGCTTACGATGCATGTCTTTGGAACGGTACCTTTCCCTGTTTTCCCTAGACTTGAGGGTACATCTTTTATACCTTCACAAATTATACAAAAAGTGAAGAAGTGATCTTTTTATTCCCAGGATTTCCCAATTCATAACCTCCATCTTCCTATTAAAACAGCGCAGTTCTGATTTCACGAAGTCGCTGCTATACTGAGGTCAACATTTCATTCATTAGTTGTGTAAACAAAGCTCTTCTGAGGTTGTAGGAAGTGAAATCAGTTGATATTTGAAATGTTTGTAATGTAAAAGTAGTTGACAATCATGATTCCATGGATTTCCAAGAATTTCTGAGAGTGTAGATGAACTCTTTTTCATAGTGTCCTCACTTCATTGCCTCCATAACAACAGCTAGCACTGCAAACAGAGATGTCATTAATGTGATGTTTAGTGTTGTTGAAGTGTCTCGCCACTGGAAAAGAGAATGTCATTCTGATGATTTGAAGTAATTATTTCAGTACTAATGACAGAGTGGACAGTAATCAGTTGAGTCAAGAGGGATTACTTGTTTTCCATTGCAGATTTATCATCTATCATTATAAATAATGTGTTTTTCCATATATAGATTAAGTTCCATAGGTAGAGTTGGACAGATATTGATATAGCCTTTCACCTTTTTTGCTTCTGGGAATAAACAGACTTTGCTATAACTTTGTTTCTAATTGAGATATGTGCAAAAGAGAAACATATTTTCCGTACAGGAAAACCTCTAGTTTTCATAAATTCTTATAATACAAAACATGAAAGTGAAAATTTCACCCTCAACACATTGATTTGATTTGACTGAACAGTTTGATTATTTTTTTCAGTGGGATATTATCCATCCATCCATTTTTTGTACAGCTTATCCTTACTGGCTCGCGGGGAACTTGGAGCCTACCAGTGGGATATCATGATAGTTATTTTAGATAGATTTTAAAAAATCTTTTAGATTGAAATTAGAATGGGATATTCTTAAGGAATCATTGTTAATGGAGTCAGACTTCTTTGTCCAATGCTATTATAGCATCAATGACTGCGTTTACATGGACAACAATAGCTGCGTTTACATGGACAACAATAATCCACTCTTAATCCGATTAAGACCATACTCTATTAAGAAACTACCACGTAAACAGCAATTTTTACTTACCTTAATCTAATTAAGGTCATAATCGAAGTAAGCAATAATCTAATTAAGACAGGTGGAGTACTCCTGTTTTAGTTGCATTATGGACGTGTAGTAGTGACATGTAAACACCTTAATCACATTATGAACGTCGTGTGGGAGTTTTCACTGCATTTTGCGACAGGACACGATCACACACGGCAGTTTTATGTTTTACGGCGAACAAGAGAGTTCGGCTGTGTCCCAAACTGCATACTTGCCTACTATAGGCCTGTAGTGGGGACAAATACATGCATCTTGGCTACTATACAGTAGGTAAGTATGCGATTTGAGACGCAGCCCACGGCTTCAAGCAGTCGTCTATTTGCACGTATAGCATGGCTAATAATTAACCGCACTTGAAGCGTTCATAAAAAATTTAAATAAAAACACCCAAAACTGTATACGGTACCGTAACGAAGACGAACTGTATGTTGATACGTGAAATTCTGGAGGGACGTCGGACGGCGTGGAGCGGTGACGTAATGACGCGGGCTCTTAATCTAATTATGATCAATAACATGTAAAACGGGTACATGACAGGAGTATTCTAAAAGCGACTCATGTAAACACCTTAATCACATTATTACCTTACTTAGATTAAGGTCAATAATTAGATTATTGCTGTCCATGTAAACGTAGTCAACGTCTGCGGTACCCGCTCCTGCCTTACAACCTCACTTACAATACCTTTTCCACTCTGTTGTGTTACATGTATTTAGGTGTGGGTGATAGTTTACAAACTTTGTAGATTTATTCAGTTTACAGTGGTGCTTGAAAGTTTGTGAAGCTTTAGACTTTTCTATATTTCTGCATAAAAACAATTAAAAATGTTAAATTACTAACATAATCAGATTTTCACACAAGTAATAAAAGTAGATAAAGAGAACCCACTTAAACTAATGAGACAAAAACATTATACTGAGCAATTTAATTATTGAGGAAAATGATCCAATATTACATATCTGTGAGTGGCAAAATTATATGAACCTCTAGGATTAGCAGTTAATTTGAAGGTGAAATTAGAGTCAGGTATTTTCAATCAATGAGATGACAATCAGGTGTCAACCCATGATACATGTTTATGGAAGTGTATCATGGCACAAACAAAGGAGATTTTTGTGGAAATCAGAAAAGTTTGTTGATGCTCATCAGGCTGGAAAAGGTTACAAAAGCATCTCTAAAGTGTTTGGACTCCACCAATCCACAGTCAGACAGATTGTGTTTAAATGGAGGAAATTCAATACAATTGTTACCCTCCCCAGGAGTGGTCGACCAACAGAGATCACTAGAGCAAGACATGTAATAGTCCACAAGGTCACAAAGGAACCCAGGATAACTGCTAAGCAACTAAAGGCCTCTCTCACATTGGCTAATGTTAATGTTCATGAGTTCAGAATCAGGATAACACTGAACAATAATGGTGTGCAAGGCAGGTTTGCAAGGAGAAAGCCACTGCTCTCCAAAAAGAACATTGCTGCCTGTCTGCATTTGCTAAAGATCATGTGGAGAAGCCAGAAGGCTACTGGAAAAATGTTTTGTGGATGGATGAGATCAAAATAGAATTTTTTGGTTTAAACGAGAACTGTTATGTTTGGAGAAAGGAAAACACTGTATTCCAGCATAAGAACCTTATCACATCTGTGAAACATGGTGATGGCAGAATCATAGTTTGGTGGTGTTTTGCTGCTTTTGGGCTGGGACAGCTTGCCATCATTGATGGAACAATGAATTCTGAAGTATACCAGCAAAAAAATCTGAAGAGAAAGTGGGTCATACAGCAATACAACGACCCTAAGCACACAAGTAATTCTACCAAAGAACGGTTAAAGAAGAATAAAGTTAATGTTTTGGAATGGCCAAGTCAAAGTCCTGACCTTAATCCTATAGAAATGTTGTGGAAGGACATGAAGCAAGCAGTTCATGTGAGGAAACCCACCAACATCCCAGAGTCGAAGCTGTTCTGTACTGAGGAATGGGATAAAATTCTTCCAAGCTGATGTGCAGGACTAATCAACAGTTACCAGAATCCTTTAGTTGCAGCTATTTCTGCACAAGGGGTCACACCAGATACTGAAAGCAAAGGTTCACATACTTTTGCCACTCACAGAAATGTAATATTGGATCATTTTACTCAATAAGTAAATGACCAAGCACTCTGTAATATTTGGGTCTCATTTGTTTAACTGGGTTTTCTTTATCTACTTTTAGGACTGTAAGTTACATTATCATGTAATTCTGGTAGTGTTGTGTGTTTCTTTTATGTAATGACTATAAGCATTTCTTCTAAAAACAGGTCTGCTGATTAAGAGAAAAAGGAAAATGCAGCATAGACATATCGAACTGCTGAGATTCAATAATCAACTGGGAGGAAAACTGACAAAAATAATATAAACCATTTGTTAACAGCAAATAAGACAGTGTCAATGCCAAAAATGGCAGACACCTTATTTTGTATGTATTTATTTTTCTTGAAAGAGATGGAGGGCTATCCCCTTTATACTATCCAGCAGTGGGTTCATCAATGCGAATGTGATATTAGGCCAAATCTTTTAAAAAACATATAATATAATCCACTACCAAGAATGTTTAACAAGTAAATTATGTAATATATTGTTTAAGATCGGACATTTACATATGCAAATGTACCTTTGCCTCACTCCACCCCCTGCCCCGACCCAAAATTGTTAATACAAAATATCAAATTTTTATTGCTATTGGCCACTCTTCCATCCAAATTTTAACACTTAAATCATCCTAACACTGAGTCTAAAATGACAGCTCTTAATGACCAGCTGATATATGACTTAATAAGCGGAGTTATATCCTTTATGCATTGTCATTTCTATGGATTTCACTCAATTATAACAACTTCTTCTTCATCTTCTTCTTTATATCAGTGATGAAATTTTAGTGATCTCAGACTTGTGAACCTTACTGTAAGGTGGTTAAGGTGTTCAAGACTCTTTTTTGATGTTGCAAGTGAATATGTGAGCATTTTCTGGACTGTAAATTAACCTATAACTGAACTTATTTAAGCCTTAAAATGTGTGTTTCTCCATTTTGATTGTCTGGAATATTGATAAATGATGAAATAGTTAGCTAGCTGTTAATTGTTGGTTATTTTGGACATTATTCACTTTCTATGTAATTTTTTATTTATTTATTTATTTAATTTTTTTTTTACTTTTGCTGCAACATAGTCTGCATGTGAATCTGAACAATTTTACCAATTAAGACTACTAATGTAGCATACTAAGGCAGTGGTATCTCAATGGTTAAAATGTTGGATTACTAATCAGCAGGACATGAGTTCAAATTTCAGTGCTGCTAGTACTGGGCCCTTGGCCAATTAAGGCCTTAACCCTCAACTGCTCAGTTAGTTAGATAAATGTAAGTAGCCGTGGATAAGGGTATCTGCCAAATGCTGTAAATGTAGTAGGCAGCATTTTATTTGTCTCATTGTTTACATTTTATGATAATATGTATGTTGCTACAAGAAAAAAAGAGAGAAGTGGCATGTGTGATGTTGCATTTAGGTGTGACTGACAGGTAATCCTTGAGCTGAATTTCAAAGCTGAAGTATCATTCCAGAATGAAAAACAGCTTCCTGCACACATTGTTAGACAACCCTAAAACACCAGTGTGGAAACAAACAAATAAACAAATAATAATAAAAAGAGTATATTGAGAATTTTGAGTTTGAGTGGCCTGAATGTTGAGCATTTTGTGGAGTTTAAGTGGCCTGAAAATAACATTTGGTGGTATTTTTAATAATCCTGATAATGTAAAAGATAATGTAATGTTAGAAGTCAACTTATATCATCTATTATTCTATAGTTCTGAGCATCCAGAACTGGATAAAAAAAAAACAACAACAACCTTAAAATAAGGAACAATCAAGTCTGAGCTGTTATGCAAATTCTATTAATTTTGTATCTCATTTCAAGATTCACTTTCTATTTAAGTAATGGGTAGAGTACAACACATACACGCACACTTTTAAACCATTTGCTCAACATCCATTTAGCCCACTAAACATAGGAAAGTCTAAGCATGACAGTCGTAGATGTTTCACATATTTGTTTTTTGAACATCCATATCTCAGACAACAAATCATGACATTCATGAGCAAAGCACACTTAGCTAGCAAACCAGAAACTAAAACATATTTAGGCAGGCAGAGAGTAAGTACATCAGTGCAAAACACAACTTCCATTTTGTCTGAAATGAGTGTTCAGTTTTCAAAAGCACATAATGCAAACTGTGCCTTGGACCATCTAGTAAGTAAAAATTGCAATTTAAAAGCCACTGAAGTGGTAAAAAATAGTGAACCACAGACCTGTCAAGAAGGTCAGGACTGATGAGGAATTGGAAGTTCAGTAACAAAGAAAATGTGTTAATAAATGGAGTTCTTATTAAATAAACACTCGTGGCAGAACAAGTAAACATTTCTGAGGCCTTTACTATAGTAATAGGTCTATAATATATATATATATATATATATATATATATATATATATATATATATATATATATATATATAGTATAATAGGTCCTTTGATTACTAATTGGATTTAATGAAAAGGCTGGTGTACACAGAATGAGCTTTATTTAAAAGTAGAACAGTTGAACTCAATTCAGTTCATTGTGGTCAACTGCAGCTTATAATTTAGAAAATTATCAGTGTCACAAACTGTGACACTGTCACAAAAGTGACAAAAACTAGATTGAGAGAAATCGCTCTCCTCATGGTCTTTTTGTGTCTTTATAGACTCCAGTTACAGAAACAGAGTGGAGAGAGGTGGCTAAAGGATTCCAGGAAAGGTGGCAATTTCCACATTGTCTTGGGGCAATTGATGCAAAACACATCACCATTCTCCCCCAAGGAAACAGTGGGAGCATTTTAGGAACTACAAGTCCATTTTTCTGTCTTGTTGATGGCAGTTGCTGATTCTCAAGACAGATTTTTGTGTGCTAATGTTAGCACTCAGTTAGCATTAATGTTTGCCCACTCTGATCTTCAAGAGGCAATGGACAAAAAAGTTTTAAATGTTCCTCCGGCTGAACCAGTGCCAGGCACAGATATTGAGATGCCTTACATGTTTGTTGTGGATGAGGCTTACCCTCTCCGCACAGATTTAATGAAGCCATATCCATCTAGACACCTTACTCATGACCAGCGCATTTATAACTACAGGTTGTCACGAACAAGACGTGTAACTGAAAATGCCTTTGAAATACTGGCCAACCGATGGCGAGTATTCCTCTATACCATCCATCTAGATCCAGTGGCAGTGACAAAGATTACCCTGGCTTTTCTTGCCATTCCTAATTACATGCGGGAACATGCCCCAGACACATACATCCCTCAAGCACTTACCGATACAGAAGATACAGAGCACCACATCATCCCTGGTGGGTGGGTCGGTGGAGGAATGATACACCTCGCCTATCTGTACCTGTATCCCGAGCTAGAAATGATTCTGTAATTGCTAAAGATCAAAGGGACCTTCTAAAGGCATATTTTATCTCTCCTGCAGGGTCAGTCCCATGTCAGGAATGCATGTTGTGAACCATCCACACAGTTTGCATTTTGCAGTACATAAATCACAACCAGTTAAAATGACTGAACATAGTGTTTCATACCATTTTTAATCTTGACAGCATCTTTAAATGCTTTTTGTTTTTGAGCGGATAACAGTTAACAGTAACTCTTTGTAAAATGGTCACAACTCAATTTTATGTATATTCCAATGTTTTTTCTACTGCTCTGTTTGTCAATGCAGTTACTTTTGAAAAAAATTAATTACAAATAAAATTATTTGTTTGAAACAGATTCTTTATTGCACATATTTCCTGAACATAAGAATCAAACAGTAATTTCAATTTTGAAACTTTGTGCAATATGCACAATGTGCAAACATATTGGCAAACACTTGTTTTTAGAAAAAGCCATAAGAACATGTAAAACCAAAAATAATTATGTAAACCTCTGAGCCATCAAAGTGCAAACGTAGCTTCAAGATGTAACACAAAACATATTTACTCGTTGTTATTTATATCTCCTCCCTGAGTATAAGGTAAATTGCGCAACTGTGTGTAGCTTGATGATGGAGGGGGCTGCTGGTAAGGAGGAACCTGAAAGAGTGGCTGATGAATATGTAGGCTGAGTAGGAGGGCCTGGAGAATAAGGTACTTGCTCTCTGCACTGTGCAGACATGAACCTATCTTGTCCTTCATATAAAACTCTCATTATTGCTCGCCTAGCCTGCATTTTCTCAGCAATATCTTTAATAAGATGCATTTAGCTGGATATTTTTTTTGGCTGTTTGCCAAAGAATCTTCAGTGTTGCTAAAGACACTATTAGCAACTTGCGTAAGGATGTCCACCTTCTCCCTGTCCAACTTGTCCTCCTCTCTCAGCTTTGGCTTTTGACACTGCTTGTGATTTCTTTCGACAAATTATGAAAATAATGGTCTAATAAGAAAACAACTTCATACATGCTACCAATTAGGCTAATAATATATATTTTATATAATATATTTATAATATGCAGATTATGCTTGACTTACATTAAGTGTACTAACAGCTTGGCAAGGCTGCACGTGAGACTTGAGAAAATCGAAATTCCTGAGAACCCAGTTCTGTCTAGATGTGAGCTGTTTTGTCCCACTTCCACTTGGTTTGGGGTGCAACAATTTGGAAAACTGGGTGTGCAGTGATGAATCATGTGTTTGTACTTCCACTGCTACAAAACAATGTAAATTATTAATTTACATTAAATGAAAGAAAGTGAACCGTCAATAAAAGTCAGAAAAAATATACAAAATATATTATAATTTGAAAAACGAATCAGTGGTAATTGTTAAACTAAACGGTCATGTTTTAGAACAAACGTAGAAGTTACCTGAAATTTGTATTTCCAGAAATTTTATTTGCCCTCTCATGATACAGCGGTGAGGACACGTCATATAAATACTAATTTTCCCTCCATAACTCAATAAGTTTCTCTTCTTGCTGTACCGCCCACCTGACTGTTTTCGACATTTTCCCTGTGGTGGTTTGTTGTTGTTGCACTAAATGCATCATCAGGTTCAGGGCTCCTATTGGTTCCTGATTTGACAGTCGTCATAGGAGAAGCCACACTACAGGACTGTGCCTCAAATCTTCTGACTCTGCCAGAGTTTAATTGGAGGAAAAATTTTAGCTAATTTTTGTGTGAGATCAGTTGCAAGAGGGGTGTGATGAGGCGTGTTGGAAAAATGGTCCTGCACAAGAAAATTGATGGCAAGGCTGCAATAGCACTTTTGGGCAAAGGTGTTTTATTGACATTGCTCATATTTACAGTCCACCAAATGTGTACAAAAATATGTACATCCACGTGAAGGCCCCCCAAAAAACAGACAAAATAGGGGAAATGGGGAAAATGGAGGAAAACTATACAAAAATATTTACACTACAGCACTTGGCTGGTAACTCCTTTCACAGAATAGTAAATACATCATATACTAGCACTGCAACTAGCAATTACAAACTACAAACTACAACCCCCCTACACAATTGAACAGGCCTGGCTTTTAATCTGGAAGCTCCACCCACTAGGGCAGGTTAACGTGCCAGTGGCATACATAACACGCACACATATCCACTCCATTACCGTATCCTGCCCCATATCCCACAATAAAAACACACAGACACCAGATACCAGTAAATGTTTATGGTACTTAGCTGCACATCGTGTTGTGTTTGTAGTTGTCTGTGTATGTTGCGTCTTAGTCCAGGTTACCGGAAGCAAATGGCAAACCCCAGAAGCAATCCAGAAAGCCAGATCTCACTGAATTCCCTCAGGTAACTGGACCGTATTAACTGTTGCTTTTTTTTTATTTTATTGGGGCTTGGCGTCGAGTTGGGAATACAAATCCTAAGTGAACTCCTATAAAAATGTGAATATTATATACATTATGTTATATAATGAATATTAATGACTGAATATATGTTATGATACTGAAGATAGATATTTTATATTTTATATTTTATATTTATATATATATATATTGTAGTTTATGAAAAGTTATTGTTGTAATACTTACCTCTGGAAGAACATGGAGGAGTCATGTGGGTGGAGTTTCCAGATTAAAAGTCAGGCCTGTTCATTTGTGTAGAGGTTGTTTGTGGAGTTGGAGTTTATTTACCTTTCTGTGGAAGGAGTTACCAGCCAAGTGCTGTAGTGTATATATTTTTGTATAGTTTTCCCCATTTCTCCTATTTTGTCTATTTATCTTTTGGGCCTTCAGGTGGTTGTACATATTTTTGTGCACATTTTGTGGACTGTAAATAGGAGCACTGTCAATAAAACACCTTTGCTCAAAAGTGTTACTGCGGCCTTGCCATCAATTTTCTTGTGCGGGACCATTTTTCCATCACGCCCCGTCACTAGGGGCCTTAAGATGATATTTTCAGTTCCAAGGAAAAGTAATCAATAAATTGGGTCAGCACTTTGATTACAACAATACAGTCTAAACCAGAACCACTTACACATGTTATAAAAGATAAAAGACATTAATTAATTAATTTAAACAGAAATGGTCATTTAATATTCAAGCCAAATCTCTGTCCTTGAGCTGTACTGGGGAGATGACTGTTGGCAGAGAACCAGGCCTGTTATGCTATGGTCTTTGGCAACTGTGACACTGCGGGAGTCTCTTTTTTTTTATAGTAGGTTGGAGTCTTTAATGTCAGACCATTTATCATGCTATTATTCCATGATCTAATGGTTTTATGTTTGATAATATTACAGATGCCCTACACATGAGCAGGGGTCCTGTTAAAACAAGCAACAATGATATCCAAGTTGCAATACTTCTCCCAAACCTATTAAAGATGCAGTCAGTTTTTCTATAAGCAAGCTTAAACATAAACAAACACATAAATAAATGCTAAGGAGCTGCATATTTGTTTAATATGAGAACGAGTAAAGGGTAGAAGATGGATAGATGGATGGATGAAAGTGTTTTGGTGGGTCATTTGAATAAAAAAAGAAATGTATGAAGAAAACAATGTCAAAAAAGTTACTGGCCTTTCAGGCAGAGAACTGCGAGCTTAAGCCTCTAGCATGTTCCTGTTGACACACAGTTTCCTTCAACTGTATAGCCGGTTGCAAGTCCACTCCATTCTCAACCCCCAATAGATAGAGAGCAAGATCTATGCCCTGGGTAGTTACACCACCACCATATCCGAATGTGCATCATACTTATCCAAGGAAACACTAGTCTCTCCTACATTAGGCTGTGGCAGTAGGACTCGAGCAATTACTTGAACAATTTCTGCAAAACAGCATATTTGATATCCTTTTTAGGAGTAGAGTGGGAGATGTTAATCTCATGTAACCTGCAATCACAACTCTCCATCACAAAATTTATCTAATTATTCATGGAAGGGCAAGCATAAAAATCACTAAAAAATAGAATAAAATCAAACTCTGTGACTTTAACACCAACTTAGCAACACATAGACACACTCGCCAAAAAGGAAACCAACAACTGACAAAATAAGTACTGCCTACCACGATAAAGGCTGCACCAGAACATGAATGAGAATGTGGATCCCCCTTTCACCTCAAAGTTCTCTGCCAGTCTAAGAGTCCAGCAAACAGAACACAAAAATCAAGCCATACAGCAAAAAGTGCTTTACAGGAGATAGTCATAACAAGCTAGACCTGTTATATTTATGCATGTACTTATTTGTTTGCTTTTTCCTCAATACTTTGTTCAGTAAATGTTTGAAATTCATCTGTCCAGATGTATGTACAAGAGGACGCCAAGCACAAAAGATGCCCTGTTTCAACCACAATGCATCTGACATTGACATTCAAGATACTAAATCTATAGCTTATCGTACAAACAAATGAAATGATGGAAATGGTCACAGAACTATTACAAGGCTATGGACCAAAGATGAAATTCAAGTTCAGTGACAAAGAAGACTAGAAACAACAGATCTTACCCTATGGGAGACCAGTTAAACAAGGGGTTCAAAAGAGGCAGCTGATTCTCAAAGACTGTACAGGGAGAAGAAATGTTAGGCACAAATGTGTGAAGCATTTTGCCATTTTGACATGAAAAATCCATTTTATAAAGCTACTATCTTACTATTATTTTGTGACCTTTCACCATAGTTAGTTTTTCGAGAATCAGCTGCAGTTGTGGTCAACAAATCAATCTTTTATGTCTTATACATAGAACGAAATATAGACAACTAAGGCACCTGAAATTAGAAAGTTGACAACATCTACTGATAGATGTAATAGATATTAGTCATCATATGATCAAACCACATAGCCCTATGATTGTCTTACTTTATTTTTAAATAAAACTTTTACTTAAAGAGCCTTTCAATTAGGACCCTTTTATTATCATTGTGCCCCCCCCCCCCCCCCACTTAATGGCATCCTATTTTATGGTAAATAAATGCTGCCATATTTGGAAATGTCTCAGACACCTTAAAAATAAAACAGATGGGGGTAATTCCTTGAATCTAACCAGTTATATTGGTTTTAATCTTCTTTTGATTACACAGCTCATATACAACAAAGAAATGCTAAGCCATGAAGTTCTATAAACATCTTGCTCCCTTTCATAATTTATAGTATACACTGCACTACTGTACAGTCCCAGTAGGTAAGTTGCTCCCAGTGAAGCTAACTGTGGATGGTATGGATAGGTCCACTTGAGAAGTTTTGGTGCAAGGCTAAAAGAGCCATCTGCTGTATCTGACTGTCTTGAATTTGTCAGAGTGGAGAAACACATGATGATGTTTCAAAACCAGTACAATGTGTTCTGGTCTCATGCCACATTTCATGGGACCACATTTCAGCACCACACTGCCCCCAGCCACTGACCAAAGCATCCTTGGCTACTATCTTTTTCCAACTGAACATTGCTGATAGCCCATTTTCAAAAACCTCTTTTTTTCTAGCAAGGCCTAAGGGACCACTGCTGTGGCTGCTGTTAGCAATCCTAGCATCCTCAGCAGGAGCCAGTACTACACATAGCAGCTTGGCTGAATCACACTACTGCAATAGTATCTGCCACACATTGAGGTGACAGGGTGGCTAGCATTCTCAATGAATCTGTTTTGGTGAAAAGGATTTTCTGAGTGCAATATAAGAGTAAATACTGTAATTTGTGCAAGGATGGTGCAAGCGTCCCTGAGGGCCTTCTGCTTGGCTGCTTCAATAAAGCCTTAAGAAACCCATCATGCTAAGGAGACCCCAAAGCATAGGACCTTAATTTGGAATAACTGGCATTGGAAGGGAAACCTTAAAAACTGTGTTTTCTGGGGCAACATGAAATTTATGTAGTGTTTTTGCAGATCCACTTGCGTGAAGCACTCCTGTGGCTGCATACACTGTGCTTTGTAAGACTCTGTGGTGATTGGGGTGGGGATTGGGGACTGATTAGGGCACTCAAATGCCTACCACAAGTCTGAGGATGTGACTCTCACTGCCTAAGGTTTGTGTGAGGTTCTCATAGAGTTGTTATAGCACAGATTTTAACTGAACTATGTCCGCTGTAGCAATTTGAATTCAGTACAAATGTGTGTGTGTGAGAGATGTGTGATGGACTGGCATCTAGAGAATATATTCACTGTCACTTCCTAAGCATCTTGGTTAATGTTATTCTCTTCGGAACTGTAAGTTCACACTCAGTCACACCAAGGGGCTAATTAAAGCGGCCAATGCACCTACCAGCATGTTTTTGCGAAGTGGAAGAAACCTGGAGAACCTTTTTGTGTGAGTTTAAAAGATCACTGACGATTTGGCCCTCTGTTTGCTTCAAAGTAGCTTTTGTGTGTGTTATTGTTAAAAGACAAGAAAATGTCATGGACCTCCAAAATCAGGAAATAATAAATGAACATACAAGTTGGACAGACCTGTGTACTTTAGCTAGGTTTGTGCAAATGAACTTACATGAAATTATCCTTTGCACCAATAAAAGTGTGTATTAAATGATGCCATACAAAATATGGGGGCTTAATCCAACATTCCCAGACATTTTTAGCCATCTTGACTACCACAGCTTCCTCCTTAGAATCCCAGCCTACAGTAATTACACATGTCGCACTGGATTTCTACAAAACATCAAAACCAATTCAAAATTGTACTACTCACCCATAAAGCTATCTACAGTTTTCCCCCTTTTCTATTTGTCGAATATTATACTCCTCATTATAATACCTTGTTTGGAACCTTCCTTGATCTGAAACAATAACTCTGCAGACTCTAACACTTAAAGAAAGCACAAAAATATCACATTTTTAAAGCTTGTGTAAATCAATTTTAACAATAATGAGTCTTTTATTGGTCACATATACTGTACATTACAGCACAGTGAAATTCTTTTTTCTTTGCATATTGCAGCATGTTGGGAGGTTGGGGTCAGAGCACAGGGTCAGCCATGATAAGGCACGCCTGGAGCAGAGAGGGTTAAGGGCCATGCTCAGGGGCCCAAAAGTGGCAGCTTGGCAGTGCTGGGGCTTGAACTCCTGACCTTCTGATCAGTAACCCAGAGCCTTAACAGTCAAGCCACCATGCCCCCCATTCAATCTTCACTTCACAAAACCTGTTTTTTTATGTATGCAATATTAACTAAAAAGTATTATTAATACAATTAAAATCTCAACATTTGAACCACAAGAATGCTTGACATTGTATATGCAGACTGCAATGGCATACTGTAACAACCTGCAATATCTGTAAGAGATCTCAGAGATATTAAAGACTAAATCAGTTTATAGGCATGATTTATTATAAATTTATAACAATAAACCCTTTACCAGACAAAAAAAATATTATGTAGAATGCAAATGCCACAGTATTAATAAATCCTAATATTGCCAGTGCTCACCTATTTCTGTAGATGTAAATGTACCACTTGTACACTGATATTGCATTTTCACGTATTTTGTATGTCCATCTTTTTGAATCTGGCTTTCACTCAGCTTTGAGTATGGTGTTCTTTCAGTCCCTTTTTTTTTTTTTTTTTTAACAGTTCCTCCTATCTTGTCCCTCTCCAAATGTGTGATGTGAGCTTAAAAGCCATATCATGCTTGCCTTTTCTCTAAGGACATCACAGTCCAGGCTTTCTTTTTTTATAGTGTACAGAACATAGTATGCTATTTTCTCTACTGAAAGGCCCTACACTGAGGCCAACGTTATCTCTCTCTTACATTCACAATGTGGGCAGCAGTTAACTCCCAGCACAGTACAAAGGCATTCTGATTTACATTTACGGCAGTTGGCAGACGCCCTTACACAGAGCAACTTACAATTACAATGTTATATATATATATATATATATATATATATATATATATATATATATATATATATATACATATATATACATATATACACACACATACATATACACACACACACACAATTGAGGGTTAAGGGCCTTGCTCAAGGGCAGCTTGGCGGTTGGCGGCTTAGCACTTGGCAGTGCTAGGATTTGAACTCACAACCTTCTCAACAGTCCAGTGTCCTAGCTACCACTTCCCATGTTCACATGATTTAATCAAAATGTGTCAGACCTGCACCTTCAGCTCTTTTAGTCACTCACTTTTTCTCTCATAGGACACGTAGATGTATGAGATGAAGAATAATATTTTGCCTTTGATCTAAAATTAATATTAGTCATGATCTGAAAAAAATACATAGTCATGTGAAGGAAAAAAAAAAAAGTACACCCCATGGAGACTTTTTTTTTTATTTTATTTTTTTACATATTTGGACAAGCAAACATTTGATACTCTCCGAAACACTGCCTATTAATAAAAGGTGATACACACTATCAAACAACAATCGTCAATCTGCACTAACTCACAATTTAAATTGAAAAGCATATCAAATAGAGAAAGTAAGTATACCCCCAACATGCATCACACTTTCAAATCCATAAAATTAAAATCAGGTGTACAAGATTGGGTGCCAGTGATGAAAACCTGCTTCATCACTGGCAGGTGCAGTTGAAACCTGTCTTATTTATACCCCTCTTATATCTAGTGTCTGGTGTTCCCTTTCTTAGTGAGGTGTGTGGTGTTATCATGCCAAGATCTAAAGAGTTCTGCAAGGCCTTTAGAAACAAAGGTTGTGGATGCCCATGAGTCTGGCAAGGGATTTAAAACAATCTCCAAGTTATTTGAAATGCATCATTCTACAGTAAGGAAAATAATCTACAAATGGCACAGATTCCAAACTATTGCCAATTTGTCCAGGAACAGCTGTCCCAGCAAGAGCAGACCATCTGATTAAAATAAGTCACCAAGAACCCCTAAATTTCCTCAAAGTATCTGCTAGTAGGTCTGGCAACTGTTGGTTTCAAAGTGCATGCTTCTACAATCAAAGAAATTGCACAAATTTAACCTTCATGGGAGGCATGCCAGGAAAAAGCCTTTGCAAGACTACAGTTTGCCAATGAGCATCTAGGCCAATACCAGGCCTTTTGGAATAATGTGCTCTGGCCAGATGAATCAATGAATTGTTTCACAATGGTGAAATTGTTATATAGTTTGTGGTCGCTTTGCTACCTCAGGGACTGGACAGCTTGCATTCATTAATTCCACTATGAATATCAAAAGAGTGCTTGCAGATAATGTGAGGCCATCTGTCCAAGAGTTGAACTGACAGTAGACCTTTCAACAGGTCAATGAACTTAAGCACACTAGCAAATCCACCCCGGAATGGCTCAAAAAGAAGAAATGGAGGGTTATGGAATGGCCTAATCAAAGCCCATATTTGAATCCCATTGAAATCTTTAGGGGGGATTGAAATGGGCAGTACATGCAAGAAAACGCTCAAACATCTACCAACTGAAAGAATATTGCATGGAAGAGTGGTCAAAAATTACAGCAAGCCTGACAGACAATTACACGAAATGCCTACAAGTGCAAGGACAAACCCATGGAAAGCAAATCCATATCTGGAAAAGATATTAAACAAAAAAGATTGCCCACCCCTGCTCTAAGGTGTCCCCACTTCAAGAGCCAAAACCCCCTCCCAACAAAGCACTGAAGTTCTGCTGCATCCATGAATAGCTGTAGTATTAGGTCATGACAAATCCATGGAGATCGATGCAAAATGCAGAATTATTTAAGGGAAGCAGGCTCAGGGAAACAAACAAGGAAAAGACAGACTAGGAAACAGCATCATCTGTAACTTGATAACTAGAAAATAAACTCCAAGAGGAGAAAAAAGAAAAGAAAAAAAAAGTACTCAATAACCAAAATACAGTGACCCAACAAACACAGGCACAAAAATAATCAGACTTGCAGTAAGGCTCCAGCAAATAAGGGAGGAAAAACAAGCAATTTAAATATAGCACTAATCCAGCAGAGAAAATAACAAACACCTGGGTATGATTAGACATGAAATGGAGGGAGACAACAGAATAAGAAGTTCTGCAATGACAGTCAGGGTGCCCTCTAGTGGCCAAAGATGGAATTGTCCCTGGCAAGAAGTTATTTCTGCTAAAGGGGTCAATACTAGCTTCTGACAAGGGTGTACTTAATTTTTCCACAGAAGAATATATCTATTGATATTTATGTTGAATAAATTATTGAAAAATCAAAATTTCCTTGTGGTTTTGTCAAGTTTATCAACTTTATTAATAGGCACTGTTTTACAGATGACCAAATGTTTGCTTGTTTAAATATGTCAAAAAAGCCAACAATTTACATGGGGTGTACTTATTTTTTCAAAAAGGAACAAAATGCTTTTTTTTTTTTAAAGGAAGAAATCTAATATCCTTCTTGAAATAAAGTTGATCTAAGCATATTTTTCATATTGGTATACTGCTGATCTAAAACCCCAGGCAATTGAAAAGTTTATTAAATCCTATATAAATATGTCCCTCTTTCTCCATCAGTCAGTAGCAGTAAGAAGCCTCATTCTGTGACCAGTCTACTTCAGTTAATTCAAACACCTATTTGACATTGATTTTTTTTTTTAACACAACATGGATAATCTTGGGTGCAGGTTGCAGCTGTTTAATTTAGGCTTCTATTTTGTTTAATTGTTATTTTGGGGAATAGATTCACAAAAAAAAACACATCTCTAGTTGAGACTGCTGCACATGTTGAGGGTGAGGAATTGTCAGAGCCAGAATACACAGACCATGTTGACATTGCTAGCACTGTTACTTCTACCCAAACCTGACTGGCAAACCAACACAGAAAATAATCATTTAATTAAATGCATTTTAAAAGCTCTGTCCCAAAACTTTTGACAAACAGTTTAAATAGTAGTTGTAAGATCCTCATAAATACCCTTGTGTGATGTATATCTCGATTCAATGTGTTTCGTTAGGGTCCTTTGGAGTAAGAATTATGCATCTTTAATTACTCCTGTGCCATTGCACAATTAAAAGGAAGTTGAGCTATTAAGAGTCTCCTTGTATATTGATAATTACAACTAAATGGCAACTGCTTTTTGATGGGCTAGTGAAGCTGAGAGTGAAAGGGGTTGTCAAGTCATTGTTTACTGACTGTCTGATTGGCAGCTTTTCCCCCTGCTCTATAAGTTGTTAATTAGACTTCTATTTGTTTATTCAGAGAAAAATCCTCCCACATGTTGAAATGCTTGTAATTTCTAGTCATTAGCATTGAAGCATTCTGTTCATGCAGCTTAGTGGTGAATTATTTATCTAGATAAATACAATACATATTCAGTTTCCTCATGTTGGTTTTTTAGACTTTGAAGAAGGTTTTATATGCATGTTTGAGATAAACAGAACAAACATGTATATTATAAAATAGCAAGAAAGCTGATACTTGAGAGAATTTGAAAGTGAGTGGCTAATCTATATTAAAATTCTAATGGCTAATGGATGTTAAATCTCATTAGTTCTTTTGTCCTGAATAATTAGTTATTTCATCTGAAGTCTACAGAGTCAAAAATGCTAAATATTTAAAGGGGACCTATTATGCAAAATTCACTTTTAATTGGTGTTTGAACATAAATTTGTGTTGGCAGTGTGTGTACACAACCACCCTACAATGGTAAAAATCCACCCACTACTTTTTTATATTCCCAATAAATCATAAACAATGTCTCAAAATGAGCCGTTTTCATTTTTGCCCTTACGTGATGTCACTTTGGAACAGGCCCCGCTGACGGAGTCTGCCCTATTAGCATAGATGCTCCCCTGAGTGAGCTGCACACAATCTACCATGTATTCTGTGCTAGACAGGTACAGTGATAAGAAGAATGCCTCAGATTAGTAAGCATTGTAAGTGTTCTGTTGTCTGTAAGAATGAACATAAGAGTCTTCATGTACTCCCAGCATAAGAGCCACTGAAAATGCAGTGAAGTTTTATTTTTGAAAGAACTGTACCCCAAAAATACCTTAAATCATTTTACACCAGACTGCTTTGTGAAAGAGGGTCAATACAAAGCAGGATTTGCTAAAAACTTGATTCTCAAGCTTGGATCATGATCCAACTTCATATCCAGAAGATGTAAGTATCACACTTTATATTTTGTGAATGTTTGCAAATTGCCTTTCCGAATGAGCCTGTTAGCAGATTACACGGCTAATGCTACCATCGTTTTTATTTTTAACCTGAAACAGCCTTTATTATGCATAATACACTAAGGTGATTGTCTTTTTGAAAATGGTGTACGTTTTGTGCGAATCATTTTACATCAGACTGCTTTGTGAATGAGCTAGTTAGCAGATACCATGGCTAATGCGGCTGGATACCATGGTCTCTGATTGTATTCACGGAGACCATTTTTTATTTTTAACCCGAAAACGCTTACTGTCTGTATAATTCATAACCGCACCTTTATTATGTACAATACACTAAGGTGATTGTCTTTTTGAAAACTGTGTACATTTTGTGCAAATCATTTTACATGAGGCTGCTTTGTGAATGAGCTAGTTAGCAGATTCCACGGCTAATGTAGTATCCGAAGCACAAGCTGTTCTCTTCTGGAAAGGGGCGAGGAGCAGTAGCTCATTTGCATTTAAAGAGACACTCACGGAAATGGCGTGTTTTTGCTTCCACCCTAAAAGGGGCATTTTCAGCATGGTATACTAAGTGATCACTGAGGTATTTTGAGCTGAAACTTCCCAGACACATTCTGGGGACAGCTAATTATATTACATCTTGTAAAAAGGCTTAAAATCAGTCTCCTTTAAGGCTTTATGGCAAACCAAAAAAGTGCTTTCACTCATTCTAGATGATGCTAATTTTATGCGGCCCTACCACATCCCAGAAGCTCACCATCAAGCTATTGAGGAGGAGGTCAGCCGGATGCTTCGTAATGGGTCTGCCAGCCCCTGGTCCAGTCCCATCATGGTGGTATGGCCCAACGGCAGCATCTGGCTATGTATTGACTTCCGGAGGCTGAAAATAGTCTTTGACAGCTACCCCCTTCCCTGAGTCGACGTCCTGGTGGACCCTTGACCTAACCAAGGGATACTTGCAAGTCGCCCTATCCCCCGACGCAAAGGCCAAAACCAACCTCAGTACCGCCAGTAGCCACTGGCAATACTTGGTTCTCCCCTTCAGCCTGCACGGCCTGCAATCAAGTGGGCCATAGAAGAGCTCCAGTACTACCTGGCCAGGTGCCACTTCACCCTCATAACCAACCACGCGCCCCTGCAGTGGATGGCCCGGACTAAGGACTCCAATGCCAGATTGACCAGGTAGTTCCTCTCTTTGCAGGACTTCTCCTTCCAGGTGAAACACCGGGCAGGGTTCACCATAGGAACACAGATGGCCTCTCCCATAGACATGCCCTGTGGGCCCAATGCTCACCAACAGTCGGCTCGGAGCTGAGGGGGAGGTACTGTGATGTCAGGCCTGCAGCACTCACATGTCAAACACAATGTGCTCCTTGCACAACTGCTGGCAGGGTGCTGAATGGACAGTGCCATTTCAGTACCCAGAGTGTTTTCGACAGCACGGAAGCACATGACTGCAAGGCAGGGTGGCAGATACACACACGGCTGGCAGCTAATGAGTGGAGCAGCCGTTCTTCACTCTCTTCAGTATGGCAGGGTGATACTGGGTTCTCACCTTCGGCCTGCATGGAGCTCCAGTGACCTTCCAATATCTGATGGACATTGTCCTGAGGCTGCACTGGCCATTCATGGGCACTTATCTGTATGATGTCATCATTCACTCCTCCGCCTGGGCAGACCACCTCCATTACCACTGGGAGGTACTTGAAAGCCTCTGGAAAGCTGGGCTGACCGCCAACTCAAGGAAGTGCCACCTGGACCTGACGGAGGAACAGTACCTGGGGTACTGGGGTAATAATAATAATAATAACAACAACAATAATAATAATAATAATAATAATAATAATAATAATAATAATAATGATTATTATTAACTTTATTATTATTACTATTTTAGACTTTATTATTTATTAACAATATAGAGTGTGAGGTAACAATGCACAGAGATAAATTCACTATGAATCATTGTGCAACTCTAAGAGGAAAATGAGATGAAAACAACTAGAACTTTATATTCTAGTCCACTCCTACAGTCCCAGCATTTGACCCCAGTTGTGTCCTCACATTTCTGCCTTGATCATTACTGATTTACTCACAAAGGAAATTATTTGTGACATGCCCTGCTGAGCACCTTCGAGGGTACTATGCTACTTTGGTTTCCTCAAACATACTGGGTAGAAAATTGATTTTGGAGCAAGTGTGGAATTGTCAAGGGAAAATGGTACTTCCTGAAAATGTGTGTGATCTGTGACCCTGTATGACTCTGTTTGTTATAATTTGAAGCCTCTGCTCCGAGCTTTGATATAAGACACACAGATAAAACCCATTTTGAATAAAGGATAATGGATCTTAATTAGGAAACACATCTACAAACTCCCAACTACAAACAAAAACACACCCAGAGAAAGGGAGAGCGAGCAGAACACAGACTTTCAAGGTGCTTCAAAAGGACTTTCGAGCAGCTGCAGAAGAGCGTATGCTACCAGAGACAAAGACACCTCTCCCCACAGTTCTGATTGTTCAAATGAATATTTAATTACCAGTCGCATAATTACTCTGCCCAGCTGTGGGCGGTCTACTCAAGGAGGAATTGTGCTCCTTAATTGGAACATTCCTGGAGAGTAAAAATAACTCCATGTTTTAAAGCAGGGGAGCAGTTCAAAATGACTTGCAAAGGGCAAAGTTGTGCCATGTTGATTTAATTATGAATTCATCTCATGTACTGTATATATACCTTTATGTTTTATTTCTTCATATGTACCGAATTGTTTCTGTTAAAGCTTTCTTATATTGTTCAAAGTCTCTTGTAAAGATGCAATGACATGACTGGAAGCACATTTTATTGTCCAGTACTGAAACACTCAAAAAAATATAAATCTTTCCAAGCACAATTACACAGGAATGCAAAAATAGAAAGAAAAAGAGCAGGTTGTAATGGTTATGCTGACATTGGTGCTGGACTACACTTCCCAGCATCCCCAACAAGTCACATGTCTCAATCAGCCCCACTGTGTCTCGTTTCACTGTAATTAGCATCTCTATATAAGTTCCATTTTTAATTTTTATTTATTTATTTATTTTTTAAAAACCTCTTATTGTCTCGCTTCTGTTGTGGTTGTGTGTCGCAGAGTGTACTTGTGTCTCCTGCTCTGGTTTATGTGTCTAGTTTCACTGTTTTGGTTACCTGTTTGCACTTTTTTATTAAAAATCGGCACTTGCATCCACCTTCACCTCCTGTTATGTGACACTGGTCAGGCCCAAAGGCACGAAGATTACGTTCTATTACTTATTATCCTATCTAAATAAGGATATTAAATAAGGATTTTTTACATATCCATATATTTATTAGAATTTTAAACAGCAAACAATAGACAGATTAAAACACACATTATGAATAATAGGAAGCCATTCTATTACATTATTATGTTTTATTTACTATATAGTTGAAAACGTGTAGACCAGTGTACAAAACTACAGTTTCATTAAATGGTCTGCACTTATATAGCGCTTTTATCCAAAGCGCTTTACACTGTGTCTCATTCACCCATTCACACACACACTCGCACACCAATGGTAGCAAAGCTGCCATGCAAGGTACTAACTTGCCATCAGGAAAAACTTGGGGTTCAGTGTCTTGCCCAAGGAGTCACATGGGTTGGAAATCGAACCGCCAACCCTACGATTAGTGGACAACCCACTCTACCACCTGAGCCACAGCCTCCGCACAGTAAAGCACTAAAGCTATGCAGAACTACAGAATTCATGAAAAGTGAACAAATTTCCAGTTTTGGATCTTGTTTAGAATTAATTTATTTAGACCATTAGTATTAATATGCAAGATAACAGCCAGTATGCAATTTTCAAATTATTATTATTATTATTATTATTATTATTATTATTATTATTATTTAATAGTGCCACAGATGTTAGTTTGTTTGTAACAAACAAAAGCAAAAACATGGAAGTTCTGCCAACAATTTTTACAAACTGGAATTAGTCACAAAGAAACATCTGGTTAAATAAAATGTTTATATGTACATTATGTTGAAATATGAGTAACGCTGGGTGTAATGTGCACACAGCAGGTGTTTGCTTAGAATAGCAAATGTGGCTGTAAAGTAGATTAAAGACATACATGCTTTCCAATTACATTTGATTTGACCAAGTGTTTTGATTTGATTGCAATACAATACAACAGGAAAAAAATGACAATTAGAATTTTACTATGTGCAATATATACCGTATATAGACATACAAAACCCAGGGATCCAGTTTTGACCTTGTGGAGACATTTGACTGGTCCTTGGAAGGTCTATTTATTTATTATTTTTAAAGCTACAGAAAACCTAGAAAGCCTAAATTTTTCATTTTGGTTATTGTGATTAAGGCTAGAGTTAGATTTATTTGAAGGCATAGCATTAATTAGCTGCATTCTTAATTATGTCAATGGAACGTCCACACACGGATAGTATACTGTATACAAGGATAGTGTAACAGACAGTAAGAGGGAGAGACAGAATATGAAATGCCAATATTATATTCACTAGACAAATTAACCTGAAAACAATGTTTCATGAGTAGTATTATTCCAATTTTAGTATTCATTTAAAACGTTATAATTAATTTTGACCAGAACAGAAGATAAGGGTTAGGTCTCAGTCAGTCCAGCTTAATCTGAGTGGTCTACTCACCTGCAGCATATGTGTGTGTGTGTGTGTGTGTGTGTGTGTGGAGGCTTTGAGTTATGTGACCTGCTAAACGAAGTGAATCCTCCACTGATTGATGACTTTCATTTGCACTGGTTCATATGTTGTGTTCTGCTGCCCCCTGGGCTCAGCCACCTTCTGCGCTTCTTTGAAGCTGGCACACTGTAATTAAAGATTTTTCTATCTTTCTCTCCTTTGCACACACACAACACAAAACCACACACAAATTCAACAGTATACTGTAGCTCTACATAAGGTTGTTTCTGCCAGCTGTCAGGTCAAACATTTGGTCCATTTTACACTCTATTTTGTGACCAATTTGCAACAGATGGACACATACTGTTCTTACAGTCTTACATTATGTCATTAATTACAATTACTTTCCTTTCTCTAAAATGAGTTCAACAGAATAACAGAAGATTAAACACAGTATGATTGGAGATTAAAATATTAAAATACAAAATATTAAAATATTTTTGTAAAAACACATTTACAGATATGTGTGGTACATCCTTGGCTGTACCGTCTCAACCTAGAAATGCAAAGGATCCAAAGCCACATTGCTGACACACTAATTGTGGTAACGTTTATAATATTTACACAATAAGTGAGTTTTCTGTCCTTTTTTTTGGTAAGACAGTGTCCATGAATGGAGAAAAAAAGCTATGCTGTCGCTGTTCTTATTAACTTCTTAAAGGACTTTTTAAATGACAAAATTAAATAAAATTTTTGTTATAAAATTTTTACCATAAAATGGTTTCTTACACTTTCAAATTATGATCTTGATTAAAGATCACACAGATTAGTTGCAAGTCAAGAAGGTAACAGTATATTTATGCAATTTTCTTGCTCTTAATTATTTGGGTTACTTATGAATCTATTTAGAGTTTGAGTGCCAGCTAATGTCCAGCTATAAGTTCTTTAAGGAAATCCTTTGAGTTAGATACACTGAGCTCCAGTTCCTTTAGTTTTAATCCCTCCCAACTGTAGGCCAGTTTTTAATTCAGTTTTATTTGGATAGTACTTTTAACAATGGAGATTGTGATTATGAATGTATCCCTAATGAGCAAGCCGAGGCGACGGTGGCAAGGATAAACTCCCTGTCATGTCAAGGCAAATCAGCGACTCCATTTCCCAGAATTCACCACAAACTACAAACATGGCCGATGACTACAACTCCTAATGGAACACATAGACACGTCACCTTCTCCTGAGGACTAATCTCAGACTACTATCTCAGACTCTCTCACACACAGCCATTGTGAAGTATTATGTTCAGTTGACTTGTCTCTGTGGTTCACCAAGTCTTTACCTTATGTGGTTGCGCTGGTGTTTTTTTTTTTTTTTTTTTTTTGGGGGGGGGGGGGGGTGTATAGTTATTCCATCAACTTTGATTCGCTGCCTTGCCTAGTTTGGATTATTTGCATGATCGTTTGACCCTTGCCTGTCTATGGTCATTGATTTCTGCCTAAGCCTGTGGATTTGTCTTCTCATTAAACTGCCTTATCTGCACTTGCTTCCGTCTCAGCCTCCATTCTGTGTCTGAATATTTCACCTCAACGTGGATGCAGATAAACCTGCCCTGCAATTCACCACCTATTATGAACAGGCAAACAGGGCGACCTCCTCCCCAAAGCTCCAGATTGAGACCCGAGAAGTGGTCTTCTCTGCCAAGTTTCAGTTCCAGAGCTACAGCCTGAGAGCCACAAGGTGGCCTCACCTGCCAAGCTCTAGCCAGAGGTCAATGTGGTGACCTGCTGAACTCCCATTAGAAGTCAATGTGGCGACCTCAGCTCCAGAGCCCCAGTCGGAGGTCAACGTGGCAACATCCTCCTGAGCACTCCAACATGAGACCCACTAGAGGGTATGCTTATTGCCCCGTACTGGTTAAGGACAACGTACTTTGCATGAGTGCAAGCAGGGACTCTGGCAAGACTAGCTATGATGACATAACTAAAAGTGAGAGCCAGAAGGAAACACAGACATGAGGGCACCCTGGGACAGAAGGCAGCCAGCCACTCCACCATCAACAAACTTGGGTGGATGTGTGAGGGTTGGGGGATCCAAACATCCCAGCTCAGCACAACACACTATGCCTGTGAGCCCTCTAGATCTGCTCCTTGACCTCAGAAAAAAAAAAAAAACCTTTTCCCAAATGCTTGACTAAACAAATGTTTTCAGCCTAGACATAAGCATTGAGACTGTGTCTCAGTCCCGAACAGTAATTGGTAGGCTGTTCCCTAACTTGGGGGGTTTGTAAGAGAAAGCTTTTCCCCCTGCTGTAGCCTTCACTATTTCAGGTACCAACAAATAGCCTGCACCTTTTGATCAATGTAGGAAAACATATATAAAGAAAAAAGCAGTGGGCCTAAAACAGAACCTTGCGGAAAACCAATCTTTACCTCAGTATACATAGAGAAGTCACCACTTATATCTACTAACGATCAATGTTTTCTAGACTACCAAGGAGAATAGCATGATCAGTGGTATCAAAAACTGCACTAATGTCAAGCAATACAAACAAGGGGAGACAACCCTGATCAGAGGGCAGTAGTAGGTCATTTACCACTTTAACCAGTGCTGTCTCTGTGCTATGATGAGGCCTAAATCCTGACTGATACATTTCATGAATATCATTATTCATTGCTTTTTCGCTCCATTAACACCTGCTTCCTCCGAGACACAAGAAGCCAACCAACAGCATCTTTTTCAAACTGCGGCTCATGCTGCATCACAGGGCAGAATAACATACTCTGAGAAAAGCTCTATCTGCCTTCTTCTTCATACATGAGTTCACAGATGCCCATGATTAGCTAGTGTTGCTGTGATTGACAGAGGGCAGAGAGTATGCCATTACTCCAACCCAGAAAGCACATCCCTTAGCTCCAGGCCATGGGTGGCTGTGTCATCACTCCAGATGACAGTGCAAGCACTTTTCTGTTGATTGATTGATTAATTATTTTGGTCTCACAAAGTCTGCCACGGTTAAACCATATTTTAACTGCTTGGCAGTTTTGAAAATGTGCAACTAATGATCTTAAATTAGTGTTTCTGATATAATTTATTCAAGTTACACATCACCTACTTCAAATAGCAGAAAATAGCAATGTTACACAATTAATCCACATTAATTCTACAGCAATGGGTCTGTAGCTCACTATTATAATGATTAAACATTAAAAACATGCCAGGAGTTGAACTGTCTACACTACAGTGACCCTAATGTTTGAATGTGTGTATGCATGGTTACCTGTGATGAACTGGTGACCCATCCAGAGTGTATTCCCATCTTATGCCCAGCATAAGCACCAGAGCCACTGCAACCGTGACCAGAATAAAGCTTATTAAAGTTATTGAAGATGACCCTCCTGCTAATAAAGCTGAGATAAAAATTTCAAATGTACAGGTAATCCATGCACCTTTTAGACAAACACAACTGTATTGTTTCATATTTAATATAACATAGTATATGTGCAAAATTATTTTAATCACTGTTTATCAATGGATTGGTGTTTGTCATCACATGAAATCTTGTGATCTTTCAGATGAGTTTTGACAGATGAGTTGCGGAAGTGGATTGTCCCTCTGATTGAAGGCTCTTAATATTCAAAACATGAGGCTGATACCATCTGCTCATCAAAATTTAAAATAGTTTCTCTGCCAATTACACTCACGCAAGCACCAAAACAGATTTAGAGCCTTTAGTATTTTGTACATTCTTTGACAAGTCTGCAGGTAACCTTCGAAAGAGAATGTTTTTTGAATATAAACACACTTTCACTTTTTCAGAAACACACACACACATACTGTATACACTGGCATTTACCTATCACCCTTTTATTTGTTATGCATCTGTGTGTGTATGGGAGAGGGAGAGACTTAGATTGATGTATAGGCCAATGTTTAAGCCAGTGTGATTACGATAAGGACAATCTATTCTTGGTGAATGTAAAGAAATGTAAACAAACAGATGGTCCAAATGGTCTGAGGAGAACAACACCCATTCTAAGAAACACTGCTTGATAGTTCATTTGACAATTCATGTGCACGTGTTTGTGACACAACCTTGTTGCTCTATTATCGCCTTTATTGGAATGAATCGGGATGCCAGCTTTACTGCACGGATTTTCTGAACAGGAAATGTAGTTCTATTAAATGAAATTAAATGAAAATTTGTTAGTGCTATTCTTATGTACAGTACACTGAAGAGACACTGATGCCTAACAAGGTGCAGTATTTAATGTGATCAAATATGATGGTACAGTAGTGGTAGGTTAAAATTATCGGCACATAACTAATATGGCTTTAATATACCCGCACCCCCCCATGTTTCCCTGTCCTTCATGCTGCCTCTCCTTCAAACACACACAAAGCAGCAATGCATGTTAAAAGTGCATAATTAAACCACTGTAGCTTGTTTATTTACCACAAATTTTATTTGAAGTTGCTCAGATTACCTTTTGAATTGTCTTTCAAATGTCCTGGGACTTCTGTAAAGTCACACACACTTCCAAAGTAAAGCTATTAGCTATAAATTGCCTCCATGTGCTATAGCACTTCAGTTACACTGTAAGTGTCATGGTTGCTGCTCTAAGAACATCTCCAACATGACAACTAGAGGAGAAAGGATAAAGGTCGCAACACCTGTACACTTTTTTCTTTTACTTCGGAGTAGTGTTTGACTATTTCTGTTGTTTATGTAAGCCCTAAGTGGCCATGCATTATTTTTTTTTCTTTCTTGTTTTCTCAGGACCACAAATTAATTTTCAATTATATTTTATTATTAATGCAGTATTATTATTTTAAATTATAATACACATAATGTAGCTGCATTGATTGTTTGCCATGTGAGTTCAAAGTCAAAATGAAATATGTTCAAAAGCTGTTTTCTCATGATCACAACCTAATTTTTCTGTGTACTTGACATAAAATGTTTTTATTGTTCTGGAGGCAGCAAAAGCTAAGCGAAATCCTGCAGCATTATGAACAAATACATTTTTACTTTGATCAGGGACTCACTCAAGCTGAAATAGCTTTATGTCTGTCAGTGATTGACAACATCCAAATTAATGTTTGAAACTTGAGAAGGGGACACCCCTTTCTCTTAATGCGGAAATAAAGTCCATCTCTACAGTGGGCAATTATTATATTTATGATGGTGAGGACGCCAACGTACATAAAACACCAGTGCAATTCACAAGGCGCAAGATTTTCTCATGATATTTGTTATGTCGAGCTCACGAGAAATTAAGTCGAGATCACAAGAAAACAAGAAGGAAAAAAATAATAATGCATGGCCTCTTAGGGCTTCCATAATTGTTCCTTTGCCATTGTCCAAATTCTATTGTGACAGCAAATACAGTAAAAACTTTCGTATTTCATTTTGACTTTGAACTAACATGGCAAACAATCAATGCAGCTAATTATGTGTATTATATGTCAACATTAAGCTTGATTAACACTACTGGTATTGAAGCAACATACAGGTCTTGGTAAAGGGTCACCAAAACCTATTGTTGGTCTGATCATTTGAGCAGTTGTTGGACTAATTGAAGTCATTACACAATAGGAAAAACTGGTGATGAATTGGTTTTGTTTTTTCAAATTCAGGATCATGATAAACTTATGGCTTACTGACTGTCATTACAGTACAATGATATTTGTTACAGTAGTGGTTTGGTGGCTCAGTAGGAAGCATTGCTGCCTCATACTGTAACTCCAGGGTCTAAAGTTTGATCATGAGTTTGGGTTACTGTCTGTTACTGGGATAGGCTCCAGATCCACCATGAATGAATAAATGATATACTGTAAATATCTCACATAACCTGTCTTAAGCTCAAAAGACCAACATTGTTCCATGTTGGTAGTAAATTCACCACAGAAAGCTCAAATTGTAAGAAGTTAATTATCAAAATCAGTTCACAGGGACTTTAAGTCAAAATTAAGTTCCCTAGATCTCTTAAAAGTGTCATCAAACTTATAAGGCCAACATTGTTCAATCAATAGTAAATTCAACACAGATAGCATGAAACTAATTATTACAATTATTCAAACACACTCAAACGGACATGTGACTCTGAAAGGCTACCAAAAATTCTCTGTTAACCAATCATTTATCTTAATTTATGCATTTAATTAATGAAGACAAATTGACATATATTACAACATTACAGAAGAATTGCATAAGTCTCGTTTTGGTATTGTTTTTGGGATGAACAATAATTTTGACTCAATTTCAGGAACAAGGTTTTCTTACAAGGAGGCTTAAAATATATGAAGGAGGGAATATTAATCTGCATTTTCTTTCATGCACATCCTCAATATAATAGCAAAGACAGGACATACAGTTTAAGTAAAAGCAACATATTGTCTTAGGTCACCACAAGCCAGACTGCAGCTTGCCATAGATTCTAGAAGTCTCTGGACCTGTAGTGATGAACACCATTCTTCTGAAAGAAGATATTCACTTAATTGGTGTTTTGATGATGGATGGAACAGGGGAACAGTTGGGTTGAAATCTGGTCACTGCATATGCTTTACATCCTTCTAAGGGGACAAGTGAACCCATGTCAGCAAAATTCCACCGACAGTATAAAAGGAACAATTTTTTTCCCCCAGTTACAGGCTTTGATGATTATTGTTGGCTTGCCTCCCACACCCGCATGTTACACTAGTGGTAATGAGTAGTAAGATATGAGTTTATCATCCTACAATGCTGTACCATGTTAACATGAGTTGTTCAAAGAGCATCAATGAATGCAACGTTTAAAGATGGGAAGAATTTGCCTCCCATCTTCAAACATCGCATGTGAAAAGTTCCACTTGACCATGCCACAAAGATTACAGCTGAAAGCCAACATGTACATCTATAATTTATTGGAGAGAAAACAAATAATTTGTCATGCTAGGAAAGGGCAATACTCTGTATTTGTAATTAAAACAAGGAAAACTGCATTCTGTTGCACTAAAGCATATGTCAAAATAGTACAGCCTACCAGTATCAGTATTAATAGTAGTGTGTCATACTACTTAGTGCAATAGGATGCAAATTGGGATGCAGCCAAACAAACCAGCCTAGCAACCATTTCACACCACTGTGAATCTGTTTAAACAGTCTGCTTGGAATTTAAAACACTCTGTTTGGACACTTTGCTGCAAAAATAATGCAGATGAGCAGAAGTTAATAAATGTTGAGCAGATGAACAGAAGTTAAACATTGAGATAATTTGTGTGCATGAACTGTGTGTAAACTGATATTCCGAAATCCATGCATCTGCTCCTGTTACCAAAAATAATTGTCAACAGAATGGCACAGATAGATCAGCAGGGAGGCTAGGTCAGTCGAGCTGTGGCAGCAATATATATTCATTCATCATCCTAACATGACCAGGAGGAGTGGGAAAATGTTGACATGAGATGGTGACTGCTGTCATAACCCAAGCTGAAGCAGTATCCCAGGTGTGAGCAAAGCGCATTATGAACTCAATCTGCTAGATCCACCAAGATGAAAAAAAAAAGCATCCCGGATTATTGGAATTTTTTTTATTCAACAGCGCTGTCTGTAGAGGTTGTGTTTCACATACACTGTAAGCACCCACCTTGTGGCATGTCAATCAAAATGTGTACAGGGAGCATATAAATTATATGATTTGGCCACACAGGACCGGAAATTCTAGCGTGAGTTGACACCATATAACAAGATTTCTAAAATTGTAGAATGTATGCATGGGATAAGTGTAGCTGTGGTAATATAATCCTTTATATAGTGGAGTTCTATTTCCCAGCTAGATAGTGTACTTACAAAGATTATTCACAATAAAGCTTAATAAAATTGCTAACAAGTCGACACAATTGTGACACAACATCAGCAGGGTTGCCAGCATCCCAATGGCCATTTGAAACCAGCTTAATCAATAAATCAAGCCCCAAGGCCAGAATTGTATTAAATCACAGTTATGAAATAGTTATTTTATCAAGGTCCTAACGTGATCATGTATTATTAGAGATATTGCTAGAAATGAAGAAGATCTATGAGAATAAGAAGACCAGTTCTCTCACACACACACACATACATATTGTACAGTATGTTCTGCAGTACTTGTTGCATTTGTGCTTTATTAATTTAATGGATAAAACAAGCAGTAAACAACATTTCTAATCCTAGTCGACATGATAAATGATAATTAAACATTATCATAAAAAATAATCAATATAATTGGGGGTGGCATGGTGGTGCAGCATTGCCACTTCACAGCTCCAGGATGCTAGGTTCAGTACTGAATTAGTGTCACTATCTGTATCTGGAATTTTGCCTTTTCATCCCATGTAGGTTTCCTGCAGGTTCTCTGGTTTCCTAACACCTCCCAAAAACACTGTGGTGGGTGGATTAGTTATGCTAAATTTCCAGTGTAAAGCGTATATGTATGGTGCCTTAGTGCACTGGATTGGGGTCATCCAAGGGTGTATTCCTGCCGTGTGGGATAGGCTCAGGTTCCACTGCAATCCTAACCAGGATAAAGTGAAGTCAGTCCACCTCAAGTGGTCCAATAATTGTAAAGTTGGTTGGTTGAGGTTTTTTATTATTATTTATTTTTTTTTTTTTAGTAATTACCTCTATGTATTCACATTGCAAAACCACCTGTTTTTATTACTAGAAAATTCTAGAAAATTACAGGCAGTTGCGGAGGTTAGAATTAAACCTTGTGATAGATCATGCTTCACTGTTGCCAATATCAAATGTAGTAATGTTTTATACAATAACTTGTGCTTGTCAGTGAGGTCTGTCATTCATAAACATAATTATTGTAAAATACTGTTAATTTATTATTATTATTTGTTATGCTTATTTTACATCTGTACATTTCTCAAAATGCATGAATAAAGTAAGCTTTTCCCCAGGTTTCTACTAGCCCTAGCTCTGTACCAAGTGGGATCTCAAACTCAAATTTTATTTATTTATTTATTTAATTATTTAATTATTTACAGCAGAATGCTACTATAGAGAATTTATTTCTTTGAAAAATTTAGGTTCATATCTGGTCCCCCCACCAGAGATATTCAACCTAAAACTGAGGGGAATTTTTTAAAAATTGCACTTTCTCGCCACCATTAAAAAAAAAAATGAGTATCAAACCTGAAATGTTCTCCATGCACACTATACTTACCTAGGTAAGAATTGAGATTGAGTCTCAAACCCATTATAAACTGACCCTAAAAGTGGAACTGTGAGCAATCTTGTTGTTCCAAGGAGCTAGGACCAACCTAAGCCGAGATATTGAGTTTTCCATATAGAGCTGTTTTACCAAAATGTGTTGTGTGCTATGACACAAAGATGGCCATCGCAGTTAAATCAAGTAAAAAACAAACAAACAAACAAAAAACCTTGGTGGTTTTACAATGGCAGTAGTTATAACAGACACTTTCTGTCAAAATGTCAGTTTGATTTTCTGTCCCCTCTGTAATGTATGACCCTCCATGTTCCCCTGGCTGACAGTTCTGTAGGTTGTGTAAATTTATGACTTCTGGTAACCCTATTGATCTCTATGTGTGAACTTCCTGTTTTGGTAGAACAATCCCTGGTTCACACATGCTCAATTTAGTTAAAGGCATCACAGCTCCACAAAAGATTTCTGATGCATGGAACGAGTTTCTGAAGGCTTTTGCTACTTTAAACATACCATACTCACCAGTGCCAAATCATTGTCAGACATGCAATTAACTCTTTTATAACCAAATCGAAATCGCCTATAACCAATTCATCTAAGAAGCGTTAAAAACAGAATGTGCACCGGAGTTTACCATCCACACAATCAAACTATTCCAATGGCCCAGTATTCAAATCACCCACTCTTGACTGGAGTCAGAGTTTTTGCATGTTCTGTGTTATCATGTTTTGGTCTTCTTATTATCTGCATTGCTGAATGTGAAGACTGTATAATAAAGAGTCAAACGAAGAAATGGTAACACTTTCTATGAAGCCCATGCTTATAATGAATTATAGCCCCATTTATAATTATTTATAAGCAAGCATTACTGCTCTATAATTTTTTTTTTAAAGACACATAAACACCTATACTTCATTTTAATAGCAGTTATCGCTACATTTATATTATTGTTATACTTACTTATTAGTGATACACTTGCTTCTTCAATGCCCATGCTCATAATGCTTTATACACCAATTTAGAAGTATTAATTAGTCAGTCTTATGGTTCCATTAAGGTATAAATAAAAATGCAGTCTGCATTTTTATCATGTTATTATATTATAGTTATAATGACTTACTAGAAATGCAGATCTATTTCTATGTCCAATAAGTGAATTATTTTACATTATTGTTGATAGTTGTGTTGTGCTGCCTTATAAATACTTATTGTGAGTTATAATACAATCACTAACCTTTATAAATGCATCATTGATGGCTTTAAGTAAAGTGAAAGCATAGGATGTAGTTTCCATAATGAAAATGTTAAGAAATCATGAAGATGTGCTTATTATGCATTATGAATACCTTTAAATTGTTTATTTGTAAATATAACTCCTGAACAATAATGGTTTTAATAAAGTAATAAAAAACAGAAATCATATTAATGCAAACAGCTGCAATGTTTTTTTTATGTTACATACTAGCAAAACATTGTAACATCAATTTTTGAAGTACAATGTCAAATCGGAGTATGCATTTCTGTACATAGACTGTACATAGACTGTACATAGACTTTCTAGTCAAACAAATACTTGACAAACAAATTCCTGACATCAAGAAATGCCTGAGATGAACAAGTGCATTAAGAACAAGTGGCTGACACACTGTGTCTCAGAAGGTGCTGGCTACTGGCAAAATTTCTCCATCAATTTTCATCTGCGAGATTGTGTCTTTGATGGCACTGCTGATTGCAGCAGGACATCTATCAGTAAATGAGGAGATCTTCTCCACACACTCATTCAATGGAGTAATTGTTTCAAAGACCTCAGAAGCAGCTCATTTCAGTTCATTAATATGATGTGTTGCATTAAAAGGTTTTTTGATTATTTTATTAAAACCATTATTGTTCAGTAGTAACATTTACAAATAAACCATTTTAACCATTTTTTTTTACCAGTACACTGGCGTTCTGTTCCGCTGGCGGAATGGAAATCGACTTATCAGACTTTTTTAATCAGTAAAAACAAATGAATTATTTTATTGCCGCAATTCTGTTATAAGGCTTTCTGAGTGTGCAGTGTCATGACGGATGCTCACACTAGGCTAAGAATGAGTATTTTTGTCAGCCGCTGCTGCGAATATGGGCTGGAACAGGATATGACATCATCTGTCAAAGCCAGGCAGACTCTCTGTTTAAGTTGTTTTTATAATCTTTCAAAACTGTGTTTTAAAGTACAGAGTAGCTTGATAATTTAAATTATAAAATTAGTGCTTCCATTTTTTTAAATTTCTTTTTTAAAAAAAATAAAATTACGCAGGTCAGAGTTCACCAAATTTGAACACCAAATCACACAACGAGTTTCTGTTTCTGGTCTGCCATTTTCGGATGCTAGTGTAACCGCCCCGTGACTCTGGTGAGGAATTGGAGTTTTTTTGGAGGAAGACAGCGTGGATTGAGCCGAGGAGCATTCCAGCATGGAGTGGACATGGTCCTTGAAAGTACGTAAATTATGTTGCTTTCTATTTTATATTCCTGCTTGTAGTGGAAATGTCTTATCTTAGTATGTGAATTCATTTTTGAATTCATGTAGAATGGAACTATACTTTTTAAACATGTAGCATGGCACTGCAGTTTTTATAATAATAAACAACAGCAAATGCACCAGCATGGGTTCTTTTATAGCTAAATAGAAATATAGAATTATTATTGTATATATATATATATATATATATATATATATATATATATATATATATATATATATATATATATATAATTATTATTATTATTGTATTATTATTTATATTACAAAAATAGAAAAGCCAATTTAGAATTTACTATGGGTGATTTTTGGGTACTTATTGTACTTTGTATTCATGATTATTTATTATTATAGAGAAGAAAAAAATGCTCCTGATCCTCCTCACACCTCTTCTGATGTCTTCTCCCCAAACACTCACATGGAGGTTTCCATTGCAAAACTGACAGCTTCATCTACCCCCCAGAGAAGAGGGGTCACTCATGTGTCATTCATTTGAGCCAGTAGGAGAGCCAGTGCTCCTCCACCTACAACACAACCTGAACAGGACAGGTGGTACAATATTAATGAGGATGATGTGTGTCCCGTTCATCACTTTTCTCCTGCTCACACTCCTGGGGTACAGCTTGATAGCCAACAGCAGCACACTTCTCTAGAGCTGTTCTGGTTTTTTTTGGTAAAGCCACAGTCTCGGCAACAACACAAACCTGTATGCTGAGTAAAAGCAGAAGGGTGTGTAGGCACCATGGAATCCTGTAACTGGCTTGAAGATATGCATATTCCTTAGCCTAGTCATTTACTGTGGCCTAATAAAACCATCAAGAGTTTGAGATAAGCTACATAATTTTACATTCCCAACCTCTGTCCTGGCATTCTACAAATTTGAGGCAATATTCTGGATCCTGTACAAGAGCAACGTCAAAGATGACGAGCAGAGTGATCGGCTAAAAGGCACCACTAGCTATGGTTGGCTCTTTTATGTGAAGCCCATCAGGAAGCAGCTCTTATTGACATGCAGGGTATACTACCAGCCTCACCAGAACCTGGCCATCAATGAAAGAATGGTAGCCACAAGGTCTAGAATTGTGGATTTTGGGAGTTATGAAGCTATAAGTTCAGCGTACCTGAGCCAGGGTTGCTGCAGCTGTCAGTGACATGTCACAGATGGCAGAGAAGAGGCCATGCTATCCAATGACAATTGTAAACACCTTAACCTCTGCCAAGAGAGACAAAGCCTCAGCTGGTAGAAAACACTGTGTACTACCCTCAAAGGAAGATGTATACAAGACTATTTACAAATGCAGGTCTTGTGATGTGCTCCTGTGTACTATATTGGACCATCTTGGCCGGGATTTGGGATGATGTCAAGGACAGCCATGCTCAATGATGCTCACTAGACTCTGACTTTATATTTTGCACTTTCATATTTGTGTTCACAGTGATGTTGAAGGGTTGAGCAAACAAACAAAGTCACGCATCACATCCACCAGCCCAATGGATTTGGCACATAGCTGTACTTGATGTCAATATGGTAAAACTTTACCACTTTCACCCCACATTCACTGACTTTTTGAGACACCAATGTAACAAGGCCAGATTTCCTCCCTACCATTGCTGGGGCTCCATCAGTTGTAATACCAGCCATGTTCTCCCACTTTAATTCATACTTTTTCAGCAATTTCACAACAGCAAAAAAAAATTCCTCTCCTTTAGTAGTACCAGAAAGAGTCTCAATGCCAGCCAGCTCTTGTGTCACTCCAAAATTTTCATTTACTCCACATAGAAATAGCAACAGCTGTGTGGAATCAGATTTATTGGTGCTCTCGTTGCAAGCTATTGAAAACGCAGAAAAGGCAGCTGCTTTTGTCTTGATTTGCTTGTCAACATCTTGGGCCATGTCTTCTATGCGTTGGGTAACGGTATTCCTTGACAAACTGATTTGTGAGAACGTTCGTATCTGAGAAGGGCACACTGCTTTTGCAGCCACTGCAAGGCATTCGTTGACGAACTCTCCAGTAGCGACGGCTCTTCCACTTTTAGCAGTTAGTGCAGAAATCTGATAGCTGGCCCACGTGGCACTTTCTTAAGCTGATGAATGACATAGCAGCGCGCTCTGCTCAGATGTTTAGCAAGCAGCTCGTTAGCCTTCTGTTTTCGCACCTCGCCACTGTACTTTGAGAAAGCTGAAGAATATTTTGTTTCATAATGAGGACAGATATGGTACTCTTTCAAAACTCTTTCATCTTGCCAAAGCTTTAAAAAATTTCCTCTTGTCTGTGTGCCACTGCCTGGATATCTCCATCATTACCTGTTCATTGAGTTTCACAAAGCACACTGACCTTGGCGTACGCATGTACATTAAATGTACATTAAAAAAATCAAATTCACTTATATTTTCCACATTTAATTCCAAGTCACATTTTTGTAGCTCAAAAATGCTACTCAATACATACATCCTACTCAATACAGACCCAGAAAACACATGCCCAAACATTTCCTATCTCAGACAGCCAGACAGGAGCCAGTAAGGAGCCAGAGGTCATAAATTTACACGACCTACAGAACTGTCAGCCAGGGGAACATGGAGGGTCATAAATTACAGAGGTGTCATAAATCAATCAGACATTTTGACAGAAAGTGTCTATTATAACTGCTCATGCCAAACATGTAGAGGTAATCACTAAAAAAATTAAGGAAAATTAAAAACGGTCAAGCAACCTGTATTGGACCACTTGAGATGTAATGACCCAGTGGTTACTGAAGATGAATAAATGAAAGAACAAATAATAAAATTTTCATACTTTAGAAGCTGCAGAAGATGGGTGGCAATTAGGGTAAGCACAATGGATGAGGAGGCAGAAAGCCCAGTACATATATCCTTGGTGTGTGTGTGTGTGTGTGTGTGTGTGTGTGAATAAAGGGTTAAAATTTGTAATTGTGCGATTACCAATTATTTGTCTATGGAATACACATCATAGTTGTAGTAAATGGGGAGTGGATGGGTTGAGAGGCCTAAAATAGGTACGATTACCTATTTTAGGTTAATTAAAAAAAAAAAAAAAAAAAAAAAAAATATATATATATATATATATATATATATATATATATAATTTATTTCATTTGCAGTGGATTATCTTGAGTCTCACCAGCACCCCAAGTTGTTTGAGGCCCATAGGCACTTGCCCTGTTGTCCCAGTCAATAATCTACCCTTGGATTTATTGCCCATTCAGCTAATTAAATGGTGACAGATATATGTGGATGAAGGGGAGATAGAGTTGGATGAAGAGAGGAGTGACACTGCATAGTGTACTCATGACAATGATAAATTTTTCAGTTTCCCTGTGCACACACTCAGCGAAGTGACAAATGGATGCTTGTGGGTATGTGAGTAGTCACATATTCACAGAGAAGAGAGACATCAGAGACAGACAAGACGGGAGTGAGTAATTGTCTAAATGCTACATTACATGCAATTTTTCTTACTTGTCAAAGCTCAGTGTACTCCTCTTTCTACGCTCTATATATCACACACGTAGATACACACACAAACACATTTCTCTTACTCTGAGGGAAACCTTATATTGAATCGCTTAGTGAAGCAGGATGCATGTACTGCGTAACCTTTACTGAAGCACTAAGAAACATAGGCACTTAGGACTTTATAGGGTAGAAAATGGCAAAACAGGATAAAAGGCAGGCTACAAATAAATATGTACAGTAAATATGTACTAATATCCATTCATGGAGTGGGGAAAATGAGAGCTAAAATCATCAAAACACTTGCAACTAAAGTTTAATTACTCAACTTGTCCCACTGCATTCTTTGGTCCTGTTCAGTGTGAACGGTGCACCCAGATGGCGTATCAAGGGATGTTAAGTGTCTGGCCCAGTTAGATCCTGAATACTTTCAGAGTCCAGCTTGTTTATTTCTGATTTGCACCACTACTTCTGCCTGATTGAATCCAAAGGCTGTTGCCTGCCAGGAATGCACAAGTCCTCTCTGTAAAAGTGTTCATTGCCAGACTTTCTCTTTCTCAGACTTTCAATGTTGTTAAAATGCACGAAGGCAACCCCAATCTGGGCAGGGACAAAAAATGTGTAATTTGTTCATCAGGGAAAGTTCTGGTGCCAGAACAACATTCCTGGTCTGTCATTAGGACTTAAAGTATCCATTCAAAAAGAATATTTTTCCTTTTTATCCCACCTTTCTAATTTGCACAGCTTCCCCAACAAATCTTTGTTGGTGCTGTCAAGATTAGTTAGTCTCCTGTCCTACTTTTTGGTAAAATAAATAAATAAATAAATAAATAAATAAATAAATAAATAAATAAATAGGTAACTGCAGTAACATAACTTACTAATTGGTTACAAACATGGGAAATTTTGAGATTTTATGCCAAGATATTCTGATATCTTTGATGGGCAAATCAGCCATTTCATGTCTAACACTTTTCATGATTTGTCTGCACTGCTGTGCCAGCAGCGATAGACGATGGAGTAAAATGGAGAGGCAAATAGAGAAAGACGAAGGACAAATGGGATATGAGCAATAGATGGGTCTCTTGGGCTTCAGAAAGTATAGTGACAGTTTAGAAGCTGATGGACTGTGTCATCGGAGTCCTCCTGGTCCTCTGGCTGTTCTTTATAAGGGCGTAAATTGATTTTTGCATTTCTCCTTGAGTCTGGCGAGGCTTCCAGTGCAATTAGTTACAACAACCATGAGAAACATAGAGGACTACTCAGCCTAGGGCACATTATTTATCAGCCCAGAGCGGATTATTACAAAACCTGTCAGTCAACATGATTTTATTATTTCAGACTGACCCACACCTCAAAAATTTAAATGTATATTGCACAGACGTTAACCTGGGATTAACAAGGTGAAATTGAGGAGTTAAAGTATGAGCTGTCACTAAGAAAGAAAATATGGTTTGAGGTCCTATCAAATCCCTTACTTACATTCACATACAGTATGCATGCATACACACGGCATCAAGAGAATCCCCAAATACTGTATGCTAAAGTATATGCAAGAATATATAGAATACTTTATTTATTGTTATTTGTGTAAATATTGCTAATAAGTGAGATTTGGAATTTGGAATTTGAAATTTGAAATGTAAAAATTAAAAAAGTTCATGCCATATCCATACACTTATTTTTGTAATAATAATAATAATAATAATAATAATAATAATAACTACAACAACAAAACAACAATAACTACTACTACTACTACTAATAATAATAATAATAGTTAAAACAATAATAATAATAAGTTCACATTAAGTTATGTATTTATGACTTCATTTTTGTATGATTCTGGCATCATACAAGTGGATTTCTGACCGAACTGTATGCACAAATTCGAATTATAAAACTGAATGTATGTGATGTGTACATTTGTTGATGTACATTTCTGGCTCTTAATATGCCCTGGACATATTTTCACTTACATCCTCAGAATTTAGTTTTCAACATGATGCAACCTATCATGACCAAGCTTTATACTGCTAGAACTAATTGGCATGTGGTGGCCATATTGTTTACAAATCTCAAAATGTTTTTGATAAGTATTGAGGATCACACCATATACTGAGTATTTAAAGTTTGTGAATATATCATCTATAAACTATACCTGAGCTGGAGCCCAGCTGCTTGGAGAGAACAGATTAACAAAGATTGTGCACACAATTTTATTCATTTGAGAACTTACCTACTTGAGAATTACATAAATTGGGTAAACCCATTACAAAAGGAAAAATATTGAATTCTTTTAAACTTTGTTTGGAATAGAAATATTGGTTTGTTTATTGTTTATTCATTTAAAAAACATTTTACAATGGTTCCATGTTAAGGAAAAATTTACAAAGAGAGCACAAGGGTTAAAGATTATGGTGGTGTGTTTAAATGTCAGGGTTGCCATAGAACTACTGCTGCCCTCCTGAGCAATGTGCATACTCCTTAACTGTTCAGTTGTATGATTGGATTGGATTTTTGCCTCACTTGTTTTGACGTGAATACTATGGTTATTGTGGTTAGTTGTTCCAAGCATATTCCCAATTATACTACCCGATGTCATTTCAGACTAGGTCAGTCTATAGAGTTGCTGTTTATAGTCATGGGAGATGGTGGGGAAAACCATGGATGTTTTTTTTATTGTATTTATTCTTCACTGAATGAAGCTTGTAAGGAATCCACATAAATCCAATTATGATGCTGTTTTCTGGCTAGAGAGACTTCACTACATAATTGTTGTCCTCCTGCTATTTCTCCTTTCTTTTAGACTTAGCATCCCTTTTCCTTTCTATTCCAAACACACCCTGAAGCCCCACATACTATCGCTATCTCATTCTGATTGGCACTCATCAATTCTTCCATTGTCAGTCTTATTAATTAAACTAATTAAACCCAATGATTCCCAACTGCTTCTCGACTGGACAGCTGGTTCTGTTTGGCATATGTTTTTGCAAATGAAGATTGTATGATATATTAACACAGTCTCAACCATCTGTTTCTGGGGCTTGATCAAGCCTGGCCACAGTCCCGGTGGAACGAGTCAGAACCAGTAAAACCTGGTTAATGCTAATGAAAATCAACTACAAATTTGTTCCTGTTTACTCCCCTTCAAGTTAGTTTACACATGATCCACAAAAAATCCAGTATCAAGTATTATCTATTAAACTATGTAAATCTTATACAATGTTTGACAAATAATTTTTGACCAAAAGAATACTAGAGACAAAACTGGACAGGCAGTAGGTAACTGAGAAAAAAGAGAAAAAACTTTGCAATTGGCAATTTACACCCACTACCTAGTGCTCACCATCACGACAGTTACCAGCTGGGGACAGTTGGGGTCCTGCTTTCTCTGATACAAGTGCAACTTTGGTTATCACTTTTTTTTTTAAATGTTGCTCACAAGCATAGGCAGTTCTAGACCATGTTTAGCATGGATTCAGTCCTATTATTAATCTCAGGCCTCCTAAAATTTAGCCAATATTTCCCAGTTTGAACCAATATGTGTCTAGCACAAAGCTTTCCACAATATTTGCTCATGCCACTGCTTGCCGCAAGCTGCTGCATCACGTTGCTGTTGGATGTTTTTATGTGGACTTATTTGATTTTCCTTTACTTTCTCTTATGCTTAAAATCTGTCTATATCTGTTAATATCTCTTTATGCTGATTCATATTATTTGTCAGTGTATTGTGTACCAGGGTGTTCTGACCTAATATGTCACAGCATAACATAAGTAAATAGATTAACGTAGGAAGATAGATAAGTGTACACCCTGTCATCTGAAGACCCTGTTATTATACAGTGAGCTAAGCCTCCCTGAATATGTTATCGCACAAATGGCCTAAAAGCATGTTATATATTGGGAAGGCTTTCACACATTTAGTTGGACAGGAAGGGAGACAAGTTGCTTGACAAGAATTCTGACTACACTCCTGTATTTCCCATCTGAAGAACTTCTGCAGAAAAATTTAATTTACAATGAAGATTCTGACTCTAATCTTATTATTACAGGCTTTGCATTTGACTGAAGCACTATTTTGGTGTAAAAGACAACAATTATATGGATTTTGGTGAATTAAAAGTCTTCCCCTAAGCTCTCATCTGACTGTCTAAACATAACATGTCTGCCCTAATTTGAGCAGACCTTTGGCAGAGGTCTAACAAATCCACTAACTGTCCTCTTCCATATACATTATCTAATACACACACCATGATTGTCTAGCGTTGTTCTGATCAACAGATGAGCAAAGCCATCCTTCCCACCCAGAGAGCAGGGCCATTTATGCTCTCTTGGACTCCCAGATCTAGCTGGCCTGCAGTTCAGCAATCATTCACGTGATCACAACTAACTACTGATACACTAATATGGATATAGCTGTGCAATTCTGATAGCTTAGTGGTTCTGACTTCATAATCTTTGGCTATAGTCACATACTTAGCTGAATTTGTTGTTAAAAAAAGTATGCCACATGGAGATCAGAGAGCTGTCAATGGGAGAAAAGCATTAGTTCAAAGAAGACTTCAAGAGCAGAAATATAGAGGCTATACCACGAGATGCAAACCACTCATCAGTTGTAAGAATCATAAAGCCAGATAGGAATTTGCAAAGAAATACAGAGATGATCGATGAAAGTTCTGGAATCAAGTTTAACCTCTACCAAAGTGATGGAAAGGCCAAAGCGTGGAGAAAGAAAGGATCTTCTCAGGATCCAAAACATATAAGCTCATCTGTGAAACATGGTGTCATGGCTTGGGCTTGTATGGCTGCTTCTGGAACAGGCTGACTACTCTTTATTGATGATGTAACACATGATGTTAGCACCTGAATGATTTCAGAAGTCTACAGGAACATTTTACAGAGAAATGCATCTAGATTAATCAAGAGGAACTTTATCATGCAGCAGGCCAATGATCCAAAACACACTGGCAACTCAACAAACGACTTCATCAGGAGTAAAAGGTGGAAGGGTTTAGACTGGCCAAGTCAATCACCAGACCGTAATCCAATTGAGCAGCATTTCAGGAGACAGCAGGAGACTGATGGGAGAGAATCCCCCGACCCCCCCCCCCCCCCCCCCAAAAAAAAAATAAAAAAAATAACAACAACTGAAAGAAGCTGCAAATGCCTGAATAACCAACACAAAAGAATAACCCAACAATTTGGTGATGTCAGTGAGTCGGAGGCTTAATGCAGTTATTGGGATATGCTGCCAAATATTAAGTGTTAATTACTTTAATTTACTTCAAGTCTTATGTTTTCCTGTACTTTTAGCTCGCCTAAAATTTTGGTGGTCTAATATAAAAGGTTCTGTGGTTTATGTTGTTTAGGTGTTAAATTGGTTCATACTTATTTGTGTCTTCCATCCAATGGAAATTCAGAGGGATTTGTGACCTCCCACAGGTTTCCCTGCTTATTTCAATTCTGGATCTGACCACCAAGCATGTATTTGTGCTATGAGTGTGACTTTGCCAATAAAAGAGCAAATGCATTTTTATGTTGTTTCCAGATCAAATCTTCTTCCTTGCACACATTATATATCAGTATAATGTTCTGCTAGACATGATTAAAAGAACCTCTGATTAAAAACTATAATTGTTACTGTTTGCGTTTTTTAAAATAGACCACTTAGCTAGCCAATTAAGTACATCTTACAATACATAAATAAAGCTATTTATATAAAGTGAAAGCCATGAGGGAGATTATACCTTTTCAGAGTTCATTGTTTAGAATGAAGAGTCAGATAATTCAGATACATTTAAACTGGAGTCAGATATTTACCTAATTAAATTAACCAATACATTTAACCTCTATCTGTGCCTAATTCTGATTTTAATGTAAGCAGAGGAAGAAACTTAATTTGCATTACACAGCAAAGCTTTTTACTCCTACACATCGCAGCACTCAATATGTAGATTCATCCAACATTTATTTATTTATTTATTTTTATATATTTAATTTCCTGCAATGTTCTTAACGTATGCAATATTGTTAGAATATCACAAAAATGGTGTTAATGTTCCTGAAACTGAAAATAATAAATATTCATACAGCCCTTGACCCACACTCATTTACAACGGTAACTGAACATGATGTGAGATTTACAGTATTTTATAGCTTGTTTCATAATTTGAATTTACAGCACTTTAATGGTTGACTTGTATATAGAGTGCGTGTGAAGTGGTTGTACAGAAGAATATTCCCTCTGCTCTTATAACTATGCATTAATGTATAGCCTACACAAAGTGACTTAAAAACCAAAGAATAATGGAAACTATTCGGAGAATCTTACATCGTACAAAGTGTGCCATTTATTTAGAGGATATTATTTGCATGAGGAAAGCGTTGCAGATCACAAATCTCAGAGACATTTTCACTAGAATATGAGAATCTGGATTAAATCTAAATCTTAAGAAATGTCACACATTGTCTCTAAAGATGGTCTACAGTGTGATTAGTTCCACAGCACAGAGGTGAGAACATTTCTGAGGTTACGTAGGTATTCCAGCTGATTTGTGCATAATTACACCGTGACTGCTCAGCCCTTGCACAGACTAACTCATAAGGCTGTACAGTTTGAATAGATGCAAGACTATGCATTAGCATTTCATCAGCTGAAAAATGCACTGATATTATCTCCAATCATGGGCCTCTGTTTTTGATCAACCATTCATATTCAGTATAGGCAGTGGTGCTATTTATAATAGCAAGGAATGCGTAATAAGTTATGCAAGTCATCTTCTTTCCCATCCACCCCCCTCCTTCCCCAACAGAATGTAAATCTTCACTAATGATAAATAGTTATGGGCTGTAGTGTTGGTCTTTAAGCATTTTAAGCATTATCTGAGCAATAATCCATTCTCAATTCATTCAGATCACTAGCCTCTGGTGGACCTTAGAAAACATTGAATAAAAAGTATGACAAGGTATATGGCCAATAGAGTTAAACAAAATTTGCAATGCAGATAAATAAAGAATATTTCCACTCAGACTCAGGACTGACAGTGTACTTGTCAGATTGACATGTCCCAGCCAGTCTTTGCTGTGGGCTACCCTGTTGACAAAGCTAAGTGTATTCTTAAACAGATATTATATAGATAATTAGATATTCCCACATGAGGAACTACTGAGAAACATTTCATCGCCAGATTAAACTGACATTTAAATACACCAACAACTTGACCGGATGACTAGGTACAGAAGCATACATAGATACAAATGTAAATGTATGGCATGTGAATGAATGAGAAAGCTTTTATCATAGTCTACACTCTGCTGTATGGGGAGTGACCATTATGTACCATGGCATGGTGTTCCAGAGGAATTGCTTTCTGAACAAGATTTGCAGACTCGTGAGGAATTAAAGAAAAAAAAAAACTTGAAGTGCTTTATTGGGCTAACAGAAGCCACCGGAGCACCCTCAGTGCACCTTGGCATAGATTCTGCAAGTCTTTGGTACTGTACCAGAGGGATAAACACAGTCCTCCAGCTGTTATTTTGATCATGGTGGTGGAGTGTGATGTCCATCACATCACTCCAAATTCTTCCATTGGTGTTCAGTTTGCTTGAGATCTGGTCACTACAAGGCCACAGCACATCATTTTCATACTTATCAAACCATTCAGTGATCCCTCGTGCCCTGTGAATGTGGGCATTGTAGACTACTCAGAATTGAAATGTTTCATTGTAGGATAAAGGTGATCAGTCTTACGGATAACTTTGTATTGATTTGCAGTAATGCTTGCCTCAAAGGGGAAAGTGGACCAAAATGTTCATGATCATTTGTTTTAGGCACAGATATGTATTAGTGGCTGGAAAGACCATTAGTTCATAGAGAATAAGGGAGTAATCACAAATCTATTTGGTACAATGGCAGAGAAAACATTTTTGCTGATCTTTTTTGTTCTGATCCATACGTAGTGTCAACTATAGAGGCCTTTGTCATGAACAGGGTCCAGACAAAATTGGACTCTTTTTTTTTTTTTTTTAATTACCCAAATCATGACTCAGTATCAATGGGAGAGATGTCATCCATCAATGTGAATAGGAAAATCAGAATTATGAAACTGTAAATTATGGACTGTAAATGATGAGCACAAAAATAGGCTACTCTACCTTTAATGCTAATGTTAGCTAGTTAAAGTCAAGTTACATACATTATATTATTTCCCAAGAATTCCCACATCTAAAATACTACAGCATTCCTAAGTACATGAAAGCTATAATTGTCATGTTTTCCCCACTTGCCCCATGCGCTACGGCATGCTCCTCCATGTTATCATGCGTTTGTTTATGTTGCCATGTATATTTTTGTTTTGATTTATGTCCTGTCTCCAACCATATCCTGTCATTGGTTGTCGCCCACGTCCTGCTCATCTATGAGGTCGACAGTGCGGCCTCCACTACCCTTCTCATGCCCGAGGCCGATAGCGAGGCCTCCCATGTCCACCCCAAGCCAGAACGCGATAGGGCCACCTGTCTCAGGTCCTGGAGTATTGCTTGGACATTTTAACCCTAACCCTAGGTGCAAGAACGCTGGGAACAGCGCCCTTGGCAGGGTGGGATCTGTCACAGCCTGCAGCATTACAGTGCACTTCTCTGTGTTGTCATGTGTTTGTTTCCATTGCCATGTGTGTTTTTGTTTTGATTCATGTCTTGTTTCCACTCATGTCCTCTTATTGGTTGTCTCCCTCATGTGTCTCGATTACTCGCACCTGTTTTCATAATACCCTTGGATTAGTTTGCATATTTAAACCCTCATGTTTCTGTGTTCTGTACAAAGTATACGATCAGTTTTGTCTCAGTGCACCTGACAGTACTAAGCCTGTTACTCTGTGTTTGTTGTCCTGTGTTTGTCCTCTGTGTTTGACCTTGCCTAGTCTCTTGTTTCACGTTTATTGTCTTTCCCTAGTTCATTCTGATTGTTCAAATCACTTGACTTACAGTATGCCTGTTTTGTTATCTTGGTTTTGCCTAGCGTTCTGAAAAAAAATCTGCTTAAACTGCTCTCAGTAAAAGTGCAAATACCTGCAATTGCATCCATCTGAGCCTCTTTTCATGACAATCATCAGCTAGCAGTTCATTTAGTTTGAAAGCTGGATCTCGTTTAAATTTTTTTTTTTTTTTGCCAGATTCAATCTGGTTGGAATTTTTTTAAAAAAGAGACAACTTGCTGATTTAAAAAAGAAGAACAATGAAAAAAAGAATAAGTAAAAAGTAAAAATCGGAGCTTTTGCTTGTGTGGCAGTTCACAAAGAACAGAGCACTGGTAAATTTATTATACAATTGTTGATAATTAAACTGTGAAAATTTAATTTATGTTTGAGTTTGATATTCTTTAAATGAATTTGCTTGATATAAATTATTTTCTTTCGCAACAGATTACTGTAGTTTTTGTTGCAATGGTAGCAGATGGTATCATTAGGAATGTCAGGTTTTATTTGGTCAGGTCAAAATTTTCATGGAAATAATTGTACCCTGAATTATCATATGAAATTGAATTTAATTGACACCACCAAAGGTAACAACTGAGGCAGGTGACCATCATTATGAAGGTTTCTTGAGTGAATCATTTTAGAGCTGCAAAAACTAATCGATAAAATCGATAATAATCGATTATGAAAATCGTTGTCAACGAATCTCATTATCAGTTAATTGGTCTGCACGCAGCACAAGGTACATTTACTCGCTACATTACTTCTGTTACTTCGGAGAGTAAATACTAAAGTTGTGTCCCAAATAACGTACTGTACACTTACACCATGCACTGTGTACTCTACCATCTAGTATATGAATTTTAGAAAGGTAGTATTGTCTCAAATGGAACACTAGCGTTTTTTTTTTACTAACTGGAAGTATAAGCTGCTTCCTAGTCGACGGCGCATGATGTCATACGCATGTAATGTGACGCCGCTAGCTTTATCAGATACCCAGAGTCACTGACAATGACTTTCTTCAGTTTACTGTTTGTCAACATTACCTTTTCTGCCCAACATGACCCCAGTCACCATCAGACTGAGGTGGAATTGTCAAGTGACTGAGGAAGAAAGTGTGCAACCTCCAAGTCCTCTAAGGCAGGGAAGCATTTTATATTAAACACCGCGAAGAAGATCGAACTTTATAAAGCGGAGTTTGTGTAGCATGGAAGCACGACAGTGATGCACGAGCACAGACTTATGTTTATATCCAAAATACTCCACTATTTTGGATATAAACATCTCCAATGTTTATATGGGCTGGGGAAATGGATGCAAGTTGCTTACAAGGTTTAGTTTACTTCCAGTTTATTGTGTTTATTATGTTGCATTTGCGTGCTTGCAATGTAACTTCTGTTGTTTATTATAACAGAAGTGATCTATTAGTAACGAGGCCATGTTGCTCCTCACTCGCGGTGTAAACGTGGTGTTGCACAGTGGGAGCACACATAAGATCTGTAATGTCTAATTAAAACACAATGATCAAAAGTAAACAGAAGTAAAATAATATGTTTATAATACTGAGTAACATAAACCACAAGGTGCAGTGAAAGTGAGTTTTTATTATTATTTATTATATATATATATATATATTCCATACAAAGCACTGAATTAAACTACAGTCCTAAATTAATAATATATATTCTGGTGTGTCTGTGTGTACTGGTTTCTTTTCAGTCTTATATAATTGGACAAACAGTTGTGTAAAGTTTTAGTCTGAAGTTTATATTTGTAACACTCAGTTTGTGGATTTTATTTCAGTAATCGGCCAACTAATCGATTATGAAAATAATCGTTAGTTACAGCCCTAAATAATTTCATACAAATAATTGCAGTAAGATTTTCTTAACCATTGGGTAGTTAAAATTAAATAAACCAAACTCAAAAAATCACTAAATTATAACTTTTTTAATTCAGTGTATGACTGTATGATTTAGGTGCAACACCATAATTCCCTCGGTCTCTCCAGGCTTCTTTGCAGAATCAGTATAGCAATATGTATTATATTAGCTGCCTCTTGGCATTTGATAAGTGAAATATGTAACAGAGAGATTACCATGGGACAGGGTCAGTCATTTCATGTGCGACTGTAATATAACACCTGCCTATGTTCATTAGTGTGTCGACATCTCTATGGCAGGGAATTAGCCAAAGCCTTCTGATACCTCTATTTGGCTTCTCAAAAAAAAAAAAAAAAAAAAAAAAATTCTCTGTATAGTACCTTTTGTCTTCTGTGCCAAGTAGAGTCCAAATTTCATTGCCCTACTTTCCTTAGGGGAAAAAGAATAGTAAAATAAATCATATTAATTGAATGCATCATGCATCACTGCAGGTGTTTAAGATAATAAACATTATTATTTTTTTAAATCCTGATTGAACCTGATACATGGTGAAATGTACAACAAAAACTAATTTTTAGGTAAGGTACCTTACATTGATGAAAACATCAACCATATTGATTGAAACATATTTTTATTACAGTATGTAATATTATTACATTTTAAGTACAGTATGATTAAGTAGGTAAAATATAACATCTATGTTAGTAACACTGTTGATTCAGTCAGATCATTTTGCACAATAATTCTAATTCATTCAATTTATTTAGACAATGTCTGAGTAAATCATTAACCATGCAGCTACTTTTTGTAATATAGTTATGGATCTAAGCCACTTTGTTACTGTATGCCATTTACATTACTTATTCCATTACTTCTTTAGTTCTTAGATAGTATTTCATGAATTGTGATTGGAATAAAGATGAAAGCAGGCACAAACTTGGAGAAAAGGAATAATGTTTATTGAAGCTTCATGTGCAGCTGTTGTTTTTTCTAGGTTCAGTCCTCAGCCTCCCACGTACCAAGGAGTCGTTTCTGAAAACATCTTACCTAGACTTCTAACCCAAGCTCAGCACAAAAATAAAACTGTCTCTTAGGCCCTGGCAAACATATTCCTGTGCACAATATACTGTATGTCCAGCGAGGAGGTTTTCATTAATACATGGGTCTTGAGAAACGTTTAACATGCTCTATTAAGTCTAAAAATTTAATTCCATACTGTACTGATTATATCAAAAGGTAAGAAGAACTATAATGAAAAACCATAATCATTCTTCAGTATTGCATACAGTAGTATTATGTTGCCTTCACTGACGCTGTAGACTTCAGAAGAACAGTGTAGTCCTAGAGAAATATAAACTTTTATATTTAATTTTTTTTGCCCTTTTTGCTGGAATGGTGGTATCAAGTATAGCCTATACCTGTTGTTCATTTAGTATGTATCTTTTACCTAATTACCTATTTAAAAATGATACACCTGCATCAATCAATCATGTGGCAGCAGTGCAATGCATAAAATCATGCAGAAACAGGTCAAGAGCTTCAGTTAATGTTCACGTCAAACATCTTAATGGCTTTAACCATGGCATGGTTGTTGGTGCTAGGTGGGCTGGTTTGAGTATTTCAGAAAGTGCTGAGGTTTTCATGCACAATAGTTTCTAGGGTTTGCAAAGAATGGTGCCAAATAAATAAACAAACAAATACCATTCAGTGAGTGGCAGTTCTAGCCGAAATGCCTTGTTAATGAGAGATGTCAGAGGATATAGCTTGAGCTGACTGGAAAGCTACGGTCATTCAAATAACCACAGCTTACAACTGTGGTGAACAGAAAAGCATCTCAGAAGACATGAAACCTTGGGGTGGATGAGCTACAATTGCAGAAGACCACATTGGGCTCCACGCCCATCAGCAAGGAAGAGGAAACTGAGGCTACAGTGGGTACAGACTCACCAAAACTAGACAGTTCAAGATTGAACCCCCCCCCCCCCCAAAAAAAAAAACTGTGCTTGGTCCACTTAATTAAGCATCATACTAATGCTGAGTGGGTATCACCTGGTTTTGAAAGTATATATATAATTATAATGTGTGTGTGTGTGTATATATATATATATATATATATATATATATATATATATATATATATATATATATATATACATATATATATATATACATATACACACACACACATACATATATATATATATATATATCCATCCATCTTCTACCGCTTACTCCTTCTTCAGGGTCATGGGGGAACCTGGAGTCTATCCCAAGGAGCATCGGGCACAACCCTGGACAGGCAGGGTGCCAGTCCATCGCAGGGCACAATCACATACACACTCACAGACCCATTCAGACACTACGGACACTTTAGACACGCCAATCAGCCTACCATGCGTGTGTTTAGACTGGGGGAGAAACCGGAGAAACTGGAGGAAACCCCCGCAGCACGGGGAGAACATGCAAACTCCTCCCCTCCAAAAGGGGCGGGGAGGAGGGGACCACACATTTAGTATGCATCTTTTACATTTAAAACTTTACTCTTAAAACTGATTAAGGTAGCTTAACTGATTTATGCCAATGTTTCTTCTTTTTACTTCATAAAGGTACAAAAGATGTACCCATGAGGAAAAGATTTTGTGTGTTAGCATTGTTTAACTATAGTATTTATAATTATTTGTCCCTGAAACATTTTCCATGCTTCTAATCCTAATTAGAAGCAAGAATAGAGTAATTTATGTGTTAGTATATTTTTCTGGTTTTGACCCTCACAATTATGGAGAAATAAAGATTTACTGTATCTCTGATTACCTGTCTATGATCTGATTCATGTTTTAGATTCAAAGTTTCATTAGATTTCTAGGTAGAAATACCAATTTCAAGCCTGAAGAACGAGATGTAATTAATACATTTATGTGTTGCTTCCCTGATCCTGCATTAGCTCACAAAAATGATTGCACCTTACAATCTACTTATACCTTGAAAAAAAAATTAAAATTAAATTTTGTAATACAAGTTGCACTCTTGAGTTATGTAAATACTAATGTCTGTTGTAATGCATTAAACATAAAGCTGGCAACCTGAAACTAGGGTATACTTCAGTGCTGTGAACAATTTAAGGCTTCCCAAGGTTACTCTGTGTCTGCTTCTGTGAAGTCGATGATATTTCAGCAGTAAAAGTGAGTGTTTATGGATTTACAGTCGTTATAAACCCAAGAGTGTCTGCATGGGGCTGTCACGGATTGGACTGTTATTAGATTTATTCTTTCGATACTGCCAAGAAGAGTTGAGGAAAAGGTGCAGGCAGAGGAGATCATCTGTTGGAAGGGAATTTAACTATGCATTCATTGAGTACATTAAAATAAAAGTCACACCACAATCATCTATCTACAGTACTCTAATCAAGACATCAATATCCAGGAAAGCTAATAATGCATATTTGATAACAACTCCATCCAATATGATGCAGAAGCCTAATGTATCATTATAAATAATTAGAAATAGTGTCATAATATCTCTACTGTTTTCTGTTGCAAAATAAGTGTTCAAAAAGTAAGAAAAGCACCTCTGTTGGGTATCATGAAGTGTTTGAGCACATGTTTACATGCTAATCAGAGGTGACCTGCAGACGCAGCTGTGCCACACTGCAATGCTGATTATGCCACAGAATGCTTATTAGAGGCACTGTTTACACACTCAGTCTTGCTACAATTGTGCAAATTTGCTCCATTCTCAATTATTATAATTTGTCATCCAAAATGTTACACTCCAGAAATCTGCAGAATGAATGAGAGATTAGTTGGGCTGGAGCCTCATTTTCCAGTCAGCTACATTGCCTGCAGCAACCCGATCCCATATAAAATTAGTATAAATTCTAATAAGCGAGAGATTTTGTTGCATTTTAGAGCTTTATAATGCTTCTTACCATACTTTTTGCTCTAACGTTTCCCATTCTGAAGTAAGTCCTAGATCTTTGTAATTGTAAGACAAGGTTTGGACAGACATAACTGCAGGCATGCAATTCAGATCTCTTTGCACACCTGAAATGCTGCTTCAAATATTTCACACTAAAAACAAAGAGAGGTATATGCTGTAGTTTATTTTCGAACTGAAAATCTATTGCAAGACCTGAAAATACAGTGGCGTGTTGTTGCTATGCCTCAGGGTCTGTCTACTGATCCTGTACAATAGACACACTCTCTTTCCACTCAGCAGAGATCCCTCAGGACAGCTGGATTAAATCTTACTGCATGACCCGAATTTATTTGGGCTGCTGACTTTGTATCCCATAGTTTCAGAGAAATGTGTTACAGATAGAGTTAGAGAGAGATAAATCTAATAACAAAAAAAAAAAAAAGCATGCTAGCTCAAATAAAGGTTGTGGGCAAGACTGAGACTGAGCACAGCAGAGAAGAGGACAAGTGTGTCTCAATATATGAATGGATGGATGGAGAGAAAATAGCATTTCAGGCAACATCTTATCAGTGCCTTCTTGTCTAGCTGGAAAAATTTATTTAAACAATAAATATGCAATTTATGCCAGTGTCTCTTTTGCATCTGTCAGGATAAGACAAAGCTGTGCTTGGATTGATTCAAGACATCTGAGAAAATGAAACTCTTATCTGAGTGAATGCTCCCAGAGACTGCTATCAGCTTCACAAATCTTATATACACATTAGATGCTTTACGAAAGCTTGTGTGTGTTTGTGTGTGTGTGTGTGTGTGTGTGTGTGTGTGTGTGTGTGTGTGTGTGTGTGTGTGTGAATGAGTGTTGTTGAGGCTGTAAGCGTGTGTGAGAAAGAGAAAGGAAGCAAGAATACCTGAAGCAGGGAAGAGTACTTTTCAGCACCCTTTCATCTCCCTGAAAGAGCCCCATTAGTCTAGACTGCAAGTCTAGACATATTAGTCTAGACATATTTCTGCCTTCTTTTAAAGTATAATGCAGCAACAGTAAAGCAAAATTAACTGATACATTTTATTTATAAGAAATATTCTGATCTGTTTAACCCTCCTATTATGGTATTGGTCAGTTTGACCAATTTCCACATTTATGATGTCTGAAGTAATGGTTAATTTCTCTTTGAAATTCTTTGACTTTTCATCATTTAGGGTCATGAACTTGTATGCAAATATTTCTTCTTTTTTGTGGTCTTGGACAAGCCATAATAAAGGTTTGCTGTTTTAAGTTGCTCTTTGCTGTTGTTGTGTGTATTTAAACTGTGGAAGTCATTTTGACCCATAACATAATGGATGTATCTTTTTTGAACATAATAGGAGGGTTAAGTAGAAATTTTTGCAAAATAAGTAAAAAATAAATAAATTTAAAAAACCCACAAAAAACTCAGTTTTAGTACTTCTGCTCAAGTCCTTACATTCTCATTTTATTCATTTTTGGCTCATTTTATTAATGCATTCATCTTTAGTAAGAGTTTTATCCTGGTCATGGTTGTGGTTGATCCGCAGTCTATCCTGGGAGAGCTGGCTGAGAATACACCATGTGTGGGATGCTAGTAAATCCCTGGGCACCATTCACACAAACATTCAAACACTTACTAACACATCTGGAAAATTTGGAGTAGCAAATCCCCTACCAGCAGGTTTTTTTTGGGAGGTGAGAGGAAACCAGAGAACCTAGAGGAAACCAAGCAGTCATGGAGGAAACTAAGCAGACACATGCAAAAAACCAAACAAACAAAAAAAGCATTTGCCTTGTCATTGGGAGATTGCAATTTCTGATCCCGGTGATGCAGTGGGATACATGGCTGGAAGTCAAGGGAGAAAAATTTGCCAATTGCATGCACCTGTGAGCTCATGAATGTGGAAGAGGGTAGATAGTGCTTTCCTCCTAGTGTGTTACGCTGCTCTGTGATGCAGCATGAGCAGCAGTCCGTAAAGTTGTCATATTAATGGGAAGAGCTGGTGGGTCTCAGGTGACCAAATTAGGAATGGAAGTGGAGAAAGATCTCCAAAAATCCTGCTGTGCCACCATTCTGCCCAGGCTAATTTTAACTGATAAAGATGCTTTTGGAGAGGAGATTTTTGCATACTCAGTCTGAATTAGTAGTTAGTATTAGGCTTGTACACTTTCATACTGAACATTACATGTAACACAGATGATTTTTATTTCTTGGTGTATTGTTTTACAACTCTGGTGGAGTAAGAAAAAGGTAGGACTAACCTTACTTTACTTGACAAACCGTAGCCCTTACACTAACCATGAACAACTTTAGAGACTTTGTATATAACTTGGCTTAGGAAAAGAAAGAATGAAAGAGAGACACAATTTATTATACATATTATAAATATACATGTGTACAGTAGAATGAAATTCTTTGCTTTGCATATCCAAGCTTGGAAGGAGCTTGGGCAGAGCACAAGGTCAGCCAGGGTACAGTACTCCTTGAGCAGAAAAAGATAAAGGCTTTGCTCAAAGGCCCAACACTGGTAGCTTGGTGGTCCGGGGATTTGAATATATAACTTTCCAGTCAGTGGCCTAGAGCCTTAATTTCGTAAAGCTCTTGGCTTGTAAGAAATTGTACAAATTATAATGATACTGAGAAAATGTTGGATTTTCATATGCAAAACCAGACACTACACTTCTGAACAAGATATTTAACTATTAACATAGATGAACTTTTTCCTCCTACCATGTATGCACAGCAAGTAGCCTGTTTTCTCTCGTAGTCTCTCTGTGGCTGAGCACATATCTCTGAGAGAGCACTGCAGTGGAGCTGGCTGGCATCTGGCACAGTTGCATGGTATCCTGGGATTTGAAGTTTTTTGTCCAGTAAGATGGGAAGTAATCCACAGCAATCACTCACCTGCTGTTACTTTTATTTGTTTTGTTGTATTGGACTTAAGTGGTGCACTTTTATGTGTCTGGCACCCCCAGTGCAATTCCAGTTGCACTTTTATTTCTATATATTTATATTTCTCCTAGCCAAATCTAACTACCAAAAATATTACAGTTTCCCTCATTATTGTCCAATGACAGCAATCACAATGCATAATGCATAGAGGATCATACTCATTGTTAGTTTTTAGACAATTAAATAATTACAAGTTTACTAGGAACATGCATGTGTTGTCATTTAAATATCATTGTCATGCATGTGTTGTCATAGTGCCATAACAGTTAATAAAATAAGCTATTGGTGAGCAAATAATTTATTCAAATACATACTATTCCACTAAAACAGATATTTTGTTTTAAATAAATATATTTATGAAAGTTACATTTTGTCTTTTTTTTTAATTATTATTATTTTTTTTAATAAAAAATGGTATCATTGTGTGTGAAAAATTCTATCCATGAATTACAGTACATATCTAAATATCTAAAAAATAAATACTGTGATATGAATGGTTGTGCTTTATGGTCCCCGTTGATTTTCTAAAATGTTTTCAGGGTTATGTGAGGTCCAAATCGGTTTTTCCTTGAGGCTGCTGCTAAGGCTGGCCTTGGTTTTCAAAGCAACCACGTACTCTCATTCAAGATAAACAATAGAGTGCAGAGCGAAAGATGACTGAAATGATTCATTAGTGATTCATCACCCTAGTTTTTTTCAGTCTAACTACTTACAGGTTACCTTCTTCTTCTTCAGTAGCGTTCTTCTCTGGATAACTTATATATACATACATACATACTATATATATATATATATATATATATATATATATATATATATATATATATATATATATATATATATATATATAGTAGTCACTAAATTGTACTTCGATCATATCTGATATCTGTGTGCACTGCACTGGCCAGAAGAATGTGTTTGTAGGTCCTTAAACTTTTGAAAAGCAGGCTTGAGCATACGTGAGGCTGCTCTCTAATTGGCTTGCTTCAGATTGTCCTCAGGGCACAGCTCATTGCGCCTCAGGCACTCCCACTTTTATTGTTAGCGAATCAATATTGTTTGATATTTTTTGACCTCATGTGATTGGACCGTTCTTAATGACTCTCTTTCCTGCTAGTGCAAGATATTGTTAACAATGTAGAAGCAGGCGCAACATTTCTTCTAGATAAAAGAAAATTCAGGTTTATCTTTACAAAAAAACCCTCTCACAAGGTGTTTAAATGAAGAAAAAAAAAGGATAAAGGAGCTTGGACCAGATCGACCCAACTTACAACTTACTTATATAGTATACAGTATATATATATATATATATATATATATATATATATATATATATATATATATATATATATATATATACTGTATATACACACACACACACCATGGTCTGTCTGAATACTCAATTCTGATTGGCTGGAGGGTGTGCGTTCAAACCGTTGAAGGCATAGGTAGTTCCAATCAGTTTAATCACTGTTCTAAATTAATGCACTATGTATAAACAACTATAACCATAGTAACATACAGTTACAGCTGCATACAGTAGTTAAACTCACAGCTTCATTATTAGTAGAGATGCGGAACAGATACAGGTAATTCACACATGTACACTGTCTCTCTCATAACTATTCATTATTATTCATTCAAATAAATGTAATCTTATTGCACTACTTTATCTCTGTGTATAATTTAAAGCAGGCAGAATTCTAGATTGTGAACGACCCATATATTAAATAACTAACGAAAATTAACGTTTATTTTCATCCTTTCAAATTTTAGTAGTAAATTTTAGCAACCTGCATATGACACCATTACAAATACAATAAGCATACCAGCAATAATATTATCATGTCTGCTATGTCTGCACTTGATTTTCATTAAAGTAGAATATAAAGAAGATGCCTCTACATACAGTATGTCCATTTTCACTCAGAGCTCAGAGTCAACTCATTTATGAATCACTACAAAGGACAACGTGATGAGCAAAAACAGAGTCCCAAACCTAGTCTTAGCCTTTACTTATAAATAAGAACAAAAAGTAGCTATTCATAAGAATAAATAAAGATAGGATAAATTGACAAGGGGAAAATGTTTTTATTAACTATCAGAAACTATATTAAAATATATTTGTGTAAAGGTTACATAAAATAAATCAAGTTATAGATATAAATGCTGAAATAACATTCTTGGGCAAATTGCACCAGGTGTCATTATACAAACATTATACTAAAGACATTGCAATTGTTTGGGAAGAGTTCACATAAGTATCAGTCATGATGAAAGTTAACAAGCTTCCTGAAGTTCTCAGGAGCAACATTATTAAACAAACACTCCAATGGAAAAAGGTAAAGTACAGAGCCATAGCAAAGAACAGCATAGTCAGTAGAACTGGTGATAATCGAAATAATCATCCCGGGACAGGTGCGCTCTAGTTCCGATTAAAACAGGCATATTCCAAGTGTTGGAATTTGGGGAATCAGGATATTGTTTTTGTCTGAATCAGGCAATCAGATTGTGGCATTTACATGACTCAATACTAATTACAAGATCACCAAATTCCAATTAATATTAGAATATTAATGAGCATGTAAACTTAATCACTGACCCCAAACACAAAGCCAAATAACTCAAGACTGGTTTCTAAAAAGGAAGGTGAAGGTAATTGCAATGTCCCACACAATGTCTTGACTTTATTTATGGAGGATTTTGAAATTGTAAGGACATTATTACATGGTAAAACCACATAAATGCAGTAAGTGGAAATGCTAGTTACCTAAATCAACTAAACATGAAAGTTTAACTTCATTTTACAGGACACATAAACATTCTCAAGAAGATGGTATGCAGTAAAATTAATTCTACCACCTGGAAGCACAAATTATGCATAAACTGCAGGGCACAGCAAATCACTAGAGTATTGCAATAAGGTCTAAATGGAAAATTGGCCACGCAATCAATCAAATGATAGAAATGATATATTGTTTAGCCACCCAGTGAGCATACCCATCCTGTTGCTTGTTTTGAACAGGTGTTGTGTGCTAGTTTGCATCCCCTGCTGTGATGCAAATGGATAGAAGGGGATGTGATATTTGAGTTGTCCGTATTTTTAATTAATGAATGTAATATTGTACATAGATCAGATTATTCAACAACATTGTCAGCAACTAGATTCGAGGCAATGATATACTGTATAAAAAGTACGATTTTTTTTGTAATGATTTTTCACATTTATTCCCAATTCTCAATCTGTAAAATAAACAACAACAACAACAACAACAACAACAACAATAATAATAATAATAATAATAATAATAATAAATATACATACATACATTTTGGCACTCTTGTTGCAGTTTTAGAAACAATTCATAAAGTAGTCACAAACAGAACAGAAGGATTAATAAAGGGAACATCTTGCTGTTAGTCTCCTTTTCCCTTTTCCATTTCTCTTTTTAATTCCTCCAGGAAATTGAGCACTAGCATTATTTTTTTCCCCCTCTGTGGCCATGCTCATTAAACCTCCTCTTGACTGGGGTGAGAGAGGTGAGCCTCTGCCAAGCTTGGATGTTCAAAGCAATTCTCTTCACTAAAAAGGACCATGCCCTCTACCTCCACAGTCAATGCCCTATCAGAGCACTTCCATGCCATCCACCCACACCACCCAGGGACTGCTAAATGTAAGGTTTTGGCTAAATTTGGGCATTGTGTCCTCTTCTCCAGGCATTGGCAGCATCTGACATCAACAGGAGGTGAATGTAAAATAGATCATTAACTCTAACAATGAATTAGCCACATCATTTTGTCATGTGATTACTCTCTATGCGGTCCTAGCAGTGGTGCAATTAAATCCTTGCATTTCAGCCATGAGAGAGATACTTCACACAAATCTGGTATCTGTTGTGCATCAACAAAAAGAATTAGAAGAATTAGAATTTTGTCTATTGGTCCAAAAAAAGATATCTTGTTGTTGTTGTTGTTGTAATTATTATTATTATTATTATTATTATTATTATTATTATTATTATTATTATTATTATTATTATTGATATATTTTAGAATATTGTGACCTTAGGATTATGAGGTTCTATCTGGGTGAAGGGCTGTTTGGAGATATGGGAATGTTTTTTATTTCCAGCTAACAAAACCATTAAATCCTAAAATTCCCATTTACAGCTCAACAAGGTCTGAACTTTAAGGTTACTTCAAATTTACATGATTCTGAGATAATTAGACACTAGCTGTATACAGACGTAACCTTATTATACTGTAAGCTCGAATACTGTTCGGTTTTATGAGGAAATATCAGCCTGATTCGTATTATCTCCCATTAAATAACTAATAAATGATAATAAACTCAGCAGAGATAGACATTTTGAGCCTATTATGGTCCCATTATGATCATAAATGCTTTTCAATAAGTTTTATTTTTCTGACTTTATGCTCTAATATCTAAAATACAAAGATATTTCACTTTTTATACTCTGAAGTTATCTTAAAGATAATTTACCTTATAATTTCATTGTAGTACATTAAAAAATGTAATACAGAAATACATTTGAACATGTACTTTACACATGTTTACACTGGAATATTCCATTTATTATGCATATTTCATGTACTGTAGTTAGCTATTGACAGGAATACTAATATTATTGGATGTTAGGTACAATATTAGTTTTCTTCTGCCCTTATGACTTTATATTTACATTTGTGCCAGAACATTTATATATTGTTAAGCCAGCGATTAGATTTGAACTGTACTGTATCTCTTTTACACTCTTAATTTTATTACGACTCTCACAAAGCTTATGTAGAACATCTACAGCCAGCTGTGGTATAATTATTGTAATCGCACATGCTCTGTTAAGAGAATCATTATTTGATCATTGGGATGTTACGTCATAGCTCATGGCACATGCACCTATTGCATACATACTGTATAAATATACAAAATTCTGCAGAAATAGGAGGTGGTATTGTGGATGCTGTTTAAAATTGCAGCACCTGAAATGTAAAATGCTGTCCCACATCCCTATGTGAGAGTCGAAACATCAGGATGTAGTCTCAAAGCTGAAATATTCTGTATATATATATTTTTACTGCATTTTACATGATGTTTTTAACTGATGTCCTAAGTTGTAAAAGGTTTTGATCTAATTTCACCATAGCCCTTTCCTGGCATGTTTCTAATGGCATTTGTGTCAAAGATAGTGCTTTTTTCCTAATTTTTCAAATGTTCATGTTGATCAACACTTAAAAATACTCTCACATTGTCTCTCACTCACTAACACACTTGTGATTGCTTGGATAATTAATTCAGTGTATCCATTAGTGCCTATATTGTTGCACTCTACTTCCTTGATCCATCATTTAACCAAGCCACTGCAATTAGAAAGATCGATACAATGAATCAACACACACACACACACACACACACACACACACACACACACACTTGTCTAACTATGCTTGTGAGGTTCTTCAACTGATGTAATTGTTAATGCAGCTAATTATTTTTTAGGGCAAACATTTGTCTTGATCTGATTAAAAGGCTTTATATTTGTTGCGATTCTCTCTATTATTCCTACACATTTACTGCAGTACATTTTGACTATTAGTGTAAACTCTTCAAAAGTGTACTGTCACCTCTTGTCGCAGTAGACATTTGGATTGTTTTAATAAATCACTTTGGAAGAAATAATCAACATATTAATCATTTTTAATGATGATGTTGATGTTATGGGATATGCCAATGCCAATAATAGTGTTAAAATGCTGTGCCTTTTATTTTATGAATGTTTATTCTTTTACTGTGTGTAGCAATCTTGGCAATACACCACTTAGAGAACCCAGCAGAGTAAACACCCGCTTTTTATTTGGGCTCACGGCCTTGGCACGGTCGTCAGTCAGGAGCATAATGTAAAATGCTTTTTTTTCCCAACACACATAATGTTGCAAATTCCCAGCTTGCTCAACACTTTCTTTCTCTCTCTCTCCCTCTCTCTCTCTCTCTCTCTCTCTCTCTCACACACACACACACACACACACACACACACACACACACACACACACACAGCGCTCATTGCTCAGAGAATGAGAGAAATAAAAGGAAAGATCAGATTTCCCCATGAACACTCAAGATACAGGAATTGTTTCCTTACTGAGAGAAAATGTGAATCACAGCCTTTTCAGACAAGGCAGTATGACAGCTGCATGATATTAACATGGGTCAAATGTATTAAAATGTCATCGGATTATTTAAATTCTGTGTACTCGTGATGATCTTTAGGCAACAAATGATATTCTTTACTCTGTATCACCTGCATTTCCACTAAAGTCAAAACAACATTCATATTTAATTTAAAATTTCTCCTGTTGCATTTTCTTTAAAAGATTCCAAACTGGTTCTAAAGCGGAATAGTTCACTTTCACCTTTAAGTTGATAAGGGTAAAGAAAAAAATGTGCATGCTTCCCCTCTTTTTTACTCCTTCTCTGCCTTTAAGTTTCCTACACATAGAAGGAATGTGTTAGAAAACTAAAAAAATGTTTTGGAAGAGATGTGTGTAGCTGTATAATGATGTTTTATTGTCCCATTACCTTACAAATGCTTGCTTAAATAAGTACCGTTTTTATTTAAATGGATCCTGCACAAGCCATTTGTTGTTAAAGAGAAAAATGATACCTGGTTCTGTTTTCTTTTCTGCTTAAATTATTGTAACCATGATAACCACTGATTGCACTCTTTGTTCGCTTTAGAAAAGAAATTAATTGAGGCCATAGGCCTGATATATAAACACTGGGTGTGCTCAAAATGTGCCGCAATAAAGTGCATACGCTATTTCCTGTGCATACGGCAAGATTAATAAAAGGTAAACTTGATGTGAAATGTATGTCATACATACAGTACTCTTGATTGTGGAAATGTGCTTCTTTAGTTGTGTGTCTGCAATTTGGTGGCTCCAATGCCAAAGTAATGAGCTGAACTAATGTGCTTCACAGCTATACTTTTCATTGAGCTCACCAACGTTATTATTCACTGCTGCTGAGATGTTAAAGGCTACAGCTACTCATTCAGATGGAAATTTTCTGTGATTATTGAAACAGGTTCATCCTCCCTGTCCAATTTCATTCATTCCAGGCTTGTGTGTCGATGAAATGATTATGAAGTTTGAAGTTAAAATTGGCATCATGGTATGAGCATATCAAGACCGGAGATGGGAAATTAAATTTATGGTCACTCTGACATACAGTGCATCCGAAAAGTATTCACAGCGCTTCACTTTTTACACATTTTGTTATGTTACAGTCTTATTCCAAAATGGATAAAATTCATTATTTTCCTCAAAATTCTACAAACAATACCCCATTATGACAATGTGAAAGAAGTTTGTTTGAAATCTTTGCAAATTTATTAAAAATAAAAAACAACAAAAAAAAGCACATGTACATAAGAATTCACAGCCTTTGCCATGACACTCAAAATTGAGCTCAGGTGCATTCTGTTTCCACTGATCATCCTTGAGATGTTTCTACAACTTGATTGGAGTCCACCTGTGGTAAATTCAGTTGATTGGACATGATTTGGAAAGGCACACACCTGTCTATATAAGGTCCCACAGTTAACAATGCATGTCAGAGCACAAACCAAGCCATCAAGTCCAAGGAATTGTCTGTAGACCTCCGAGACAGGATTGTATCAAGGCACAGATTTGGGGAAGGGTACAGAAACATTTCTGCAGCATTGAAGGTCCCAATGAGCACAATGGCCTCCATCATCCGTAAATGGAAGAAGTTTGGAACCACCAGGACTCTTCCTAGAGCTGGCCGTCCAGCCAAACTGAGCGATTGGGGGAGAAGGGCCTTAGTCAGGGAGGTGACCAAAAACCCGATGGTCACTATGACAGAGCTCCAGCATGTCTCTGTGAGAAGAGGAGAACCTTCCAGAAGAACAATCATCTTTGCAGCAATCCACCAATCAGGCCTGTATGGTAGAGTGACCAGACGGAAGCCACTCCTCAGTAAAAGGCACATGACAGCCCGCCTGGAGTTTGCCAAAAGGCACCTGAAGGACTCTCAGTCCATGATGAAACAAAGATTGAACTCTTTGGCCTGAATGGCAAGTGTCATTTCTAGAGGAAACCAGGCACCAGTCATCACCTGGCCAATACCATCCCTACAGTGAAGCATGGTGGTGGCAGCATCATGCTGTGGGGATGTTTTTCAGTGGCAGGAACTGGGAGACTAGTCAGGATCGACGGAAAGATGAAATGCCCCACCTTGAACCAGGCTTTGGTGGATTGAAGTCTGGATACAACCAGGGTACCCCCTGGGTACCCCTTTTGATACTCACTCGTATGTCATGTTACTGTATGACATGGTATGTCCCAGCACAATTGCAGGAGGCTTAGGGCATGGCAGGGATCCAGAAAAATTCCCCCACCTCCATAGTGGGTCCCTGATCACAGAAGTGTCAGGGGTCTTACCCCTGCACCTACCTGGGTCTTACCTCTGCACCTGGGACACTGTGAGGCTCAACCTTTTTGGATAAAGAGGGGCAGAAAAAGGGAGAGCATAGGGAGAGAGGGTTGTAATTGTGGAAAGGAGAAGAACAGGTTGGAAGCCAGCCTTGGGGAACTGGTATGAAAGCTATCTGTTTCTGGGGAACTGGAATGGAAGAACAGCCAGGAACGGATATTTGAGGGAAATAAAGGAAGAAAGAGGCTCTTTTCCCTACATACACCATTGGGGGGTTCTCCAACAGGTGGCTGGCTTCGTGTGGTATTACTGGTTGGTGGAATCAGTCAGCTGACCCTTCTGGATGTCTCCAAATGAACTGTTTCATTATATAAATTATTGTACAGTGTGTATATTGCATGTTGTATATTGTAAGAATTAACTCCAACACCAAAACAAATTCTGATTCTGTGTCAGGTTACAGGTCTCTCAGAGTTCTTGTGCAAAATTGAAAAAGTGGCCACAATCGACTCTTTGGGAGCAGGCAGTTAATTGGAAAAGATGCCAGTATGCTACAATGTGCAGTTCATTTGCTATGCTTACAGAGCACTCTCATAAAGCTTGGTATAATGGCATACTTTAAGATTAAACTCCAAATAAGTGGCAAAATTGTTTTTATATACTGTACAGTATTTGGCTACCTTTGCTGAAACTAGGTTCTAGCCATTTGCCTTGTTTGCCTGTATTGGTATCCTCCTCGTTGTTCTAAACACAGTAATATATGGGGTTAATGTCTTGCTTCACTATATTTCCAGGCAAAGCAATTGAGAATATTTTCATGTAACTACATACATGTATATAAGGAATAACTACAAGGAAAAAGGATGCCTCACATGAATATATAACTATCACCATTGTACACACTCATCCTTCCGCTAATATTTGTGTAACATTTATGCAAACTTTTGCTCTGTGATATTTGGAATATAATGGTGATTGATGTGGAATGAAAGTTCTGTCAATAGCACAAAAACTGCACCACATTCTAATTCTTTGTCTCCAAAACAGAACCAAAGTTAAGCTTGTTAAATAATAAACAAGCTAATTTCCATCCTTCTCATCTGCCCAGCTTGATTGCTTTGTGAGCACTGTTAATTGGCAATTAGGATGGGCAGCTACACCAATCACAGCTATGAAGAGTGAGTCCTTAACAAAGATCTCAGCAACAGAGAGAGAGAGAGAGAGAGAGAGAGAGAGAGAGAGAGAGGCCAATTACAATTTCAGTCTTATTTTACATTCAGCTAATCACATTTAATCTTGTTTGTTCGTATTCCATCAACAACATATTTAGGTGACATTATAGCCAATTAATACAGGTTTGAAACAACAGGGTATAACCAAGACCAGCAGGGCAGTAAATTAGCAAGCCATCCGTACAATGTTCACTCATGAAATTATTTTGAATACTCAGTTTTGATTCTAAATTATCATTTGAAGGTTAAACTTCCAATCAAGCTAAAGGTTTCCTAGATAAACGTTTCTTCTTCCTAGCGTCCCTAAAGATTCCCAGCTAAAGATTTCGTCACTGTTCTTATTCCTGAAATTGCTAAGAGAAACTTTGGCTAATGAATTACAACTTTTATCTTTTACTAACGAAAAGAAGGCTCTGAGAAAGGGTGGTTTTGACACAGTTGCTAAAGATGATGTTTAATATTTTTTAATGTCATTGGTTGGTAAGATGTGCCTGATAACTCATAGATGAATTCACAATTTACATGATTAAAATGAAGAATGACAATAAAAGTCTCACATTGCACACAAGAAAAAATATGAATGCTTTATTTTTGTTGGGTTGAATGGCAAGATTTATAGTAAGGAGGACTTGATTTAGTATATACAGTAATATAGATTATTTGGTAACACTTTCTATGAAGCCCATGCTTATAATGAATTATAGCTCCATTTATAATTATTTATAAGCAAGTATTACTGCTTTATAAAGACATTTATAACGACACATAAAGCCCTATACTTTGTTATAATAACAGTTATAGCTACATTTATATTAATTGTTATAATTACTTACAAGTGATAGACTTGCTTTTTCAATGCCCATTCTCATAATGCATTATACACCAATTTATAAGTATTAATTTGTCAGTCATAATGTTCCATAATAATGTTAAAATGTAAAATGTAAAAATGGAATAATGTTCCAGGCTGCATTCCAAAATGCAGCCTGCATTGTTATAATGTTATTATATTAGTTATAATGACATTGGTAATGCAGATCTGTTTCTATGTTCAATAAGTTACTTATTTTATATTGTTGTTGATAGTTGTGTTGTGCTGACTTATAAATACTTATTGTGAGTTATAATACAATTGCTAACCTTTATAAATGTATCATTGATGGCTTTAAGTAAAGTGAAAGCATAGGATGTAGTTTCCATAATGCAAATGTTAAGAATTGAAGATGTGCTTATTATGCATTCTAAATGCCTTTCAAATTGTTTATTTGTAAATGTAACTACTGGACAATAATGGTTTTAATAACGTAATAAAATAACTGAAATCATATTAATGCAAACAGTTGCAATTTTTTTATGTTATATACTAGCAAAACATTGTAACATCAGTTTTTGAAGTATAATGTCAAATCGGAATATGCATTTCTGTACATATGGCTGAGGAGCTAGAGCTTTTAACAAGTCAGACTTTCTAGTCAAACAAATACTTGACAAACAAATTCCTGACATCAAGAACAAGTGCATTAAGAACAAGTGGCTGACAAGTGTCTCAGAAGGTGCTGGCTACTGGCAAAATTTCTCCATCAATTTTCATCTGGGAGATTGTCTCTTTGATGGCACTGCTGATTGCAGCAGGACATCTATCAGTAAATGAGGAGATCTTCTCCACACACTCACTCCATGGAGGCATCGTTTCAAAGACCTCAGGAGCAGCTCATTTCAGTTCATTAATATGATTTGTTGCATTAATATGTTTTTTGAGTATTTTATTAAAACCATTATTGTTCAGTAGTAACGTACAAATAAATAATTTTTATTTGTAAAAACCACATTGCATTCCAATCCTGTCAGCCAAGAACAGGAATCTGAGGCAACAGTGGGGACAGGCTCACTGAAACTCACAGTTGAACTGACAGTTAAAGAAGGACAAATGTCAAATGGTCTGATGAATCTTGATTTCTGCTGTGACATGCAGTTGGTAGGGTAAGAATGTGATGTCAACAGAATGAATCCGTGGACCTAACCTACCTTGTGTCAACAGTTCATGCTTGTGGAGGTGGTGTAATGGTGTGGGGAATATTTTATTGGAACTCTTTTGGCTCCTTAATACCAAGTAAGTATCATTTAAATGCCACAGCTTATGCTGTTATAGTCAAATCTTAAAATATGATAATACACCATGTCACAAAGGACATGTCATATGAAACTGGTTCCATGAACATCAGAATGTGCTCAGTGTACTTCACTGGCCTCCCCAACCACCAGATCTGAATCCAATAGTGTACACCTTTTTGTTGTGTCACAATGATAGATTTGTAGCTTGCATGTACAGCTGACAAATCTGCAGCAAGGATATGATACAGCCATGTCAACATGGACAAGAATCTCAAAGGACCTTGTTGAATTCATGCCATGACAAATAAAGGCTGTTCTGAGCAAAGGCAGATCCTACCCTGTATTAGCATTGTGTTCCTAATAGAGTGCATGTGGAGTCACATTCTTTTTCTTTTTTTTTTAAATCACAGGAAAACAAGTAACTCATAGCCATATTAGGCTAAAGGAGGACAGCCTGAGGAAGGCATAGCTCAGAGTTGTAGCAATAACATCCAAGATGATGCACAGAAAATATACAAACGCGGGGGGATCAAATATGAAACAGAAAATGTTGAAAACTAGGACTTAATCCAAGACACACAGTAAAATCAAGAGCCTCAAATTTTAATGTTTGTGGCCTAGATCTATACCTCAAAGATTATCTGTCTTAAGAAATGCCAACAATGACATACAGTATCTTATGATCATGGCAACATGTCACACTGCTAGATCTTTGATGAGAAAAAAGGACATAAAAATAAATAACTTTTTGGCACTTCCAGACTAGAAAACTCATGACACTCTGAAAAGTGTGCTCTGGTGCCTCAGCACCGTTTTTTTATAACCCATTTTTATAACGATATACAGTACACATATTTTACTTAGAGATTTCACTTTGTTATATAGTATACTATAAAAAAACAGGTTGGCTGACAACTTCCTCATTGACATGCGAGCATTTTAGCACATAGACAAGGCTAAATCCTTATCCCTATTTTAATACATTTGGTAAGTCTGGTATTTAAATAATCTTGTAAGAGCATCTATTTTGTTTAAGTATTCTGTTACTATATGTGATGCGCCACAATGTAAAGTAAGAATGTCAATACACAGGAAGCTTTTATGATGCCAACCCACACAGAAACCTGTCAATGATTTTGTTTGTTTGTGTGTGCATATGTGTGTGAAGGGGACTGGAGTGTGTGAGAGTGCTGTGTATGCTGCTGAGAGAGTGAATGGATGAATGAGTGTGGTGGCAGACCGTGAATAAGGTCAGGCAGAGGGATCTAGGAGCAGTGCACCTTCATACTAACCACTAACTCAACTGAGGACGCATTCTAATTGCATAGAAGAAGTGAAGAAGAAAATACATCTGGAAAAGTTTGTCAGTTTGTGCTTGTCAATTGGCGAATGTTCTCCCAAATGCATATAAGAATTCAGATGAGCCAACTGAAAATGCTGAACATTTAAGGTTACATTAAGAAATTTGAGCTTTTTTATTGCTTGTATGAAATTCTTAGCAGAGTATTATGCTACAGAGCCGAGGTCACCAACCCTGTTCCTGGAGAGCTACCTTTCTGAAGTCTTTAGATCCAACCACTTTACTATCCAATCATTACCTTAACAAGTTCTTGATCATCTGAAACAGGTGTGTTAGAATTTGGTTGAAGATTAAACCTGAAGGAAGGTAGATCTCAAGGAAGAGGGTTGGTGACCACTGCCCTAAAGTATTTATAGAGTAATTATAGAGTCTCAATGCTTAAGTTGTACAGTAATTCTCCTGGCTGACATCAAGCTCAGCTGAGCTAACAGTTCTGACCAAGTCAAAACAATGTCCAACAATATATTTTTCTGCATGTGCTTTTTTTTTTTTTTTTTTGCTAATCCCAGCGTGCCACACACTAACCAGCCTCTGTGCTTGAGACTTGCAGGCAATGAAAATGTGCATGGCCATTTATTATTTAAGACATAATTACGTGTGAGGCTGCTGTGTCAGGCAGCCAGAGTGAGTGAGGCTTTTCATTAGGTGGGTTGTCATACATCCGAGGCCGTAGGCATGTCACATTGCTCACTTGCTGCCAATGTTCACCCAACTTTAGAGTCTTAATGAAAAGGGGCAGGCTGGAAAAGAATGCAGGACAGAAAGAGAGCATTGTTTGAACAATTTGCCCAGTTTTTTTTTCTCTACAGCTCACAAGGTGTCCCTCTCTCTTTCATCCTCTCACACTCTCCTCTTTCCCTGCTTCTATCTTCATGAAATTGGCCCCCTCTGGGACTCAATTTAAATGTCAAATGAAACTGATTGGATTTCATTGGAACTGATAGAGAGGGACAGACTAAGGGAATGTGGAGAAGAGCACATAGAACACTGCTAGATTGGTAGAAGAAAGGAAAAAGAAACAAGGTTATCACACTAATTTCTCCATAACAAAAAAAAGATGGTCTCTAGGACTGATATATTAGACAGTTAGAATAATGAGAATTCCTTCTAAATACCAATCCAAATTATTTATATGGTCATTTTACAAGTGGACAAGAGACTATTAGATGAAATTCCTGGACTGTCAAGAGCTACTGAATGGCCCTTGAGCAAAGGCCTTAAGACTCAATAGCTCAGCTTTATGTTTTCACTGAATTATGACTTATATGTAAGTCACACTGGATAAACTTCCCAATTGACAGAATGTAAATAAATAAGAACATCCTGTTACAACCAGAGATGTTACTATGGTAGAACAAGGCATCCATTTGGCGAAGGCCTTTAGACCTAACAATTGTTTATGTTTCTCAACACTGGCATGTATTGTTCACACACTTACTTATGTCTGAAAATGTTTTGGAATTGATTTGACTGCTCTATGACTTGTTCAACCAGCAGGCTACAGCTTTCACATAATGAATTCTTACAGATTTGCAAAATAGTTTTTAACATTACACCTTCAGCTGTTCCTACATCCACAACTTGTTTTGGAGAAGAGTGTCTGCCAAATTACAGATGCCCTGATTTACTAAGAACCCAAATAAAGAGTACAAATTTGCATGTACACTGATAAATGGCATGTGCAGTTTGTGGGTGTGTTGTGGGTAATTAAAAAATAATAATAATTGAATAACTGACAGCATGTGAAAATACGTAAATGAAGTTTCTTAGGCATGCTAAGTGTGAGCTGTGATGAGTTCAGATAAATTATTTTCTGAAGAGGACTGTAACTGATAGGGGTTATCTCTGGGAAATCCAAGAATCCCCAGTCCAACTACAACTGCTCAAATTCACCAGCATTTTGATTCATTTCACCTGTTACTAATTTACCCCTCTCATGCAGCCTTTGTGCTTTCATATGCTGCTCTGTTTGTATGTGTATGACGTTCATTCTTGTTTTGGTTTATGTTATCTTCTTTGCCCTTTTTCCCTTGACACTTGCTCTCTTTGCTCTTATCGCATGCTTGTTATATAGACTTGGGCCAGTTTTGCTAACATACCACAGTGCTAATATTAACCTTCAGTAGTATCTGACATACTACAATAAAAGTTGAACTAATTACTTGCTTAAAGCAAGTGAATAAATGTTGAAGTATCTTTAAGTATAAATTCTTCTACTGATCAGTAATAAAACAGTGTAAAATGATATATAGTAAAATATGTATAGTAAAATGTAATAACCCCTTAACACTGGGCAGGAAATAGATCTCTGTAGAATACACATGCGTACTGCATGACCTTGCTTAATCAAGCAGCTGTCAATCAAACACTGGCTCTGTGCAGAAGGTGTCAAATGAAATACTTATTCATTCAGAAGACCTGACTGATTGGTGAGGTCTTTTTGACCTTGGTTTATTAAAGCAGTCTCTATCTCTCCCTGAGGAGAGTTGGACATCTTTGCTGTTATGACCCATTATGAATCGCTTTGATGCAGATTCTACACCTCACTGTAACTGCAGCATTCATCATTTTCTTTTTTGTGCAAGACACGCAAAGTGCTTAAGTGAAAAGACTGTAGTCTTTTGATTTCAGCTTTATGAATGAATTCAGCCTGCAACTGTAGCAAAATTCTAATATCTCCACTGGCATTTCAGAATCAAGTACAGTGGATATGAGCACTCTACAGACCTTTATTAAAATTGCAGGGGTTTGTGATATAAAGCCAGAAATGATTTACTGTATTTCTATGTTCTTGTGACTTTTGTTGGTTTCGAGAACAGAAGGAAAATATTTTGGGGGCTTTTTATATTCAGAAGAAAGGCAAATGTAAAGGGAACTGATGTTGTGGATGTTTCACTGTGTGTGTGTGTGTGTGTGTGTGTGTGTGTGTGCATGGTTTACTATCTTGATGGGGACCAACTGTCCCCCACCCTGACTCACACCATTTACAAAAAAACTCTGCATAATATATATATATATATATACATATATATATATATATATATATATATATATATATATATATATATATATATATATGTATACACACATGTGCTTTTTTGTTTTTTATTTTTAATAAATTTGCAAAGATTTCAAACAAACTTCTTTCACATTATCATTATGGGGTATTGTTTGTAGAATTTTGAGGAAAATAATGAATTTTATCCATTTTGGAATAAGACTGTAACATAACAAAATGTGTAAAAAGTGAAGCACTGTGAATACTTTCCAGATGTACTGTATATCTATCTATCTATCTATCTATCTATCTATCTATCTATCTGTCTATCTATATATTTAATTAGTCATTAGCATTAACATTTATCAAAATGGAAGGTCCTCACATGGATAGTAAGACAAGTGTGTGTGTGTGTGTCTGTGTGTGTGTGTGTGTGTGTGTGTGTGTGTGTGTGTGTGTGTGTGTGTCCATAACAGAGAATTAGGTAATTTGCATCTGTCAGGCGCCTGACTCTGAACACAGACCTGATGTGACCCCATTGTCACTCTGTCATCACCGCTCCACTAATTAGATCAACAACATTAAGAGTCTGTTCATATGAATTAAAGGAACTTTCATTCTGATGTATGCTAGCGCGTCTGTGAATGTGTAATCTCTAATTAGGTCAGCTACATAATCTCCCTCAACACACTATATTTATTATCACTGTGTGCCGATAGAGACTACCGTGCACTACATGTACTTTTCTGTGATGGTAAGACAATGATAATTTTCAAAACTTTTAATTGTACAAATGACTAGATTTACAGCACAAGGTCATCTTTAAACATCATTTGGCATTGTTTGACTGCCCTGCATACTAAATGTCAGCTGCATCTCTGTGGACTTGGTTTTACAAGTACACTCACACACACACACACACACACACAGTTATAATGCACAGTGATTCTATTCTTGTCCATAAGTTTAACTCACATTGTGACCTTTCAGACAGTTTATAGTTGCTATATTAATGTTTTAATTGTGACATTACTCTTTTGAAACATTCCACAGTCAATACAGCATAACCATATGCAGATGCATCAAGTGGATGAGAGGTTTTAAAAATTCTTGCATTCATTTACCACTCAAGCTTAATCGTGAGCAAAACCGGGTACTTATAGCCCACTTTGCAAATGCCTAATTCGCAGATGCATACTCTTTTGCAAAACCGACACACTAAAGTTAAAGACCTAAAATCCAAATGAATATAAAATTACAATAACTACAATGAAATTCCAATAATATCAACTGTACATTGGCCGATGTAGATGTTCTGGAACAGCAAAGGTGCTAACATCACTATGTGCATTATTTAAAGTAGATTTCTGTGACACAAATATATAGTACAGCGCTAGTAATTTTATTCCAGTACGAAGCCTATGGAAGGGTTGTACCAATATTTAGCACCACAGAACAATTCTTCCTCCTGAAGGTAGAAATTTTGCCTGATCAGATCTGAATGTCTGTATATTACTGTATTATACATGTATAAACTAGCTGAACATTATTAGTTTATTCATGCAACAGGCTCTTATCTCCTATAGAATATTTTAATGCAAAACTCATTGGAGTTAATGACATAAAGTACTGTGCAAACATCTTAAGCACCCTATTTTTTTTAATACAAACTTAGGCACCTATTTTTTTTAGTACAAACTTCTACATTATTGAGTCATGACAAGAACATTTTAGACTTCCATACATTAGTTTCCCAGCACAAATTTAAATGTTAACGAAAAGTGTTTCTATGGCAATAAAGCAAGCAGTGTATTAATATGATACCACTTTTCAGACAAAAAACATAATGAAGGCTGCTGGGTTTTGCGTATATATATATATATATATATATATATATATATATATATATATATATATATATATATATATATATATATATATATATAAGCAAAATATTGTCACACAAAATATTGGCTTTTTTCATTTATTACTGCTTACTGTGCTTTATAATGTTTCTAAATGTAAAAACTTTTAATTTAATTATTTTTTAAGGTATCTTTGCTCTACAGCAGGGACTTTTGCGCTGTATTCCGTATACAACTTAGTTGTGTGAAGTGTAATATTCTGTGAATAATAAATCTCTATGCTACAAGATTTTAATAACAGGGTAGCTTACCTTTTAGGGAAGAAACATAACAGGTTAATATAGTATTTCTACATTGTCTTGTTAAGCACTGAAGGTGAAAAACAATCTTCCTAACATATTATTCAAATAATTCAATATTGCAATGTGATGTAACATTAAATATTAAATGATAATTTTCATAAATTCCTTATTTACAACCTGATACATTTTAATTCTGTAACTTAACTTAATTAATGATCAATGAAATAAAAAGTTTTGGTATTTGACCGATATAAGCTGATTTTATATTGCAGGGGTAATGCAAAAGGCCAGTGTGGGTGTAGGTTTTCATTCAAATCAAGCAGGAGCCACACCTTATTCCAGCTGTTTAATCAGTTGATTTTGGCTTACAATAGACTCAGATGTGGCTTCTGCCTGCTTGGAATGAAAATCTGCACCCACACCTGCCTTTTCCAGATAAGATTGGACACCCCTGTCCCATTAATGTGATTACTCACTGCCCCATTTAGCTCCACAGAGATATTATTGCACCTACTGGTAAAAATGGGAACTACAACAAGCACTAATAGAGGCCCATTGGTGCAGAACTCATGCTACCCCATGCTCAGGAGAGGAGCAGAGTACAGCACTGTTAATGACAGATTTGTCCTCATTGTAGTTTTTATGCCAAATTGGGCTAGTTTAAAATACTCCATGGCTGCCAGGATCTAGTTATATAGCAACTTATGTGAATTAAATCTAAAAAAAAAAAAAAAAAATCCATGAACAAAAGCAAAGTGTAACTGTAGACAGTGTGTCTCTAATGTACAGAACCACATCTATTGTAAAATATATTGCAAAGATTGGGAGAGAGAAATGGCAATCAGGGAGTGAATAATGGCTGTACATAAGAAATGCATGTGCATCATGGTGGCCTTGTTCCCTTTCAGTGGGAACTCAACATTGCCTGAGCTTAGCACTGTGGGAGTGCTGTCACGTGTGACTGGTATCTGAAGTCTGTGTAAAATTATGCAATTTTATAGGCTTGCCGTGACTATAAACTGGCACCTGTAAACCATGTCATCAGCTTCTTTGTCTTCCGCGAAACCACATGTCTATTGTCTGTGTGAACAAATATTGCAAAAACTCTTCACTTTCTCTCTATTTTCTAAAAAAATCCCTCTTCTGTCACTATCCTGTTCAAACAGAAAGAGTCAGAGAGAATTCAGAAAGTGTGTTACTCCGTGCTCGCGCTATATGACAGAGCGGAATGGACACACTTTCTGCGTGAAGTGTATAGGAGTGATGCATGCTGCAACAGCCCTTGAGGGGGTTGACTGCACTCATTGTGAATGCTTCACAATTAAGCAACTCGGTTCTTAAGGAAGGCACTCCGCTTTTCTGCCCGGCGGAGGACGTCGCTCTGCCTTCCTGCTCGGCTGAGGACGCCACTCAGCCTTTCTGTTCAGCTGTGGACGTCACTCTGCCTTCCTGCTCAGCTGAGGACGTCGCCCCGCTTCCTGCATGGCTTAGGATGTCACTCTGTCTTCCTGCTCGGCTGAGGACGTCGCTCTGCCTACCTGCTTGGCTGAGGACATCACTCTGCTTTCTTGCTCGGCTGAGGACGTTGCTCTGCCTTCCTGCTCGGCTGAGGACGTCGCTCTGCCTTCCTGCTCGGCTGAAGTCGTCGCTCTGCCACCCTGCTTCACTGAGGACGTCGCTCTGCCTCCATGTTCCGCTGAAGGCGTTGTTCCTCTTCTTTGCTGCACGCCGTATGTCACTCTCCCTTCCTGCTCCACGGAGGACATCGTTTCCCCCTCATGCTCTGCGGAGAACCTCGCTCCCCTCCATGGCCTCGCAGAAATCTTGGAGCTTCCCTTGGGCCTCGCGGAGAACATCGCTCCCTTCTCCTGTCCTGCGGAGGAAGTTGTCCTGCTGTCCTGCTCCGCAGACGTCGCTCTGTGCTCCAGCCCCACTGAGGACGTCGCTCTGAGCTCCAGCCCCACTGAGGATGTGACCCTGCTTACCTGTTCCGCTGAGGAGGTCGCTCTGCTTACCTGTTCCGCTGAGGATGTCCCTCTGCTTACCTGTTACACTGAGGACATTGCGTTGCTTTCTTGCTCCACTGAGGACGCCACTCAATCTCCTGGTTCTGCTGGGGACATTTTGCTCAGGGGGCCAGGACCGCCAGATGTAGGAAGTGCATTTTTGGGCGCTCTGGGAGAAGCGCCCTTGGGGGGGGTTCTGTCATATATCAAGAAGGAACTCTGGACTTCAGTTCCCATCAGCCACTGCACTGTACTACATCAATGTCGCATGACCACCTGCACCTGAATCATGTTTCTGTTAACGGGCACACTTATATATAGCCACTGTTTGCACTGCTTCCTTGTCTTACGTTTGTCTTAGACTACCGTTGTCCATGTTACCGTGTTTTGGTTCTGTTAGTTTATGTTTAGTCCTTGCCACAGTGTTTTGCATTAGTCATAGTATCTTTTGTGTTTTGTTGGTTTATATAATAAAACGTTTAAAATCTGTGATTGCTTCTGCATCTACCTTTGAAATGTGACAGAGTGGAAGCATTTTTATTTTGAATGCCAACAATCCCAAACACATAACTGTTTAAAATCATGTAATGTGTTTAAATATGCCTACTATATATCACACAAATATATAGATCAAAAGAAATGAAAAAAAATGTGCAGAAGGTTAATTAGTAATTTAGATAGAACGGCACAGAGTTCAGCAGGCACTCTGAGGTCATGCTCACAGGGTACAATTTTTACACATTGTTTAATGAGTTGAAGCATGATTTTCTCTGAAAAACATGATCTCTGCCACATCTGTTTTTGTTTCTTCACAGGACAATTAAAACTCCATGCCTGAGAGCTTTATCTAGATAATCTGCTTCACACTGGCACCAACAGTGGAAACTAATTTCACACTTTTACAGTTTAATTTATGTAGAAGTATGTTGAGTTATTGGATCTTTCAGTGATTTTGTGAGCACATCTAAATGTAAAGCATAAAAAGAAGGTCATGGGAGAGAGAAAGTGAAAGTACAGCTTAACCCAGGAGATGTGATTTGACCTTGTGTGAAGAGCAAATTTAAGAATGCTGTAATGTGAGGCATTAAAGCATAAATTAAGCAGCAATTTATTGTATGATTGCCCTGCCATGAAAATAGAGCCGGTATGGCCTGTATCTTATTTAAAACTGCAAACAGTTACTGTCAAATACAATTGTGATATTGTGTTCGGCAGTTGCTATTCCATTCATCTTTTAATACTGTTCAACCTCTACATTGATTACAGAGGAAAACATTGATTACAAAGTAAAACATCTTGAAAGACATGTGGGTCTGGTATGTGTCACGATTCCCCCTTTGAGCAGCGTGCTCTAAGCGCGAATGCGCAAGCACCTGCTTTTCCGTTGTTGACCTTAATGACATCATGTCTCCTCCCTGTTCTGTCATTGGCTGGGATTTCACGTGGGTCTGTATTGCTCTCAGCTGCAAGCAGTTTAGACGCTGATTATGTCCGCTTATATACCGCGCGCCTCCCAGCACACAGCGCGGAAGATTAAATGTTTAGAGTTAGTTTAGGTTGGATCATAGTCAAAGTCACGGTCCAGGTTTAGAGTTAGTTCGCGCTGGATTATTCGCTTCCAGTCCCGCGTCATAGTTCGTTTCTTGTTCTTTTTATCGACCTAGATTCCTGTCTTGCCCCGTGTATGCCTGTTTGCCAATCGCCTGACCTCTTGCATGTTTGTGGATTACGTTTTGGATCACGTTTTGGATTTGTCTGCCTGTCTCTCTTTCTAATAAACAACCGTTCATACTGCACTTGCATCCGTCCTATCTCTGCTCCGTCACGATTCGTGACAGAATCTTCCGCCTCAACATGGATGCAGCACGAGGACGAGAGAGAAGTCACGCCACAGCAACCAGGGAAATAGTAGGACAATACCTCATCGGGGAACGCTCGGATTACTGGCCGCATTTTTCATCCGTGCAATTTCCCCAAAGGTACATTGCCGCCAGAGACAGCGGGATTGGGGAGCTACCCGCTGGAGTTCCTCTTCAGCTGCCAGGTGTATTTCTGCAGCTTGGCGTTTCCCAAGCCTACTAAGAGAGAGTGGATCGGGTTCCTGGTGTCCAGGTTTTGCGGTCCGGCCCGTGACTGGGCGGAGCAGCTGGTGAGTGCTGGGTCGCCAGCCCTCCATGATGTCACTCAGTTTGCAGAGCTGTTTATGGAGGAGTTTTCACAGCCTGGACAACTTCGTGGTCTTGATTTACTGGGGTGGAGAGTCAATGGACATCCCCAGGTGGACCCACCATTCAACCTCTATTATGAGGAGATGGACAGGGCAGTAACCAGTGATCCACTTCAGTTTCCGGCCAACGCGGGGGCGAAATCTCCGAGATGTATGACCGAGGGCTGCGGGAGAGAGACTCAGCTTCAATGTCCCACCTGCAAGAAGCTGGGCCTCCAGGAAGCTTTCTTCTGCTCTCAGGAATGCTTCAAGAGCAGCTGGCGGGAGCATAAGAAACTCCACCGGAGAGCCTGTGCAGAGACCCAGCCCGGGATCGACAGGGTGACCTCGGAGTGCCCGTCGGAGGTCCTAGCACCAGAGCCCCAGCCGGAGGTTAACCTGGTGACCTCAGAGCTCAAACCTGAGCCCCACAAGGTGGGCTCACCTGCTGAGCTCCAGCAAGAGGTCAGCGGGGAGGCACCAACACCAGGCTCTGACGTCCAAGTCCAAGTCCAGTCTTGAGCTTCTGAAGTCCAAGTCCAGTTTCAAGTCCCTGAGGTCCAAGTCCAAGTCAAGCCTCCAGGCTCTGAAGTCCAAGTCAAGCCTCCAGGCTCTGAAGTCCAAGTCAAGCCTCCAGTCTCTGAAATCCAAGTCAAGTCTCAAGTCCCTAAGGTCCAAGTCCAAGTCAAGCCTCCAGTCCCTGAGATCCAAGTCAAGCCTCCAGTCCCTGAGGTCCAAGTCCAAGTCAAGCCTCCAGTCTCTGAGATCCAAGTCCAAGTCAAGCCTCCAAGCTCTGAAGCCCAAGTCGAGCCTCCAGGCTCTGAAGCCCAAGCCGAGCCTCCAGGCTCTGACGTCCAGGCCGAGCCTCCAGGCTCTGACTTCCAGGCCGAGCCTCCAGGCTCTGACGTCCAAGCCGAGCCTCACGTCCCTGAGGTCCAAGCCGAGCCTCACGTCCCTGAGGTCCAAGCCGAGCCTCACGTCCCTGAGGTCCAAGCCGAGCCTCACGTCCCTCAGGTCCAAGCCGAGTCTCACGTCCCTGAGCTCACGTCCAAGCCTGCTGATCCAGTTGACCAAGCTCTGCTAATATCTCAGCCTAATGACCAAATGCTGCTCACACCCAAGATTACCGACCCGGTCGCCCAAGTTCAGCCCACGCCCAAGACTACTGACACGCACAGCCAAGTTCTGCTCGCGCCCCAGTCTGCTGACACGCACAGCCAAGTTCTGCTCGCGCCCCAGTCTGCTGACACGCACAGCCAAGTTCTGCTCGCGCCCCAGTCTGCTGACACGCACAGCCAAGTTCCGCTCGCGCCCCAGTCTGCTGACACGGCCAGCCAAGCTCCGCCCGCGCCCGAGTCTGCTGACACGGCCAGCCAAGCTCCGCCCGCGCCCGAGTCTGCTGACACGGCCAGCCAAGCTCCGCCCGCGCCCGAGTCTGCTGACACGGCCAGCCAAGCTCCGCCCATGCCCAAGGTTCACCTGGTGACCTCAGAGCCTCAGCCTCCCTGTTCAGCTGTGGACGTCGCTCAGCCTCCCTGTTCAGCTGAGGTCGTCGCTCAGCCCGCCTGTTCAGCTGAGGTCGTCGCTCAGCCCGCCTGTTCAGCTGAGGTCGTCGCTCAGCCCGCCTGTTCAGCTGTGGTCGTCGCTCAGCCTCCCTGTTCAGCTGTGGTCGTCGCTCAGCCCCCCTGTTCAGCTGAGGTCGTCGCTCAGCCTTCCGGCTCCATGGCAAGCGTCGTTCCCCCCTACTGCTTCAAGGAGACCCACGCTCCTCTCCCTGGCCTTACAGGGGACTTCGCTCTGCCTTCCAGTTCAGCTGGGGTCGTCGCTCCGCTTTCATGCTCCGCCGAGGACTTCGCTCAGTCTGCCTGCCCTGCTGTGATCGTCGCTCTGCCTTCATGCTCCGCCGAGGACTTCACTCAGTCTGCCTGCCCTGCTGTGGTCATCGCTCTGCCTTCATGCTCCACCGAGGACTTCGCTCAGCCTGCCTGCCCGGCTGTGGATGTCGCTCTGCCTTCATGCTCCGCCGAGGACGTCGCTCTGCCTTCATGCTCCGCCGAGGACTTCGCTCAGCCCGCCTGCCCTGCTGTGGTCGTCGCTCTGCCTTCATGCTCCGCCGAGGACTTTTCTCAGCCTGCCTGCCCGGCTGTGGATGTCGCTCTGCTTCCCTGCTATGCCGAGGACGTCGCTCCGCTTCCCTGCACCGCCAATAACACCGTGCAGTTTCCTGGCTCTGCCTGGGACATTCAGTCCAGGGGGCCGGGTCCGCCAATTAAATGGGATGACTCATAGCACTCCGGGAGAAGTGCCTGTGGAGGGGGGTTCTGTCACGATTCCCCCTTTAAGCAGCGTGCTCTAAGCGCGAATGCGCGAGCACCTGCTTTTCCGTTGTTGACCTTAATGACATCTGGACACGTGTGTTTTGTTTGTTTGTCATGTCTCCTCCCTGTTCTGTCATTGGCTGGGATTTCACGTGGGTCTGTGTTGCTCTCAGCTGCAAGCAGTTTAGACGCTGATTATGTCCGCTTATATACCGCGCGCCTCCCAGCACACAGCGCAGAAGATTAAATGTTTAGAGTTAGTTTAGGTTGGATCATAGTCAAAGTCACAGTCCAGGTTTAGAGTTAGTTCGCGCTGGATTATCCGCTTCCAGTCCTGCGTCATAGTTCGTTTCTTGTTCTTTTTATCGACCTAGATTCCTGTCTTGCCCCGTGTATGCCTGTTTGCCAATCGCCTGACCTCTTGCATGTTTGTGGATTACGTTTTGGATCACGTTTTGGATTTGTCTGCCTGTCTCTCTTTCTAATAAACAACCGTTCATACTGCACTTGCATCCATCCTATCTCTGCTCCGTCACGATTCGTGACAGTATGTGCTAGTGTTTTGCTAAGATACAGTACTTCTTTTTGTACATTTATTATTTTTGCAACCATGCACACATAATTTTTTACTGGTTAAAACTGACACATAATTGAGTCTAATCTAAGGTTTAAGTGACTCATTATAGCTTAGAGCACAATGCTTTATAGACTCCAATGTCATTCCTCAAAACTATAATAAAATATAATCATTATTTTAATTGAATTTGTAAAAATTTTTGTAAATTGTTTTGACAATTGTAAATTGTCTGTAAATTTAGTTTCCACTGTGTGGAATTTGTAATTTGTAAGAACTTTACCACTGACCCATAATTATACTTTTTTCAAGTTACAATGTTCATACTTTTTTTGGTAATAAATCCTAAGAAATATTACTTGTGTGGAATCAAGCATACAGTATGTGTTTGTTTAATGTATATCTTAAATTTGGATGTCCTTTCATTTAACAACCTCAGATTAAAGTGAGTCATTTCTGTCTTCGCAATTTTACCTTAAAGTCTCACTAACATGCAGAGACAGCATTGCACCATTCTTATCAGTGCTCCTTCCTTATCTTGTCTCCAGTGGGGATAAGCCATAAGCTTGTAAATGTTTAGCTTTTCCATTTTCCACAGCACGGATAGGCACGTATTTGTCCATTAGGCGTATATGTGTATTCTCAGCACACACATAGGTACATACCCTCGACTAACCTCTAGAACTCTTTGCTTGGACTAGCTTCAGTTTCTGGGTATAATTCTTGGAGATAAACCCTTTGGGTTGTCATGTGGTGGACTTTATTGTGCTGCACAGGTGGGACATGGCACAGCAATGGCACAACAGGGAGCATGCCAATCCTTCCTCCAGGTGTTCTAAATTGATAAAAATGCATGTTGTAGGAAATGAACTGTAGAAAACCCTTCATAAGAGGCATAAGGCAAAGACAGCTGAATTTTTAACTGTATCTGTATTCACCTTCAACCATATTCAGTTTCAACTTTATAGACTTTGGCTTTTTTAGGATTCAAATGATCCACTTTAGATTTTTTTTTCCCAATCTGGAACAACAATAATAATAATACAAAAGACCTGACAACCTTCACATCAGTCAAGTTATCACTCAGAAAAACAGCAAAAGAAAGAGCAGTCTTTTTTCCCTCACAATAAAACCAGCAGATAAGCCAATTGTAAAATAAAAGGGGATCTATTATGCAAAATTCACTTTTACATGGCGTTTGAACATAAATGTGCCGGCAATGTGTGTTTTATGTTCCCCATAAATCATAAACAGTGTCTCAAAATGAGTCGTTTGCATTGTCTGTCTGATGTTACGTCACATTGGAACAGGCCCCACCCAGGACTGGTGATGGACTCTGCCCTATTAGCATAGATCTTTCCCTGAGTGAGCTGCACACCATCCGCCATGTTCTCTGTGCTGGAGCAGCTACAGTGATAAGAAGAATATCTCAGCTTCGTAAGCTTTGTAAGTGTTCTCTTGTTGGCTGTAAGAATGAACATAAGTGTCTTCATGTACTCCCGGCATCAGAGTCACTTAAGATACAGTGGAGAAGTTTTATTTTTGAAGGAAATGTGCCCCCCAAAATAGCTACATTTGTTTGTTTGTGCGAATCATTTTATATCAGACTGCTTTGTGAATGAGGGTTAATACAAAACAGGATTTATTCTCAATACCATGTTGGCATGGATCAATACCAACTGTTCCAGCTGATCCAGCTTCATATCCAGAAGATATAAGTATCGCACTTTATATTTTGTCACTGTTTGCAAATCGCCTTTGTGAATGTGCTTGTTAGCAAATTCCACTCTGGATGCCCTTATCCAGAGTGACTTACAGAGGTGCTTCCTGATACTGATTCACTAGGTCACAGACTAACAATACCATCAGTTTAAAACTCTATTGGGGAGGTAATTTAGTAAGAAAAGCACACAGACAACACCATTTTTTAAAGTGCTAATTTAAGTACTTCAGGAAGAGGTATTTCTTAAGATGTCATTTGAAGACTGCCAGTGACTCAGCTGTATGGACATTTAGGGGAAGTTCGTTCCACCACCTAGGTGCCAGAACAGAGAAAAGTCTTGATGCTTGATGATTAATTGACAAGGGACTGAACAAGCACCTCAGCGGCCTGTATGGATAGAAATGGACAAATTGTTCTGATGTTGTTAAGGAGAAATCAACATTAGATTAGCAATGTGAGAGGAAAAGGACAGTTGATAGTCCATGGTTACCTCAACGTTGTGTGCAGTGACTGAAGGTGAGATTGGAGAGTTCTCCAGGAAGATCGCAAGATCCTGACATGGGAATAAATCGCCTTGGATGAAAAACAGTTCAGTTTTGCTGGGATTTTAGCTGATGAGCTGCCATCCATGTTGAGATGTCTGCCAGATATGCTGAGATCTGAGCATAAACTAGTGTTTGTGGGTGGGAAGGAGAGGACGAGTTGATTGTCATCCACATAGCAGTGGTATGAAAACCCATGTGAGGATATGACCTCACCAAGTGATTATTATTCTAATGGCAGATAATTTTGCTTCTTTCTAAAAAAAAATGCTTAAAATTACCCAAATTATCTGTAAATAGAACAAGACTATTTCAAGTGCAGATGCCTTGAAATATGTTTATTAATCTTATATTTGCTTTATTGTAATATTATAATAAGAAATACTAGGTAAATCTGACTACTATTACCACCTAGATGTAATTGTTTGCAATGTATCTGAAGCAGGAATAAGATATATTGACTATATTAGGTTGTTCTTCTCTGAAACAAATACGTTCAGAACCTGAAGTGGAATCCTCCTAAGGCTCTTTTTACACACCTTCATTTTAATCTTGTCTCATCATTTTGTTCCCTTAATGTGTGCATCTGTCCTGAGTTCAGGCCTTGATTAGTTTGGTTATGTATACCATGATGTCTCCATTCCGGTTTGCAAAGTCACATCAGTTGTACTTGTTCCCGTGTTCTAGTTTAGTGGTTTCCAACTATTTCATGCATTACATTTTTTACTATGGCAATTTCTTATTTAGCCCTGGATGCCTGTACTTTGACCCTACAGACATGGACTATGATTAATGGATTACCCTTAATAAGAAACACGATGAATTTTAAAACTTGCATCCTGCCTCCTCATTGCAGTTAACTATCTTGGGGGCTTTACTCTGATTTATTATTATTTGGCTAGTATAACAGTGATTTTAAGTAGTAGTAGTAGATAGGAATGTTATAAAGTAGTAAATTGTCAGTATTATCTTGCTTATGGTGAATTCTGTATATGTCTAGCCTAGATCCCACTGCTTTGCCTCAGTTACCAGGAATTGGCTTGAATTAAAATATCAACAGTGTATATATTTGCATGCACATCACTCTGACTATGATGGATATATACTGTCTGTAACAAGCTAGATTTTGTGCAAATTGGCTAAAAATAGAGCAAGTTACAGTTGATTTATCATAGACCTGCATATCTCTATGTATTTGCATTGGCTAACAAGGTGGCAGGTGTATTAATGCATCATAGTATGCGTTCCAATATCTATGTTGTTCCTAGCTATCTTTTTCCCTTTCTCTTATCCAGCTCAGTGATGCCAAGCATTCTTCTCCATCTCTTTCTTCTGCCCTGAAGGACCATTAATAAACTGCCTCTTATTAAACTCTACATTTTTTTTCAGTGAATAATTACTGCCAAGTATGATGGCAACCACAATTTGTGAGTGATTGCACTTACTTCTTTTTTTATCCTGTATTTAGTGCTAGTAAAGACATGCAGAGATTTTGTATTTGTACAACACGGGTCTCTGTGATGGACTGGCATTCCATCTCCATGTGGATTCCCGCTTCATGCCCAATTTTCCTTGGATAGGTGCTGGATGCACCACAACCCTGACCAGGATAAAGCAAAGATGAATGTATGGACAGCACAATTCTCAATTTGGAGAATTATTAACTGAGTGTTTTAACATCAGAAGCAAACTAACTGATCTTCAGACAAATAAATTATGCACAAACAACTCAAATGATCAAATAATCCAATGTAATTAGTCTTAGTGGCTGTGCAGCTGTGCACATTCAGTGCTAACGACCAGTAGGTTATGAATTCAAATCCTAGAACTGCCAGAGAGCAACTGAGCAAAGCCCTTAACCCTCAAAAGCTCCACTATATGTATGGATTGTATTCTTCTTCCTCACTAGTACACTGTTTGGATAAAATTTAATCTGGAAGACTTTGTCACCAACAGTGTTTTAAAGTGCTGATACACGTGTTTGCACAATTTTAAAGCCACTTACCTTCCAACTGCTCAGCTCTGTGCCTCAAATGTATTCTGCTTCCCTTGTATGTGCTTTTGGATAAAAGTGTATGCCAAAGATATAAAAATAAGAAGAATGAAAAATGAGTGCAGGCAAAGTGAATCAGCTGGGTAAATAATATATGAGCTTCCAGGTTGGGCTTATTATAGGTAAAAGATATTGTTCAGCATGAGTTTTAGGTGACCAAAACGTTGAGATGGTAGTTCAACTTATACTGTATTAAATAATATATTCAGGATTCAGATGACTATAAAATCGTTAAAGATATTAAAATAGAAGCTGTAGTCCAAGAACATGAAATTGTCAAAGAACATGAAATTGGCTAAATCCCTACATCAACTCAATTTGACACATTCAATTTGATTCATACTGTATTTTTCTATTGTCATGATTCCCCCTTGAAGCAGCGTGCTCTAAGCGCGAATGCGCGAGCACCTGCTTTTCCAATGTTGACAGCAGTGACATTTCATCATGTGCTTTTGTTATTGTTTATGTCATGTCTCCTCCCCGTTCTGTCATTGTTGGTCATGTCACTTGTGTCCGGATTACCCTCAGCTGTTAGCAGTTGCGAGGGTAATCTTGTCAGCATATACACCGCATGCCTCGCAACACTCAGTGCGGAATATTAGACTAGAATATAGTAGATGTGTTTAATGCGTTCCATAGTCATAGTCAGTTTCATGTTTAGGCTCGTTAGTTTAGTTTACTGGTTTCTCCGCTACCAGTCCTTTGCTGTATGCCACGTTTCATGTTTTGTTTATCGACCCTGTTTTCCATACCACGACCTTGATCTCTGCCTTTCCCAAGTTAATGCCTGTTTGCCGATCGTCTGACCTTGCATGTTTTGGATTACGATTGGGATTTGTCTGCCTGTCTTTCTTTAAATAAAACTCTCGTTCGAACTGCTATTGCATCCGCCTTATCTTTCGTTCCGTCACGAGACGTGACATCTATGAGCAGGGCAGCACCAAAATACAAAGCACTCCAATCATTCCTGTTTCAGGTTTTCAGCCTCATTATTACAGGGAACTGGTTGAAATGGTAAATTGACCTGTTGAAACTCTGAATAGCTTGAAAGCAGAAATGGAAGATTACCTCCTTTTATGGCCATTTTCTTGGGCCCTATGGAAGAATGTTTCCTGATGCAATTGTATACCATTGCAGTTTTAAACTATATGTTAATAAGGTTATTTTGCTTAGGAAATTGCCTTCAGTAGCACAGTTGCAAATCTGTGAGGCCCTCCTGCAAAACATGACATGGCCACCCTACATCGACCGCTACCTCTGCTGTCTGCAGCACTAATGAAAGCAACTTTTAGCAACTTTATTTAAAGAAAAAGCCGACGAAAAACCTAGTGAGTTTTTGAGCAGATTTTACTGACTGTCCTGCACTCAATATGTCCCTCGAGCCCACATCAGCTGCTGGTTAGATAATTTGAGAGAGGAGGTTTGATTAACTGACCACCAGTATGTAAAACCTGACTGATCACCATTGTTCCAAACTACTAATCACTTGTTCATCCCACTTGTATTGTCATTGTTGTTTGTATTAAACTCTCTTATTGACTATATCTTGACCGTTATAAGTAATAAAAGTGAGTTATTACATCTGTAACCATTTCCTTCATGCTTATTTCTGACTACTTACTATGACTACTTCTTTTTCTCTGCATTCTTGATAGATAATATAATATTTCACAAGTACATAAATTGTTAGTTTGACTCTATTTCGTAAATATATAAATAGTTGATTTTGTCATGTAAATGCAAAAATGGTTAGATTGTGGTGCTATGACCAATGACTTCATCTTTCTTTAATCAAAAATTCTATCCTATTCAATAGTTTCTTCAGAACTTCTTCAGAACTAAAGTGTCTTCAGTGAATTCTACGGCTTTTTGAGCATGCATTAGTGATGTTTCCCTGAAAAGAGCTGTCAGCACTGCACAAGCAACAGCACCATACATCACGTCAGGAAAAAAACTGCACTTCACTTCAGCATGGTCATTACAGCTACTGGCAAGTACAGCAGATTTCAGTGTCTATTCTTTGTTACTAGAAGTCAGCTAGCCTATTTGCTTGCTGAATTTGCAATTCAAAATTTTTATGTTTCAAATTTAGACTTTCCTGCACAAGACCACTGTAAAATTTATTTACTAAAAATTTTAAACAGGATGATCGGTGTAAATTGTTATTATTTTGTCTTCTGAGAAACATGTTAATATCTTATGTGGCTTCTGAAGAGCAGTACTAAATGAAAAAACATATATCTTTAAACAAAATAATAACAATTTACACCAATCAACCTGTTAAAAAGTTTACACCCCCTGGCTCTTAATGTATCGTGTTGCTTTCTTGAGCATCAGTGAATGTTTGCACCTTTTGTAATAGTCGTGTACGAGTCCCTCAGTTGATCTCCGTGTGAGAATATGGATCTCAACATTATATACCCGCTGTAGGAAAGTGGTCAAATATGTAGAATATGCTGGAAAAGCGGGACCTGGAGAATTTTTCTGAAGAACAGTGGGCAGTTTAACTGCTCAGGACAAACAAGGGACTCATGAACAACTATCACAAAACATAAACACAGTCGTTGATCATCCAGCTAACAACACACATTATTAAGAATTAAGCGTATGTAAACTTTTGAACTGGTTCATTTGTGTAAATTCGGTTATTATTTTGTCCGGTGGACTATATTTAAACATGTGTTGTGTGAAATGGAATATTCAAGGCAGTACTTAATAAAAACAAAATGCAATTTTAATGATCCCTCTTATTATTTTTTTAATAATTAGCATTTTGCAGATTCTGCAAGGGGTATGCAAACTTATGACTTCATCTGTGTTATAGGCAGAAAGACACAATTTTGATCAAAACCTAATTGTACTTGGTGTGTATAATCTTTACTGTTAATGCTACTCAGCTAGATGAGCCTGCTTGAAAGAATTTATAAAACTAAAATCTAAGAGTAAAACTAAGGTAGAATAGGCAGTTCCGGATATTTATGAATATGATTACACATCTCTGAGTTAGATTAGCTCACATTAACATGGATAGCTTTAAAATTCTCTCACTAATCCTTTCAGGCTAGCTCATGTTAGCCAGCTAATTAACCCAGGGAATATTGTGATAATTAATTCATTATTAAAATCCTTTGAGAAATCATATCAGGTTGGCTATGCTTGATTCTTCCTGGTGTAATTGTGAAACAATAAATTGCACTTGTTATGCAGAAAATATAATCGGTTTCTTATTTATTCATTTTTCTTTTGAAACTGTTTATGATACACCCCCCCCCCCCCACACACACACACACATACACACTGTCTTGGCTTATTGATGATTCAGGTCAGCATACAAGTTCACTTCAGCCATAACTTCAACTATGAGGCAATATATTATATAAGATATCAATGAAATCTTAAAATGTCATTTCACTTAACTCTGTCTGAATTGCACAAAGAAATGCAGCACACAAAATAATGTTGCAACCATGTAAGCATGTGTTCAGAATACTGATGAGAGAGAGGATATTTTTTCCCCATTTTCTATAAAACTATTGGTCCAAATACTACTAATCACAATGCATTGGAGGAACAGCTCATTTAGGAAGGGGGGATTTCAATTCCACAGAAAAATCAACAGCTGGGTTATAGAGTGACCTACAGTACAGTAATGCTCAATAGTGATGGAGAGGAGGAGGGGTGGCTGCATCTGCATTGTTTCCGAGGTCACTGAGACTAACCCAGTGGCTGAGTTACACACACAAAAAAGGCAAACACTGTGAAAATAACCCAATAAAATGACCCAATAGCCTCAACTCAGCATTTGGGTAGAAATAATAATCCAGGATTTTTTTTTTACTTGTCTCTATACAAGAAGAATGATCAAATATGGGAATTAAGGAATATATTTGAAATACGGTTCTTTTTTGAGTCCAGTTTAATTACAGAAATCACCTCTGTATATTACTTACTTAATTCAACATACCTGCCTTACTGTGTGTGTGAGGTGTTTGTGTATGAATGGACCACTGTGTAAAGGGAGATACCAGTATTTCCTGTTCTGGACATCAATATTTCCTCAATATTTTATCACACTCTGTTTGATGAAAAATATACACATAGGATGCCGTTCATTGCAGGGCACCATGCACACACTTTATCACAGCTAGGAGCAATTTATCTTAGCCAGTCCACCTACTGGCATGTTATTTGGAGATGGGAGGAAACCGGAGAACCCAGAGGAAACCCTTGTGGACACAGAAAGAACATGAAAGTTCTACACAGACTGTAACCTGAGCTCAATATCAAATCTGGGACCCTGGATCCTGAGGTGTCAACAATACCCAGTGCACCTCCATGCCACTGCTAAATTTTATATTAGTATTGATTTTCAAAAAGGAAACATTTGGTTTGAAATATCAATACTCAGTATTGGTCCACCAATTGGTTCTTATTTCCTGGACTGTACCATTCATAAAAATTTTTGAAATCTTTTTGAGTACCTTCAATCGGATTTGCTTGAAACATTTGTTCTGTCCTTTGCCTTTTTGTCTTGCTGTAATACTGTAACCTCCTCCAACAGAGTTTTAGCTTGATGGTATTTTTAGTTCTGACAGTGAACTAGCATGAAGATATGTTTTTGACAGCGTCTACAAAACTGGATGAAGACCACCAGTCTCTATCAGCAGACTGCGAATTATACAATGACATTCAGGTGGTGGGATTTTTTTTATTTTTATTTTTTACAAACCTTTTTTTGTTACAAACTTACCAACTCATTTCTACTCATTTCTACTTACGTACAATACAGCTCTTTCCATCCAAAGCAGTGCAGAAATTAAATGACCTATTTATAGCTACTGAGACTGAAATACATTTGCAGGGAGAATAAAGACTTCCTCCAGTAAGGAAATGTGTAATTAAGTAACTATGGATTTCCTAGATGATGCCATGTTCCATATTTCCACTACTACTGAGAGAATGGATTCACTGACCTGTAAACAATCCACTACTTAGACAAAGGGAGTCCCTTTGGTACTTATTTATCGTCCTACTAATAAAATGGTGGCTAAAAACTGAAATTCTTCAGGACAATCTTGAAACTGGTTCAAAGAACCATCTCTCATTTCTTACAAACAGCACAAAAACATTAAAGGCATGCTTCTCAGGAGTGAACTAAATGGTCTGTCTAATAGAAACCATTCTAGATGATCAAAATGCAAATTTATCAACACAGCCATTAAAATCTCAGGCCCTTAAAAGCTTAGTTTTTGTCACCCATGACTCCTCATGCATCACCACAGGAGTTGTTTACTGTCTCTCCTGCAAGCGATTTAATCAGCTTTACACTGGAGAACCCAAAAGAAGACTGGTTGATCACTTTGTCAAGCACCTCTGTACCTCCAGAATGAAGGATTTCACCTTTTCAGTGGAGAGACACTTCAACAGCAATGGACATTAATGACATCTGCTTTTGCATTGATAATTGTTGTTACTGGAGCAATGAAGGGAAGAAGCTTTAAAAATCTTCATGGAATAAATGAATGGTATGCTTTGATAACAACTATGACATAAATATTTTCACCACTTTGAATACCAGTTGGTTACACTTCCTACAACTTCAAAAGCACTTACCCAGTTGATAAAGGACTTTGTCTGAAATGGCCTATTTCTTCTGTAGATTGAAAGCAGGATTATTGACAAATCCTAATCAGTAGGCAGAATTGTGGGTATACAAGTGTTGTGGATAAAAATGACATGAAATAAACAGGAGGGAGACCTAGTATGAGTAATATGTAATTTTATTGAAAATTCACAGGACTGGTTGGATTCACACTTTAAGATCTTTAAGAGTAACACACTATGGTTTATTAGTCACAGAGAAATATAAGAGCTGAGGAGGGCAGGCTGAGAAACACACACACTCTCGTACAGTCAAGGGAAGGCGTGCAGACATAACACACACAAAGGCCCAACGCACACACATAACATTATGAGATAACAACATGAGACTAAGGTCTCTCTATAATTGTTTTCTCTCTCTCCCACTTTCAATCCTAATGGTAGTCAGAAAGTCCTCTTTCAAAACATAATGGTAGTCAGAAAGTCCTCTTTCAAAACATAATGGTAAATTTGATAAGCCACTTTTTAAACATCATGGTAATGTAGATGAGCTCTTTTTTAACCCTACTGGTATTGATATCATAGTCTTTCTAAAATATATTGGTTATCTACTGTGTAAATACAGTATAAATACTGGAGCTTGAGCTCCAGGTGTCAGATCACTTCTGAGAATTCTCGTGTGGATCTCATGTGGTGGAACAGAACCAATAAATCTGGACCCTTGCTTCTTCTGACTCACGGCTGGTGTCTTTTTTTTCTATCTCCAACTGGGTTTACAGATGTGAGTATTTGCTTCTCTGTTGAATTTTAAGTGTCTTTGGGTGATAGGCTAAATTTGGGCCAGCACTTGGCGACCCAGATGGGACTGGGTTAAGATCTATATGTCTGTAATCTCTCCCGTGGGACTTCACTCTCTAAGCAACAGATAGGCCGTGTAGGAAGAAGGCATTGCAGATGCCTGTTATTTCAAAGCTCTGTCTTAGTGGTCTGTTGTTACGATTGGGAAGCCCCCGGGGTGGGAAGAAAGACTAAAGTTGCTCTCCAAAAGAACCTTGAGTGAGTGAGAAGAGGTAAGAGAAGTGTGAACCGATTGTAATTGTATAAGGGGTATGTATAAGGTTCATAAGACTGTTTAATGAAATTGTATGTGTTGTGTGAGTGAAAGTCCTGCAATACCGCTGGTTAAAAATTCCAGGGCTGGATAGGAAGCAGGTGGATATGAGGCCTCAAACCCCAGATACCGGCCACTAGAGGTGGCGGCTGCATTGGTGGGGGACCCCTAATACCGCTGGATTAAGTCCAGGTCTGGATAGAGAGGGGTATAAATCCTGGGCCCAGGTCCGGGTCACGCAATTTAGGGAATGGACCCAGCGTGCCCCGTGTATGAATGTGTAATAACAAATGTGTGTGCTTATAATATGAGTGTGGTGTGAGAGCGTGCATGCATGTGCGATAAGCTCTGAAACTTAGTTTTGGAGACAGGGAAAATGTATTCATTAGTGCTCTGAACATGAGCTCCATACATAAGGAGATATGTGTGTTTGATAAGCTTTGAAAATTAGTTTCGGAGAAAGTTGCATTTAATTTATATGACTGTAAGCTTCATACATACGGAGCTGGTGTGAAGGTGCTTTATACTCTGAAACCTCAATTGTGTGTATGTAATAAAATAAATATATGTAATAGTGTGTGAATATAATATGTGTATGTGAGCTTGCAGGCGTTGTTGATAAAAAGGAGTGTATGTGTGTGTTCCTGTCTGTTCTTATCTGCGCAGGCAGGCCTGCCGTCTGTGTGGAAGAAAGAAAAAAAAAAGGAAAAACAATACTGTGTGTGTGTGCTCTTCAGATTGAGCTGGGTAACACAGAATATTGTGAGATATTTTTGCGTTTTTCGAATGTTTTGAATCCGGTACAGACTTTCTGTGAGTCGGGTGTGACTGTGTGTATTATAATTAATTAGGTATCAATAACTGCTGTATGAGTGTTTTAAAAATTGGGGAGCATTCAAGAACATTGTAAATATTTTAGACATCTGCCAGACTGCCCATTGTGTAAATAAGAACTTCTAGACCTGTAATATATAACAACATATTCCCAGATTGTGTGATCCAGGGGAAAAGGAAGACTGAAGGTGGGGAAAAAGTGTGCATTTTCAGACCATTGTTGAGAAATGAGTGAGTCAGTCCATTTGGACCTTTCATTTATATTCCATAAATTATGAATGTGTTGTTTAGTTAAAGGCCCCCAAATGACAATAATAATATAATTTTTTGTGAAAGCTGCCGCAGGCCCTACACAGATGATGGCCCCAACTCAGTCCGGGGAGAGCCAGCTGCCGCATCCACAGGAAGACAATGGGGCCCATGTAGTGAGGATGCAAAACTCCGCAGGAATGGGCGAAATATTGGCATGGATAAAACGGGGGGCGCAAAAAGAGGCGGGCACTGGGTTATGGAGCAGCGTAGAAGGGTTGTGTATAGCCCCAGCCAGCCACCTCCCACTCTTGATCACAGAAGCCCACGGCTTCGATCACGCCAATAAGGCCGAAATTATCCGGAAAATCCGTCAGGAATGGTGGTCCCCTTACCTGGCCAGTATGGTGGACCAAGCGTTGAACACATGTGATGTGTGCATCAACTACAATGTGTGAAAGAACCTTACCACCCCCTTAGGACAAATTCCCCCGCCGACGGCACCTTTCTGGCATATAATGATGGATCATGTAGACATGGGAGCAGACAACAGGACAGAAGGGAAGTGCTACATTCTAGTGATAGTAGACCGCTTCAGCAGGTGGGTGGAGGCGACTGCGACTTCCGAGGAGGACACGGGGTCCGCGGCTAAATTTTTATGTCGCGAGGTCATTCCCTGATTCGGCATCCCTGATTTTCTGAGTTCGGACAACGGCACCCACTTCGTGAATAACGTCATCAATAATATAGGCATCTGCCTTGGGGATAGATCATAAGCTAGGTTGTGTATATCATCCTCAATCCCAGGGCATGGTGGAACGTGTGAACGGTACCCTACTAAGTAAACTGGCGAAAATATGCGAGAGGTCTCACCTAAACTGGGTCCAGGCCTTACCACTGGCATTGATGAAGATGTGTTCACAGACTAATTGTATGACGCACTTGACTCCTCATGAAATGCTTACTGGGCGCCCAATGCCCATGGCGTTCACCCGAGGGCCATACACAGGGCCGCCTCTGGCACAACTGGAGGACGAAATGCCGGAGTATGTGCGAACCCTCACCCAAAGCCATAGACATTTGTATTCACAGGTTAGTGAGGCAGTCCACAGAGGGAACGAGGTACGGGAGGATGTACGTCAAGTGGCGCCCGGGGACCAAGTACACATTCGTACCTTCAAGAGGAAGAGCCCCCTCAGGGCACGCCGGGAAGGACCCTTCACCGTGGTCGCTGCAAAAGCCACGGCTGTGAAAGTTGAGGGGAGGGATCATTGGTATCACTTAAACCAATGCGTCCGCCCCGGATCAGGTACGGGACTACTACGGCAAGAACAACCTTCGACCTCAGGCCTTGTCAATACAAGGCAGCCCACTGAGGCAGAGGTGTTAATCGATAGTGACAGTGATTCGGATGCATCATCCCTGGGCCCTGCCTATGGCACTCGAGCCCAGACTAAGCGGTAGGCTGTGGAAAAACTAGATAGACCGTCTCAGTCTGATGCCATTAGCCCAACCGGCTCTCCGCTTCTCTCCCCTCCGTACTATGATATTGACCTTGTTCTCTCGCCCCGAGTAGAAGTGACGGGTGTCGTAGCTACCAGCCCGCAGGAATTTGTAACCCCATCGGAGGAGGATTTTCTGTCTACGCTTGCCACTCTCTGTCAGGACCTTGACGACCCCGCCGTGCCTCTGGGCACAGTTGACTTGGATACGCTGCAGGCCCTTGAAGCACAGTTAAGCGTACCTCCTGAGCTTCAGTCTCCGCATGAATCTTTGCACACTCCCCTACCACCGGTTCCGGAGAGCACAGGTTCTGCTGAGTAGTAGTGCATATGGGGGTAGGGTAATTTTTACAGCAGGGCTAATAGCATACCTGTTCTTTTTCTGTGACCCGATGTTGATGTTCAGATGGACTAATCATACCATCATTATACCCATGACTGTATACAATTCCATATATAGATTGTGGTTGGTTAAAAGCATGCGTGCCGGAGCTCCAAATCATTCTTTTAATTTTATTTTGAATTCCGTGTGTTTCCCTGTTTGGAAACTGAATGAAAGTGTGTTAAATTCCAGGATGACGTTCATCTAAACACAGAGCGCGTGCGAGAGATTTTTTTTTTTTTCCTTTCTACAATCTTTTAGTTATCAAATTTCACACTACACATTAAAGTCAAGGTGACTATATATATATATATTTTGATGTTATCAGTCCGGAGAGAACTTTAATGGCAGTTTATGTGTTGTGCCACGTTGTTTCTTCTGCACAGGCATATCGACATCTTTGCTTGACTAATGATAAAATTGATCAGCTGACATTTGAACCTGTTCCTTGTGAGTGATGTACTTAACAAATTAATTTAAAAAACCTGAAAAGTAAAACAGACTCGAGGTTACAGTCTCTGCCTAACTCTGAGGCCAAATCACAAGGACCGAAGTGAGACGTGTGCGGTGTGGTCCGTATCAGGCTAGGTCACATCCTCCCTGTTGAGATAATGTTGAGCCTAAACATTTGGTTTTAGAGAGCACTATACCTTCACAGCAGTATTAAATGTAAGTAAGTCAAATGAACTGACTCACTAAAAAGAGCTGGAATAACCATAACTAATTTGTGTATCTGTGATTCCTATACGGGTACGTGTATATACATTGTAAGTGTGAGTTCTTCTGGCGTGTGGTATTCATGTTGCATAAAGATGAATAATTTCTGTATATTTTCTCTTTAAATGCTGGTTATGTCCAGTGATGAATAATTAGTAAGATCAGATGGCAGTAGTAGTCTGCACATTTTAAACTCTCTGTAAGGTGTTGTACGCCTGTTACAGATGTGATATCTGAGTCCGTAATATTAGAATAAGGTGGTGATTACTTAATGTGGAATTCGGGTTTTGCAGGGAGTACGAGTATCTGGATTAGGCAGCCTTGCATAATGGTTCCTTTTGCTGACATGTTGTGCTGATGTGAGCTTGTGAGTTAGTTTAATTACAGTCTCTTTGCAACAGTGTAGTTTGAAGTGATTTGTTTCTTTTCTGAACTGTAGATTGGTGAATAGAATAAAGTAGTTGTGTAAATATTGTCGCGACGGGCAGAGAGCCGGCACACACAAGAAGGAAATCGCTCCTTCTCCAACTGCCGCACCGGCACGACGTGGGCAGCTTCGTGCTGAACAGTCCGCCAGCCGGAAGGACCGCCGCGGCGGGGCGGGACTGACGCGACACCGGCCAGCGATTGGCGGACCCAACGGAGAAACTCCACCACTCAGGCGACGCCGGAGGAGGATAAAAGGGCGCGCTTCCGGCCGTACGGGAGAAGAGAATACCGTAGCGACAAGACGGACTCCGTGCGTAATTTCCAGCGACATAGCAACTCGCAATCACCAAGCACGACGGTAACCTCACGCCCCACGCTAATCTCTCTCTCTCTCTCTCTCTCTCTCTCTCTCTCTCCCCACAAAAGGTGCAAGCGCGGACGAGATCGCCAGGTGGTGAGAGTCCCACCTACGGAGGACGCCGGCCCGGGAAAACCCTCGCCCCCGTCTCGGGAATCCCGCCTCCGCCACGAGTAGGCTACACCGGCAGTCACGCCTCCACAAGCCCCGCACTCATCCCCTCACAACCCACTCACTTCACCCTTGCACCAATAAACCACCCTTTGTGAACGTTCTTCTGCCTCCTGTGGGTCTGTACGCCGCCCTTCCCCGGGCTAATTCCTCACACTGGTGGAGGATGCGGGCATAGCACAGACTCGCCTACCACAAACAAACAAACAAACAAACAAACAAAAAAAAAAAACGAGAGAGAGAAAAAGAAACCCCCCCCCCCCCCCCCCCCCCACAAAATGGACCACACCCTGTGACACCTGCTGGAGACAAGCCTCCAGCAGCACGCTGTGATGCAGCAGCTCGCCGAGAGCATTCAGGTCGCCACACAGACACTGATCGCCATGAGGACTGAGACCCCCGCCGCCTCCGTGCCTCTCCCCGACGCAAGTAGCGAGACCCGCCGCCTACTACCCCCCCTCGGCCCCGAAGAGGGCCTCGAGGCGTACTTCGAAGCCTTCGAGAGTATCGCCCGCCGAGAGGGGTGGGACCGTGAAGACTGGCCACGCGCCCTTGGTCCACTGCTCACGGGAGAGGCCCGAACAGCCTACTATGCCCTCGAGCCGGAGGAGGCCGCGGACTACCTGGCGATGAAGGAGGGAGTCCTGGCATGGTGTGGCCGAACCCCTGGCCAGGCTGCTACTGAATTCCATCGCTGGGTTTATCGACCAGGGGCCCGACCACGTTGCCAGATGAACGCCCTCATCCGGACCACCAAACGATGGCTCCGGCCGGATCGGCATACCGCCTCAGAGGTGGCGGAGAAGGTGGCGGTCGACCGTTTCCTGAGGGCGCTACCCCGGGCAGAGAGACAGGCCGTGGGGGCACACGCCCCAACTACGCCCCAGGAACTCCTAACTGTCCTGGAGCGAGCCTTGGCCACCCTGGAGCTCGACCCCGGGGAGCAGCAGCACCTCGATCGGCCCCCCGGTGCCCCGGGCCCCCGGTCCGACCGCCAGACCCGGCCCCGCACCTGGAGGAACCCCCAGAGGGTGCCCACTTGTGAACACCCCCGAGATGAGCCCATGCCTACAGAGCCGGAGAGGGAAGCCGCCCGGCTGCTTACAAAACCATGGCTGGCAGGCTGCGCCCTCCATCAGCAGCAACCGCCGGAGGCGCCCTCCTTGACAGTGTGGGTCGAAGGGAGACCGGTAACCGCCCTGCTGGACACCGGGAGCACGGTGACCCTCGCCCGGCCCTCCATCCTGCCTGAGAAGCGCCGCCCAAGGGGAACGCTCACCGTGACCTGCGTCCATGGGGACACCCAGGAAGTCCCCTCAGCCGAGGTCCAGATCCGGGGCGAAGCCGGCACCTGGCCCCTCCAGGTCGGAATCATCCCCAAACTCCCCGTGCCCCTCCTCCTGGGACGAGACTGGCCAGGATTCCTGGTGGTACCGAGAGCCGAGCCCCGGAGATTGCGGCGACGTACGAAGGGGACCCCGGCCCGGCCGGCCTACCTGGCCCAGGACGACGGAGAGGCCACCACAGAAGGTAAGACCCCCCAAGCTACTAACCCTCTGTCGTCTGTCCTTCCCCAGGTGAACCGAGAGGGGAAGTTCGGCCGGGAGCAGAAGGAGGACGACCGGCTGAAGCACTGCTGGGCTCAGGTGCGGGTGATAGAGGGGGTCGACCAGAGTCCAGACCTGAGGGTCCCCACATCGTACTTCCTCGTCCGAGGGGGGCTCCTCTACCAACGGGCCTGCCGCTGCGGGGAGCAGGTGGACCTACTGGTGGTGCCCCGACCCAAGACGGCCGTCTTATTACACCTTGCCCACACCCATCCGCTCGGCGGCCACCTGGGGGCCCGAAATACCCTGGAGAAGCTGCGGGACCGCTTCGTGTGGCCCGGGATGGACGCGGAGGTCCGGGCCTTTTGCCAACAGTGCCCGCTGTGCCAGCGCACGGCCCCGCGGAGGCCCCCGCCGGCGCCCCTGATCCCCTGCCCATTATCGGCGTCCCGTTTGAGCGAGTGGGCATGGATCTCGTGGGGCCCCTACCCAAGTCTGCCCGGGGCCATGAATACATCCTGGTCCTCGTCGACTACGCCACGCGGTACCCCGAGGCGGTGCCACTCCGCAAGGCCACCTCGCAAAACATCGCCAGGGAGCTGGTACTCCTCTTCAGTCGAGTGGGGATCCCCAAGGACGTTCTGACTGACCAAGGTACGCCTTTTGTCTCGAAGCTAATGGCGGATTTGTGTCGTCTGTTGCAGGTGAAGCACCTCCGGACGTCGGTCTACCACCCCCAAACCGACGGGCTGGTCGAGAGGTTCAATCAGACCCTCAAGCGGATGCTGCGCCGGGTGGTGGACGAGGAGGGGAGGAACTGGGACCTCCTCCTCCCTTACGTACTTTTCGCCGTTCGGGAGTGCCCCCAGGCGTCCACGGGCTTCACGCCCTTCGAGCTCCTGTTCGGGCGGCACCCGCGGTGATTGTTGGACGTGGCCCGCGAAGCCTGGGAGGAGCAACCATCCCCCTTCCGCTCCGTCGTCGAGTACGTGCAGGACATGCAAGCAAGGATTGACAGGGTGGGCCCCATCGTCCGGGAGCACATGCACGCGGCGCAGGAGGAGCAGAAGAAGGTATACAACCGCCCCGCACAGCCCCGGGAATTCCAGCCGGGGGACCGGGTCCTCCTGTTAGTGCCCAGCAGCGCCTGCAAGTTCCTCGCCCAGTGGCAAGGTCCATATACCGTCCTCGAGCGCCGGGGCCCGGTCAACTACCGCCTGCAGCAGCCCGGTAAGCGGGCGGACGAGAAGCTATACCATGTAAACCTGCTGAAAAAGTGGGTTGAACCAGCCCCGGTGGTGTCGGCGTTCGCAGCTCAGGACTCGGACCGGGGCAAGGGTACCTTGGTCGGCTTAGGGGAGGACCTCACCCCCGCCCAAAGGCAGGAGCTTACCGAGCTGATCGACCAGTTCGCAGATGTGTTTTCGGCTACCCCGGGGATGACCCAGCTGGTCCAGCATGAAATCAAGACTCCTCCCGGTGTAGTGGTGAGACAAAGGCCCTATCGTGTCCCCGAGGCTCGGCCCCAGGCCATCGAGGAGGAAGTCAGTCGCATGCTGCGGGACCACGTCATCGAGGAGTCCAGCAGCCCCTGGTCCAGCCCCATCGTCGTCGTGCCGAAGCCGGATGGGAGCATGAGGCTATGCAACGACTTCCGGAGGCTGAACCAGGTGTCAGAGTTCGACAGCTACCCCCTCCCCAGAGTGGACGACCTGGTCGAGAGGCTGGGGAGAGCCCGATTCATATCGACCCTGGACCTCACCAAAGGCTACTGGCAAGTGGCGCTCGCACCGGAGGCAAGGCCCAAGACGGCCTTTAGCATGGCCACCGGCCACTGGCAGTATCGGGTTCTCCCCTTTGGGCTGCACGGGGCACCCGCCACGTTCCAGCGGCTAATGGACATCCTCCTGCGGCCCCACCGGCAGTTTGCAGCGGCCTACCTGGACGACGTGGTCATCCACTCCTCCACCTGGGCCGACCACCTGTTCCACCTCAGGGAGGTCCTGAAAGCACTCCGGGGGGCCGGCCTGACCGCCAACCCAAAGAAGTGCCATCTAGGGCTGACGGAAGCCCAGTGCCTGGGATACCGCATCGGACGGGGAATGCTGAAGCCCCAACTAAAGAAGATCGAGGCGGTGAAGGGCTACCCACGTCCGACATCGAAAAAGCAGGTACGTGCCTTCTTGGGATTGGCGGGCTACTACCGCAGGTTCGTGCCTAATTTTTCTGCTGTAGCCTCTCCCCTCTCAGACCTTACAAAGAAGGGCCAGCCAGACCAGGTCAGGTGGACAGCCGACGCAGAAAGGGCCTTCCAGGCCCTAAAAGGGGCCCTCACCAGCGCGCCGGTGCTCCGCAACTCGGACTTTGACCTCCCGTTCACCGTGCATACTGATGCATCCGAGACCGGGCTGGGTGCCGTCCTCTCCCAGACCTTCGACGGGGAAGAACACCCGGTCCTCTACATCAGCCGGAAGTATGCGGCGGCCTTCCCCGGGCTAATTCCTCACAATATATATATATATATATATATATATATATATATATATATATATATATATATATATTATACGGTGTGCTATGGATATGTCATACAAAGTATATGAGTTGCAATATTTAAATAATACAGAGCAGTGGTCACAAACTCGAGGAATGGAGCATATACTGCACAATCTGTGAAGTGAATTCATAAATCTTTATACGGTAGCTGTGACTGAGCTGTGAACTGGATACAGGTGTGTGTGATCTGGGAATTGCAGTCCATGGCAGCCATGTTTGTGTACCGCAGTGCAGGATGGGAAATGTGGTTTGTGACATGAGTAGATTTAACACTACCTTAATATGGTCAAATACAGTTTAAATTAAATGGATACATTTATAGAAGGAATCTTATGCTTTTTCACAAATGGGCGCTCAGCCAAGGAATCAAATTGGTGGTAAATTGAAAGAAAGCTCATAGATGATAAATTTTAGTTTAGACTAAGTTAAATACATATTCACATTACTCCTAACTAGATATATTTAAATAAAGTGAACAAAATTTAAATGTCATGTATGAAGGGTCTGAGTGATATTTTGAGTGTGGTACAGTTATAAGTTAATAAGGGACAAAGGGGTGCATGCATGTCTACCATTTAGACTGAACATATTGCTGTACACATAAAACGAAATTCACTAGGTTGTTTTGAATAAAAATTAGTGGGATAAAAGTGACTAGAGAACTGTAAATACATGTCTAGATCTCAACCTCATTTACTCTATTTTTTAGTTCTGTATTATTGGGATTATCACTCGTTAGCACAGATGGGATATTAACATGTTAGGTTAGTGTACATCACAAATAGTCCTAGACTAAAGGATTTTGTTTTTCATGCACCAGAAGGATATTAAGAAAGGAAATCAGGAAGGGATAAGAATGAATCTTTGCCAGTTGGGTTTGTATTTTTTAAAATCAACAGACTAGAACTCTTTTTCAGATTAACTAAACATGAGAGTGGAAGACCCCTTTATGAGAGGTGTTATTCCTTTGATTAGAGAAATTGAGATTACTTCAATAATTTTTAAATGATTTGATAGACCAACATTATTTAATCTCTGCAGTAATATTTCATGATCCACTGTGTCGAAAGCCTTTGATAAATCGACAAACAGGGAAGTGCAGAAGGTACCATGACATTGTTTTAGGACTTTCAAAACAGCTGTTGTGATGATATGTTTATATGACCTTAGACTTTTTTGCAAACTGATAACATGTCAATGGTTCACTGAAAAGGCTTTCTAAAAGGGACATAGGACAGGAGGCTTTGCGATTGGACTGTAATGATCTAATATAGTGGGATTTCCCTGGTTTAATAAAAAAAACAAAAAAGCTGATTTCCAAACTTCTGGTATAACCCCGTTGTCTAATGAAAGATTAAAAAGATAAGTCAAAAGAGATGAAATAATATCAGCTGCTAAGTTTAGAAATACAGACTCCACACAATCAGGGCCTTGTGATTGATTTATATCGAACAAAGTGTGTGCTCTGTAAACATCAGAAGTCTCCTCATGTTGAATGTTTAATGGCTTTCTGCATTAGTAAAATCAGTATACAGTGAATCACTTGAAAAGTATTCACCATTTGTAATAGGCCTAGATCTGGGGCATAAATTGAACATTTAATGATGGGTTTTGCAGTTGTGTGTTCCCAGTTGTCTGTCTCCAGTTTCCAAAGTGGACAGTGATGATGGCACCCCTCATCCTGAACTCGCTAACAAACCTGGCACATTATGGGCTACATAAGGTTGAAGCACGGCAAGTAACATGTACACTGTAATAAGCTAAAGTGAAGTATAGTCATCCTGTGTCCTGTAAACAATATCTTCAATCCTCAGAAAAGGATGAAGGAACATGCTCACTTAGTCTAGCATTATTACAGCAAGCTGTGATAACAACTGCGATAAGTTCTGCAATACAACCCACCCAGTAACCAATGTTTAAGGCTGGAAGAGGATGGCATTTTACACAAAAGTTGCACAGTCAACTAACTAGTCATCCCAGTAGCTCCATTACTTATAGTATGTTGTGTATATATATATATATATATATATATATATATATATATATATATATATATATATATATATATATATATATATATATATATATAAGGTGTCCCTACTGTAACCCATTCCATTCCACATGATATTATTATTGATCAGCGCTTTTTCCAAGTGACTGCATGTGGGAGCTCAAGGCCGTTACTCCCAGTAGCATTCCTAGATCAGTAGTACACCTGGGAGGGTCTCCTTTGGGGGCTGTGGGCTCCCCTGCGGTGTACTCCTCTGTGGTCATAGACTCCCTTGCACGCTCCCAAGGCCGACAGGACATGATTGGGGTCATCCTCCGCCCCATAAAGCACAACAAATGATCCTGGACGTTATCAAGTATGGTCTGCAGTGGATCACTGATTGCTCTCTACATGACAAAATCCTGAGATCTGGGTGTTCTTTGGACCAGCCTGACATTGAATGGACTTATGCTCTGCACCTGTACTATGGCTGGCAAATGTCAACAAAGACTGTGCCTTACATGTGACTGGGGGGGGGCCCGCTGGGGGGGTCCCGGCTCAGGAGTGTGGGGCGCTTGCAGGGCTGTAGTTTATGTATTGAAAACATTGGATTTGGTAGCACAAGGATTGCCAGCACGGTGCGTGCCATGGCTGGAGATGCTCTCTTAGTGCAGATCACTGGGAAAATTGTTCTCTCACATATCGATCTTACACTCATCACACCAGGTCATTTCTATTTTGAAAGAACAGGATATGGGGATATGGGGTTAGTCTATGTGCCACCCAAAATGAAACTCTTAAACCTATTAGTGTGCCTAACACACCAACTGTAGTGTTGTATTTCCTAATTAATTCTGTGGAGCCAGTCTCTGAGAACACTCACGATTGCCTAGCCGAAATTCATATTTCCTCGAGCTTAAAAGTCTGAAGTTTCGAGTCTGAAATTTCACAAACATTATGAGCACCCTGATCTGCCCAATTGGCTGAATTAAAAGCTATCACTACAGAGTGCAACCTGGTTAAGGATAAAATTGCTAATATATAAATATATAGATAAATACTGATGTTTATGCCCATGGATTGGGTCATCGGTTTGGAGTTGTGCAAATGCAGTGAGGTTTTAGAATAAGTTGGAACGCCACTTTAACATACCGAGCAAATAGTTAATTGAATTCTAATTGTACCTTCTGCACTTTGCACTGTATGTATTACAGATGCCCACAGTTTTAACCAGTGTGCGAGGGGGAAGGTAGAGGAATGATCTCTGTACTTACAGGCAACGGTGGAGGATAATCTGAGTGTGAGATTTGTGCTCAAAAATTTTTTTTTTCCTTGACCAGGGATAGGTCCTAGATCTGGCATACCATCTCAAGTTTAACGTAATTTGTGCTGAACATATTTCGGTAGATGCTCTACCTCTTGCACTAATGACCTATCGCACGCAGACTAACAGCAATATGTATCTAACACCGCATGAAATGCTTACGGGTCGACCCATGTCTGTGTCTGTTCCTTATGAAGGACTGCCACTGGAGTAATTGCAGATGGATCAAAAAACATATATGAGACAACTAACTGTTATGTATGAAGCTATCTATTCACAGGAAAAGAGCTGGGTGCATTGTTATGGGTGAGGCGTTACTGCCTCAACGGGGGGAGGTGTTCACCCGGAGGTGGGAGACCAGGAGCAGTGAGAGAATGGCTGAAGCTGACTACAAGGCAGCAGCTGACTACAAGAACATGCGACCCCCGATCCCTGGAGGATGCTCGATCCTCCAATGACGAGGTGGTGGGGAACACGTGAAGGTCCGGTATGAAGCTGCTGTCAACGGGGGGTCTGCCCTCAAGAGACATTATCGTAGAACTCTCAAGTCAATGGCAGACCAGGATGAGAAGATGTGATGATCCATACCCTGGGTGTAAGTGCTAGCCTAACCTCTCCCCAAAGGGTGGCTCTCTACAGTACGTAAAGTGCTTGAGCTGAAGACAACCAGCATACAGAGAGATACTGCCAACAGAGACTGTCAAGTTGTATTGTTATAAAATGTTTGTGATATGACCCGTGACATGTGATGTGCAACAAAGTGTGACGCACTCAGGCACGAGAAAAGTATAATGGTGCTGTTGAGCACATAGTGCTGGCAGGGTGGGAATTTTTCCTCATAGGAGGTTTTTTCGCTCACCCCTGACTGCGAAGGATTGGGGTTTGTTTTTTTGGGGGGGAAGCTAGACTCTGCAGGTCCCGACAAATACAAAACTGTGGGCTGATAGGCCCAGTTGAGAAAGATAGGGACATGTAGATCCAATCCTGATCAGTGTAGCATAGAAGTGGTTACTGTAAGGGACCCATTTGATTACGAGGATGAGCGCAGGAATTATGGCTTCATTAGAGTAATCCTCCGACAGCTAGCGGGGGACGGCCATGGGGTGCAGGAGAACCAGTTTCTCCACAGATACCCGCTTAATTAAGGTAGTTTATGAGGCTTTATAGCCTCAGATGGGGGAATGTTGTGGATAAAAATGACATGAAATAAACAGGAGGGAGATCTAGTATGAGTAATATGTACTTTTATTGAAAATTCACAGGACTGGTTGGATTCACACTTTAAGATCTTTAAGAGTAACACACTATGGTTTATTAGTCACAGAGAAATATAAGAGCTGAGGAGGGCAGGCTGAGAAACACACACACTCTCGTACAGTCAAGGGCAGGCGTGCAGACATAACACACACAAAGGCCCAACGCACACACAACATTATGAGATAACAACATGAGACTAAGGTCTCTCTATAATTGTTTTCTCTCTCTCCCACTTTCAATCCTAATGGTAGTCAGAAAGTCCTCTTTCAAAACATAATGGTAGTCAGAAAGTCCTCTTTCAAAACATAATGTTAAATTTGATAAGCCACTTTTTAAACATCATGGTAATGTAGATGAGCTCTTTTTTAACCCTAATGGTATTGATATCATAGTCTTTCTAAAATATATTGGTTATCTACTGTGTAAATATAGTATAAATACTGGAGCTTGAGCTCCAGGTGTCAGATCACTTCTGAGAATTCTCATCGGTGTGGATCTCATGTGGTGGAACGGAACCAATAAATCTGGACCCTTGCTTCTTCTGACTCACGGCTGGTGTCTTTTTTTTCTATCTCCAACTGGGTTTACAGATGTGAGTATTTGCTTCTCTGTTGAATTTTAAGTGTCTTTGGGTGATAGGCTAAATTTGGGCCAGCACAAGCGAAAATCAAACATAGGTTGATGGGCAGACACAGCCGAGAAGAAATGCATGAAAAGAGCCGTATATGCACCAGTAACCTCCAGCACCAAGAAATGATTAAATAAGGAGAGAGGTCTATTTTGGTAACAGTTATGGCTGTAGGTGGGAGAGAGAAACTTCCACATAAATTTACTGTGGTGAGTAAATCCCTGTGGTATTTTGCCTGGTAACTTTTGACTCTGTGAGAAACATTTGCATGCTTTTATTATAAAAATAACATACACTGTAATAACCACAAAAAGTGAGAAAATAACATCAACAACAACAACAAAAACAGCTAGTTGGCTCATTTCTTGGTTGACTTCATTGCATCATCTTCATGAAGATAATGTATGCCAAAGTAGAGTGGGTCAACCTTCAGTCTCTGCTGCAGCCTGGCACAGTGCAAATAACTCTTGACTCTACAGCGACAGACATCTTACTATCCATATTAGCCCTCCATCTTCCTTATCTGACATGATATCTACAGCCATGGACCTAGTCTCCAGTTCCAGTGATTTTTACAATAATTTTAACCACTAAAAACATCCATAAAAATAGGACCAAATCATGTGACCCAGCTGTATAAACAATTTTCAGGAATCTGAACAGCAAAAAACAAACAAACAAAAAAACAACCTTCATGACAAAAAGCAATTTGTAAGTGTTAACTAATGTATTAACATTTTATTATTTTTTTTCTCATGTTTCATTATGTGGCATTGTATTCTCAAAATTAAAATCAGTGGAAGTGATGCAGATTGGTGGTTGCAAGTTTTATCTGAAGTGTGGAACATTTATGTGGACTGAATTGTTCAGACATCTTATAGCTTCCTGTATGAGAGAGTTACATAAATGGACACAAATGGACTAAATAAACTTAAATTACTTTAGGGCAGCTGTTAAGAAATAGGTTTAATTAAAAAAAAATTTACACACAAGCACACTGCATGATTTGAGATATTTGGCAAATGTTGGTTAATTAGTGTTGTAGAAAGAAAAAAATGACATTTTTCTCTAAATTACATCAATTTCTCTATATTTTTGGTTGGATGTGGCAGGCACAAATCAGCAATGTTGCAATGTTACTTGAATGTGTTTATAAAGAGCACATTGTTTAATACGCTACCTAACCAAACCATGTTACAGACAATAAACACAGCCAGCTAGTGTTGACATCAATTTCAATTTGGTTAAGAGGGCAGACATTTTGAGTGGCAATTACATTTAGCTACAACAAAATCAAACGGACTACGGTGGCAGCGCATTGCACTCTTTGTATCTCCATACAACAGACAGTGTGTCAGCGAGTCGAAGTCTGTGAAATATCCAACCATCTTCTACTGCTTACTCCTTTTCAGGGTCATGGGGAACCTGGAGCCTATCCCAGGGAGCCTCGGGCACAAGGCTGGGGGAGAAAACCCCCGCAGCACAGGGAGAACATGCAAACTCCACACACACGGTCCTGGCGGGACTCGAACCTTGGACCCTGGAGGCGTGAAGCAAACATGCTAACCCCTAAGCCACTGTGCACCCCGTCTGTGAAATTACCAGAAATTGTCGGGGTTACGCATGTAACCCTGTTCCCTGAGAAGGGAACGAGACGTTGCATTTAGCATAACAGTATGGGAGCGCCTTACATGCGTGACCGGTATTGTGTAAAATCATGCCTCTACTTATAGGCCTGCCATGATCAGGTGATGTGGCAATTAAGCACGTCGCATGATATATATATGGCACCTGTGAACCACGCCGCCAGCCTCTATTATCTGAAGCAAAGACGCAATTCACAGGTCTGCCCTGGTATGACAATGCTATGCAACGTCTCACTCCCTTCTCAGGGAACAGGGTTACATGCGTAACCCGACGTTCCCTTTCAAAGGGAACTTCAACGTTGCATTTAGCATAATAGTATGGGAACGGGAATACCCACTCCGTCATACCGAGGGTACGGCCTGTTCCAAAATACCCAAGCCCGAGGGTCACTGCAAGACACTCGAGCCCGGGGTGGAATGTATATCCAGACTGTAATAATGAATGAATGTGTGTGGCGTAGACCACCCTGCAGCCGCACACACATCCTGCAAGGTTACCCCTTTGGACAAAGCCTTCGAGGAGGCGACCGCCCTAGTGGAATGAGCTCTTATTCCCAGAGGCGTGGCGAGACCGCACGCCTCGTAAGCCATAGAGATTGCTTCCACTATCCAGTTAGAGATGCGCTGCTTTGACACAGCATCACCTTTACTGTCGCCACCAAAGCAGACCAGCAGCTGCTTCGACTTATGCCACTGGCCGGAGCAGAGAATGTAAGTACAGAGAGCCCTTACTGGACACAGCAGGTGCATCCTCTCTTTTTCCGGTGTGAGGAACGGAGGAGGGCAGAAGGCCTGCAACACCACAGGGTGGGCAGCCGATGTAGGCACTTTAGGAATATAATCCGGCCTAGGATACAGGAAGGCCTTGGCTAGTCCAGGGGCAAAGTCAAGGCAGGAGGGGGCAACCGAGAGAGCTTGTAGATCTCCCACTCGCTTGAGAGATGTCAGGACCAGTAGAAGCGCTACCTTTAGAGTCAGAAGCTTCTCAGAGGCTGACTCTAAGGGCTCAAATGGGGCCCCTGACAGACCTTCCAAGACCACAGAAAGGTCCCAGGAAGGTATTTGCGGCCCGCAGATGGGCCTCAGCTGTCTGACACCACGCATGAACCTCAAAGTCAGAGGATGTTGCCCCACAGAGGCTCCATCAACAGGGGTGTGGCTGGCCGAAATGGCAGCTAGCTCGCTAGAACTTGTGGGAGCAGAACGATTGGGGGGAAAGCATATAGACGTGACCAAGGCCACGTGTGCACCATGGCGTCCAGCCCCAATGATGCAGGAGGAGTGAGGGCGAACCACAGCGAGCAGTGTGTTGTCTCCTCGGAGGCGAACACATCCACTTCCGCTTCTCCGAACCTCCGCCATATGGACTCCACCACTTGTTTATGGAGCCTCCAACCCCTGGGCCTCAGCCCCTGCCTCGACAGGATGTCTGCCCCTACATTCCGGCTGCCTGGAATGTACATTGCACTCACTGACAAGAACTTTCCCTCTGCCCAGAGAAGGATTAGTTGCGTCTGCCTGAACAGGGGGCATGAACGTAACCCTCCCTGGTGGTTGATATATGAGACCACAGCTGTGTTGTCTGACACAACTAGCACATTGTGACCTCTGAACTGAGGAAGAAAGAACTTCAGTGCTAGGAATACGGCCCGCGTCTCTAGGTGATTTATATGCCACTCCAGATGAGGGCCGCTCCAAAGACTGTGAGCTGGACAGCCATTTAAGACTGCACCCCAGCCCGTGAGGGACGCGTCTGTCATTACTGTCTTGCGGTAAGGGGATGCCCCTGGAGTGTGACCCAAGGCTAGGAACTGCGGGCACCTTCAAATACTCAGACCACGTAGGCATTGCCGCGTGACACTGATTACTCTCAGAGGTTTCATCCGAGGATGAAACCCCCGACTTTTCAGCCACCACTGAAACGGTCTCATGTGCAATAGGCCCAACGGTATGACGTTGGCTGCTGCTTCCATAAGGCCCAACAGCCTCTCGTAAAGGCTGGAGGGGATGCCCAGACCTAGCTTTATCTTGCTCAAGGTTGATAGGATTGATTGTACATGTGATGGGGATAGAAATGCCCTCATCGTAGTAGAATCCCATATAACCCCTAGAAAAGTTGTCCTTTGCACTGGCGAAAGCATAATTTTCTTGCGGTTCAACCTGAGCCCCAAGCTCCTCATCTGGGCGAGAACAACATCTCGATGTTGAACCGCCTGTTCCCTGGATCGTGCTAGAATTAACCAGTCGTCCAGGTAGTTTAGTACACAGATGCCCCAGAGTCGCAAGGGAGCCAGAGCAGCATCCATGCACTTTGTGAAGATGCGAGGGGATAAAGCTAGCCCAAAGGGAAGAACCCGAAATTGGTATGTTTTCTCCAAACGCAAACCTCAGGAACTTCCTGTGACTGGGCGATACCCCTATGTGGAAATATGCATCTTTCAGATCTATTGTCACAAACCAGTCCTCTGACTGAATCTGTGGCACGATAAGTTTGAGCGTCAGCATCTTGAACCTGTATGTCTGAAGAGTACGGTTCACATGACGTAGATCTAAAATTGGCCGCATACTCCCATCTTTTTTGCGGACCAGGAAATAACGGCTGTAAAAACCTCCCTCCCTTAGGGAACAGGGTACATGTTCTATGGCCCCTTTGTCCAAAAGGAAACTTATTTCCTGCACTAACATTGGGCTCTGCTCTGTGCTGACAACTGTGGTGAGCACACCTCTGAACCAGGGGGGTCGAGCACTGAACTGGACCCGGTAACCCTTTTCTATGGTAGACAGAACCCATGGGGACACATTTGGCAGTAGTTTCCACGCTGCCAAATGGTCTTTCAGTGATGTTAGCTTTTCCACATTTCGTTGGAGGGAAAGCATCAGATTTCCATTGCCCTGTGACAGCTCGCTGACCAGAGAAGACTGAAAACGTGGGATGGCCTTGGCCAGGGCAGGCCCTACAGTAGCACTGGGGGCTAGTTGCCCTAGCAGCCTCATGTCCCCTGATACGTCCCTCCGTGGCCCATCAGGACCGTTCCTTCCTTGCCTGCTTTGCTTTTATGATTATTCTTAGATCAGGCCTCTTAGCAGGCTGTGGCTGTGGCCGCCCAGTCCCCCTGACTTTCTGCGGGGGGAGGCAGGCCGCCTCACTCGTCTTCTGCGTCTCCCTCGCACCAGCATTGGCCCGGGCTCCACTCATGGAGGCCCGTGCGAACTCGACACAACGGCGAAGGAACTGGCTGAACGCCACCGTTTGCTGTTTTGCCTCGCGAAACCTGTTGGCAATGGCATTGACCGCGCCGCCAAACAGGCCGGAAGGTTTAACAGGGGCGTTCAGCAAGGAGACCTTATCTTTGTCCCCATCCCTGAGAGGTTGAGCCATAGGTGCCTCTCCGCCACAGCCAGGCTACCCATTGAACGGCCGATATGGCGGGCTGTTTGTTTGGTCGCCCAGAGAGATAAATCTGTGGTGCGGCGCAGCTCTGCCACTGCCTCGGGTCCAATTCCCTCACCAGTATCTAGTTCACTCAGCAGGTCTGCTTGGTAGTCCTGCAACACTGCCATTGTATGCAGGGACCCACAAGCAAGATCCGCTGCTGCATAGGCTTTGCCCACCAATGCCGAAGTGGCTTTACATGGCTTTGAAGGTAAAGTTGGCCTCCCTAAATTACCTGCCGTTGATGGAGAGAGGTGGCTCGCAAGCGCCTCCTCCACCTTTGGCATCGCTACATAGCCATGCTGCTCACTCCCCATGATGGCTGAGTAATCAGACATTGCGGGGTTATAAACACGGCTAGTGTATTGTTTTCTCCAGAAGCGTGATAACTCTTCATGCACTTCTGGAAAAAAGGGGGGTTTTCTGCGGTGTGAGGGAGCTTTATATTTATTTTCACTGGAGAGGAAACACTCATCCAGCCTGCTACGAGCCACTTCCTCTTCAACTTTTGAACCGCCCTAGTGATCACCTCAAGCAGCTCTTTATATGCTTGAGAGCCGCTGTCAGTTTTTGGTGCAATGGCACCCTCTACCGACTCCTCGGAGTCGGCGAGGGTGTTTTGGCTTTCTATAGGGGAGGGAGGAGTCACGACGCGAGCTCTAAATCAGACGGAGAGCCGGACCCGGAAGACAGAGCAAGAGATAGAGCAGCGCTCGTCTCTGGCTCCTCTTCCAAATCCATACAAGAACCCCAGGACCTGCGGCCGGCCCAGATCCGCGAGGCTCTGATACCCAACTCCCTTCGGACGAGAAGAGAGCGAGCCAAGAGCGTAGTTGCCTAATCGTGAAACGTTCACAATGCTGACAGTCAGGTCCCTCGAGGGCTGCTGTAGCATGCTCTATGCCCAAACACTTCACACAGAAAGTGTGTCCGTCTCTTCCCATGATGAAACGGGAGCAAGGCGTAACACACTTCCTGAAATCCCTCTCGCTCATTCTTTCACTCTCTTTTCTTTTCTTTTTCTAAAAAGGGGATAGAAAAGTTGAGAGATATTGAGAAATATAGAGTAGAAATGAAGCGTTTCTTTTTCTTTTGTCACACAAACAACAGACATGCAGTCTCGCTGAAGATAATAAGGCTGGCGGCGTGGTTCACAGGTGCCATATATATATATCATGCGACGCGCTTAATTGCCACGTCACCTGATCATGGCAGGCCTATAAGTAGAGGCATGATTTTACACAAGCTTCAGATGCCAGTCACGCGCGCAAGGCGCTCCCATACTGTTGTGCTAAATGCAACGTCGAAGTTCCCTTTGAAAGGGAACAGCTGCTTCAGGAGGTCATGTTCACTGGCTAGACTACCAACCAAATATTTTTACTTGATGATTAAAAAAACACTCCATTTTAAAAACATAAGTTTCAAAGTAGGTTTTCAGAGTGGAAGTCCTCCACATAGTCTGGTTGTCTCCTACCTCCCAAAAATATGCTAACAGCTGGACTGACCACTCTTACAAAATCATATGACAATTTTTTTTGTGTGTGTGTAAGTGTGTGTGTGTGTGTGATGCTCTGCTATGGACTGGCATACCCCTACCTCACACCTGCTCTTCCCAGGTAGACAGACAAATGTGTTAGCTATCGACCAGGTGACCAACAGAGGTGAAAAGAGTACAAAACAGTACTGCTAGTAATAATTCACTTGAGTAAAAGTAAACATAGCCCTCAAGGAAATTACTCAAATAAGAGTAAATAAGTCATCTGGTTACAAACTACTTGAGTAATTATTTTACAAATTTAACTGCTCTTTAATCTTGCATAGCTTCCAGTCTAGATTGATCTCAAGAGACTATGGTTAGTAAAAATAGCAGTAATCATTCAGTTAGTGAACATAGTAGAACTTTTACATGATGATAACATGGCTAAAATGTGCTAGCCATATTTACCTTTATAGCGTATGGTAAACTGTTGTGATTAATCTTTAAAGTAATTCACACATAATTTAACGTGTGTGTCTCGAAACCAATGTTATGGGTGGTATCCCATGCACACACTACTTTACAGTGACCTGTGTGGGCTATTAGTGAACTGTGTCAACTAACATTAGATACATTTCCTTCAATGTTTGTTTCAGTTAACAGGTATATTCTTACTTTCATAGTTGTATATGTTTGATGAATGCATGCCAGTTGAAGCCTTTCTCCAGCTTGCTAGAAGTTGCTTTGCAAGTAGTCTTACATATCTGATGAACATCATTGATGTTCAACTTCAGGAGCTCTTACAGACATCAACTATAAAATACTGCTAGTGCAAGTGAAATGAAAGAACTGGGAGCAGTCCCATTGGCTTATAGTCTTCTGTTTTTACTCTGTAATAGTGATCAAAATTAAGTGTAGCAATGATGAATATAACATTTTTTTAAAAGTCAAGAAAATGTACAATAATTACATTACACTAAAAAAAACAAAAACAAAAAAACAACCATTACAGTGAACTATGTACTCAAGTACTGTAATGAATATACTTTCCACCCTTAGTGACCAGGGATATTACTGTATAAAGAGGTAAAGTGTCTTGCTTTGACCAAGTGGTTTCACTTTTTACTCTGAATGAGCCAGAGCCTATTTAAGTTCAGCCTGTATGAATTAGTACATTTATTGTATGTGGCAAACAGGTCATTTAAGTGCAGATATTGAACTGGTGTTTTCAGTAGATATTTCAATAACAGAAGTCTGCCATGATAATCTAAGTCATGTAAGTGATCATCAAAGTGCATATAATAATAATTTGTAAATTATTATGATATGATTGAATAAAATCAGCATAACATATGGTAACTGCAAACATCTTAACCGCTCTACTAGCAGTCCATGTCTTTCTTAATTCAAAATCTGTATTGTTGTTTGTCAAGTTGAACCACACTGCATACAAAAAAAAAGCACCAAAGATTGGTTCAGGTGTTCTGAAAAGACCACAGTTAAACCCAGGCCTGGTAAAATAATCAGGAAGGTTTGTGTATAAAGCAAATATTCTAAATGTGTAATATTCTAAATGTGTAATCCACACAGACCTTGATTGATCCCTTAAATCAGATCATTGCACTGCTCAAACTAAACTTTGACAACATGAAAGGCAGTGGACTGTACATGCCTTGGCAGTCTGTCCACTGTCACCATAATAATAGTGGTAAACCCATTGGAGGATCTTCTCCATAGTGTAACCGAGATGAGACAGCTCTCTCTCTTGGTCTCAGACAGTCTATGATTCTATGACTGAGTTCTGATTAATTTCTTCTCTGATGTTTTGCTTTGTCCATGTGTATAGCATGGTCAAAATAAGACAGAAGCAGTTGGATACAGGTGCAAACAGGTTTATTGAAACTCCAACTTGGAAAATGCTGACAAGACAAAGTGGTAATGTAGCAAAACAGAAAAGAATAATAATTTTAAAAAAAACAGAGAAACTACCAAAAACACAGCTCAGAAATGAACAAAGTGATTACTAATCACTGATTAAGAAAATAAATGTTGTTGGTCAGGTGGAGTTTTATTTGTTATTTCTCTTGTTTTCATTTGTTGTTTTCCAGTGATGGTGCCTATCATCTATCATGTGGTGTTCCATAACTTTAAAACAATAGCTAACGGGTTTACAGGCTAAATACACATGATAAATGACAAATGCTTTTTTTTTCTTACCTAATGTAATTATGAAATAGAAGGTCATATTATAGCCATTTACCCCAGCAAAGCTCTACTATGTATGTTATTAATCATCCTCATCAGTGCCCATTATGTGAGAATATGTGATGAATTGCCCTTTTCTAAGAAGTATGTACAGCTACATCTGTAGCAAATGTATAAAGCAAGGTTATGATGTATGAGTAGAGCCTATTTCTGTTCTTGTGCACCCACTGTTCTGATTACCAATAATTATTCATTGTGACTTTCTGTTATAAAATATAATAGTTTACCATAAATTTAGTCCACTTGCAAAAGCTCTCTTGTTCTCTGTTCTCTCTCTCTCTCTCTCTCTCTCTCTCTCACTCTCTCTTGTTATTATTCTTATCACTCTCTCAATCTACAGTCAGTTTTTATATTAGTTATAAATGTAAGGGAATGGATATAAGAGAAGGTAAGGAAAGGCAACATAAATAATACTAGCCATAATTACAGTAGTACTAATCTTTCTCAAAATTGCTTATCATGCAGCTTTATACAGCATTAGAACGATGAGCTAAAATGATTAGTCCGCTATTAAAGAAGATCTGGTATGATTCCCCTTACTGTTTCTGACATGAAGCTTAGCATTGCAAATGACCAGAGAGTACATTATACAGGTTGAAGTGGTGAGTGGGATGAGAGGAGATGGGGGATGTTAGTGAGAGACTGAAAGGGCCCTCCCTTTCAGTAATAGGCTTGTGACATGCCTTATTATTTATGAAGTCATGTGAGGGCTCTTTAAGTGCGAATGCATGTCACTAAGGGCACAACAGTGGCTGATAACATGATAAGTAGGGTAGTAGATCCAATTTTGCACTAACATATGCTACTTTCTTCTCCATTTGCTCTGAACAAAGTAAAATGATGTGTAAAACTCTTTGGGCAAGAATCCTGGATTCAGCCACAAGGCCATACCAGAATTAACTGGCCACCAACATTCACAAGGTGAGCTTATATTTAGGAAAAAGGATGCTGAGAAACTAGTGCAGCTAGCTTCTATAACATTGGCATTTCCTTTTGCTGGTAGCTGGTTGCCCTGCTGTCTCTTGAAGTAAGCTTCAGAATGCAGCAGCCTAAATCCATAACATGAAAAGAAAGTTCAAGCACTCCACCCTAGTCCTATAAAACCTGTATTAGCTGTCTGTAAAGTTCAATATTGGCTACAATGTCATTCATATGATGTTTAAAGGTTTAAATAGTTAAACCCTAGTGCATCTTGCTGATCTTCTCAAATACAGTGCTGTGAAAAAGTATTTGCCTGATTGCTTCTGTTTTTATATCTCATACTAAATAGTTTTAGATCTTCAAATGAAATACAACATGAAACAAAGGCAACCTGAGTAAACACACAATACAGTTTTATTTTATTGAAGCAAAAAAAAAAAAAAAAAACTACCGCCAATGTGAAAAACTAACTGCCCCTTACATTTAAAATCTGAGGAGATCAGTCTTTCACTTACTTCTAGGACTAGACACCCCCACACCATCACACTTCCACCACCATGCTTGACTGTAGGTATGATATCTTTTTGTGGAATTCTGTGTTTGGTTTACGCCAGACGTAATGGGACCCTTGACTTCCAAACAGTTCCACAGAACCTCCCAAAAGGTTTGAAGATCATCAAGATGTGTTTTGGCAAAATTCAGATGAGCCTTAATGTTCTTCTGGGTTAGCAGTGGTTTTCACCTCACCACTCTTTCATGGATGCTGTTTTTTTGTCCAGTGTCTTCCTGAAAATTGAGTCATAAACAGTGACTTTTATTGATGCAAGAGAAGCCTATAGGTCCTTTGATGTTGTCCTTGGCTGTTTTGTGACTTACTAGATGAGTAGTTGCTGTGCTCTTGGAGGAATTTTGGAAGGTCGGCCACTTCTCTTCTTTATGCATTTTCGGAGGATGGCACATCTTCTGGTCCTGGTTAGAGAGTCCAAACCAAGTCTACACAATACAAAACTTCTCACACAACACAACCTCTTACTGCCTCTGATACTATGAATTACTACATCCTCATTTCCACTCATTGCCAAATTGACCAACATGAGTTACACTCTGACCTGCTTCTCAGCATACCTTCAAGATCTATCCTACCACATTGCATGGAGAAGCTTAGTTTCATCACCTTAAAGCATTTTTGCTGGAGAGTTCCTGGAGTCATGGTCCACACTTATATCTTGCATAAACTTTTGCAAATCCATTGAGAATATTTTGTGGTTGTGATATATAAATTTAGACATACTGTAGAACTCCTATATCATTATACAGATTGCCAAAATTATAAATGTTACATATTTCTGACCTGCTTGATGGGAATATCATGCCTCACACTACAAGGAGCATGGCACTACTAATGTAAATTCATGTTCCTACAGCATTACACTTCTTGCCAACTTGCAGTTTTCAGTATCCTGATGCATATTGAATTGAGTGTTTAGGCTATTACATTTAAAATAAAATCAGTTTTCAACAGATGGTTCCTCTATTGCCCCAAGCACCTAACAAAGATGAGCACATATCCAAGAACTTAGCAAGGATGAATACACACTGTGTGCATAAATAATGTGTACATTAATAAACAATTTCCACATATCCATTTCTCCACCCAGTAGAAGGGTAGAGGATGAAGAGCCTCAGGAATAAATAGATGATAGAGAGTGAAAGTGTAACAGGCATGATACCAGTTAACCACATATTATAGGACCAGTACTAGATTTGGAGGGAGGTGTACTGACAAATAACCAAATGGATTGAGACAAGTGGACAAGATAAGTACAGTTAAGTTGCTGGCTTTACTTATGAACTATTGATTAAAATAAAATACAGTCACAATAAAATCGAAATTAATTAAATGAAATAAATGGATTTACAGTTTTCTGGTTTTCTTACAAAAGGGTTCTTTTTGTTCCAAATCCTACCCACAAGTTGTATCAGTCCTGCTGGGACCTCCTGAGGGAGGTGTTCAAATCTTCTGCATGCAATTGTTTGGGTGGCTCGCCATTCCCTGATTAGGGAAATCTTGATCAAGTGTTTCAAGGAAGAGGGGTTCCAGGAGTTCTGATGGTATCTCTTCTGTCTGGTGTCAATTCTCTGCAGTAGACTGTTTATCCACACAAAAAACCTGGCCTGTTCACTTATTAAAAGAAACAGGACATTGCTTACATTCTATTAATCTCAACACTATACTGGTCATTACACTGTTCTTCTTAAAGAACTAAAAACAACATCAGCATAGGATTATTAACAAAAAAATAGATTACTCATCATTAAGCCTAATCATGTTGACTATATTCCTAAATGTTGTACAACTGTTTAGTACCCATTTCAATTTCACAATTACCTTTACCCATAATTTGAGTAATAAACACGAAGTATAAAGAACTGCAATGGTATTAATTGCATTACCCTGAACAAACATAAAATACCATACAATTCTTAGTATGATGAGTTGCAAACATCCTTCACAATAAAGTAGGAAAATAAAATGGCGCATATCTCTTTGTGTTCTTTCTTAGCACATGAGCGCAGCCATTCCAAGATTCAATTAACTAAAATGCCACAAGGCAGCCAACCACTTTGACTAAATCGTGACTTTACAAAACATGTCTCTCTTCAAATATGAATTAAAATACATACAATACAAAAGTAATTTCTGTGCTATCAATATCTCTAGGACAGGTAAACATATCAATTATATATTATCATAACAGCAGTGCTATGCAGAAACTATGCTAACTAGCTGAACTTGCTACATTGCAAGTTCTAAAAAAAAAAAACTCAAAATAGATAACTCGCCAAAATCCATTCTTGCTACACGAAATAAAAAGATTATGTAGCAGTATATACTGGGAAGCTTCAATGCAAAGTTCCAGTTTGATATATAAGAAATACAACAGACAGTTCTGCTACGTTGCGACAGCTACGTGGCTCAATTGAAAAAGAAAAAAAGCAGGCATCTACTGAAAGAAATATTACACGGAGGCAGGACTTCCGCTCCCCCTTGCCTTCCTATTGGCTCAAATCTCAATCAACAACATCAAGACCATAATAACGAAAAAATACAAATAAACCAAAATACAATAAGAAAGAATAATAATAAAGTAATCATAATAATTGCCCTACATGTCAAATTAAATAATTTCCAGAATAATTCTATAATTGTATAACCTTGACTAGGTTACAAAAGTCATGAAGATCTGGGGCAAATTGGCAGGGCTAAGTGTCTGTATATGTAAGTACAATATAGACAGTTCACCTAAAACAAATCTAAAAACAAAGGGCATCTCTGTTTCTCACATATCAGTTTCTCACGCTCTAAAAAAAGCCTCTTCTATGGCACTTTATTGATGTACACTTGTCACTTGATCCTTCAGTATCATCAACACTTGATAAGTGTGTTTCATCCATCAATCCATCCATCCATTCATTCATATTCCATACTGCTTATCCTACACAGGGATGCAGGGGAGCCTGGAACTTTCATTCAGTAAATTGCTTGATCTGTCACGTTACAAAGAAGGATACGGAAGCAAGTGCAGATCTTCAAACATTTAATAAACAAACAGAAAAAACAAAGACACAATAACACGAGGCAAAATACTGTGGCAAAACTAAACATCGCCGTGTTTATAAAAGCACGGATAGACAATACGTAAGATGAGGAAGCAGTGCAAACAGTGGCTATATATATATATGAGTGCTCGTTAAACAAAAAACGTGATACAGGTGCAGGTGGTCATGTGACAATGATGTAATATGGTGCAGTGGCTGCTGGGAAATGAAGTCCAGAGTTCCCTCCTTGATATATGACATGATCATCCAGGAGGTCATAGAATTAAATATGAAGAAGCTGTGCAAGGACTGCATGTCCTGTGGTCTGGGACAGGTATGGAAGTAGAAAAACAAGGCCCTCATTTATGAACCATCAATAGAGTCAGTTACCAATGGACATGTTGCCTCTGCACCTAAGTCGGCTATATCTATACAAGATAGTGGTAGGTTCCCTTTCAAAATGGAGCTCAACATTGCATGAGCTTCACACTGTGGGAAGCGCCCTCACGCGTGACCGGTATCTGAAGTCTGTGTAAAATCACGCCTTATAGGCCTGCCTTGGTCAGATGACATGATGTCGCGTGACTATAACATGATGCCTATAAACCACATCATCAGCTCTTTTGTCTTCAGTGGAGCCACATGTCGGTTGTCTGTATGAACATTCCTAAAACTCTTCACTGCTCTCTATTTTCAACAGTATATACATACTTTATATATATATATATATATATACACAGTGTGTGTGTATATATATATATATATATATATATATATATATATATATATATATATATATATATATACATACATATATATACATATATATATATATATATATATTTGTTTGTTTGTTTGTTTGTTTGTTTGTTTATATGTTTATTTGTTTATTTCTTTTCTCTTTTGTCGCTATCCTGTGCAAACAGAATGAACCTTAGGGTGTTCAGAAAGTGTCTTACTCCCTGCTCTTGTATTATTACAGAGGGGAATGGACACATTTTTTGTGTGAAGCACATGGGAGTGGAGCTCCACTTCCAGCTCTCTCGCTTTTCAGCCGAAGCTAGATGGGTTTCGGAACCTCAAGACTCTGGGCCGGCCGCTGTCAAAGCAACTAGCTAGCTCAGATCCTGAGGGTCCCATATGGATCAGGAGAGGGAATTGGAAATGAGCACTGCTCTAACTCTCACTCTTTCCTCCAGATCTGACTCTCCAGTATTGGGTTTTGGAGCTTGCAAAAGTGACTTCTCCCTCCGGTATGAGGAGACTCTGAGGAGCCAGAGGAGGGATCCAGTGAGAAGGAGAGCACTCCCGCACACTACAGAAAACTCCCCTTTTTCCTAGAATTGCACCATGAAGTGTCACGCTTGTGGGGAAAGCCGTGTTTATAACCCTGCAACATCGGATTATTTGGCCATCGTGGGGGATAAACAGTATAGATATTTTGCTATGCCAAAGGTGGAGGAGACATTTGCGGGCCACCTCTCTCCATCGATGGCACCAAAATTAGAGGGGCCAGCTATGTCATCCAGGCCATGTAAGACCACCTTGGCATTTGTTGGTGAAGCCTGTGCCTCAGCGGGTCTTGCTTGTGGGTCTCAGCATACAATGGCAGTGTTTCAGGCATACCAGGCAGACCTGCTGAATTTTGAGGGAGGCACAGAAGGCGAGTGTGGAGGCCCGCCTCCCCAGCAGACATCCAGGGCGACTGGGTGGCCACAGTCACAGCCTGCTAGTAGGCCTGATTTAAAAATGATAATCAGTGCTGAAAAGGCAAAAAGAAGCGGCTGTGGAGTGAGGTATCAGGGGATGAGAGGTTGTTAGGGCAATTAGCTCCCAGTATTACTGTAGGGCTCCCCTAGTCAATGTCGTCCCATGTTTTCAGTTTTTTCTGGTGAGTGAGCTGTTGAGGGCAATGAAAATCTGATGCTCGCCCTCCAACAAAATGTGGAAAGATAACGTCACTAAAGACCATCAGTCAACGTGGAAACTATTGCCAAATGTGTCTCCATGGGTTCTGTCCTCCATACAAAAGGGTACCGGATCCAGTTCATAGCTCCAGTCACCCCCCCGTTTCACCACGGTATTCAGCACAATGCAGAGCCTGATGTTAGCCGAGGAACTAGATCTGTTTTGGACAAAGTGGCCATAGAACATGTTCCTCTTTCTATGAGGGAGGGAAATTTTACAGCCTATATTTCATGGTCCACAGAAAAGGGAATGTCTGGGTTATGTGTGTAACCCTGTTCCGTGAGAAGGGAACAAGACGTTGCGTAGTTTTGTCATGCTGGGGCTGTGATTTTACACAGACTTCAGATACCAGTCACGCTCGAGGGTGGTTCCCACATATGGTGGTGGCTCTTTAATGTTCTGTTTTTCTGCCAGAGGACCTGGACATTTTGTTAGGATATATGACTCTATCAAATATCAACAGATATTAAATGAAAACCTGACTGCCTCTCCCAGAAAGCTTAAAATGAGCCATGGTTGGATCTTCTAGCAGGACAATGATCCAAAACATGCATCAAAATCAACACAAAAATGGTTTGCTGACCACAAAATCAAGGTCCTGACATTGGCCATCCCAGTCCCCTGACTTGAAACCCACAGAAAACCTGTGGGGTGAACTGAAGAGGAGTCCATCAGCGTGGACCTTGAAATTTGAAGGACCTGTATGTAGGAATGGTCTCAGATCCCTTGCCAGGTATTCTCCAAGCTCATTAGCCATTATAGGAGAAGACTCAAAGTTTTTATCCTGGCAAAGCACAAAGGTAGCAGAGGTAGCACAAAGTCGTGACTAAAAAGGTGCCAATAACTGTTGCACACCTATATTTACAAATATATATATATATACATTGTATAAATCTGTGTGGTATTTGCAATTGTTTGATATCCAAAAATGTTTTATATTAACAAAAGATAAACAGGTTAAACAATAAAGACAATTTTTCACAGCCTTATTTGCTCGTATTTACCAAGGGTGCCAATATTAGTGCACTGTATGTGCAAACAAAGAACTTATATTGTTATACAGACTGACACAAATAGCAATGTTATTTTCACATTTTCACATGCTTGATGGCACTATAGTATAAGGCTTATTATTGCAAGGTGCAATTTTGCAATATTGCAAGGAGCACTACAAATTTCACTGAAAGAATCACTCATATGATTAACTAAAGTCTTGTATGATGCTCTCAGAACCTTCCATTTTTTTGGGTGTAGGACACTGCCATTTTCACTGACACTTAACAGAGGTGACAAAAAGTGGGATACCTCTATGCACTTTTGTGTAGTATTCCAAATATTCTTGTGTCAGTGATTCATCTATTGCCCCAAACACCCAGCCAAAATGAGTACAGATTTGATCATCTAGCTAATACAATTACATGTTTGTGTGTTTAAAGTGGTATCATTATTTAAACATATACACAAATGTGAATTGTATTACCACTTTATTGCTTAGGGACATTACTGAAGGGTGGTTTCTAGAAGACAGATATGTAAATATTAATAATTTATTTCCCCATTAAGCTACACACACAGTACAAGTGAAACAGTCTTAGGCACCTATTTTTCCAATAAAAAGTGAAATGTTACAGAAAAAAGTGTTTGTACTGTATGTCAGTAAAGAAAGCAATATATTACTATTATTACCATACTGATGGGTTTTACATGCAAAAAAAGAAGCAAGTGTGAAAATGTGTCCAGAAGACCTGTGGTAGCTTCTCCAAGATGCTCAGTAAAACTTACCAGCCAATTTCCTTATAAAACAACTCAAATTGTACCTGAGACTACTGATGTTTTGTTTTTGTTTGTTTTTAAAGCAAAAATTAAAATATATATTTTGTTACCAGCAAGTTTATACTAGTCTATTACAAACCAGCATTAGTTTCTAGTCTTTTGAATGCTATGAAGTGTTTTCACCACTGATCTTTCAACTCCTTACACATTTTCAAGTTGCTATGAATAAGAGTGTCTGTAAATATAAACAGCAATGATTGTTGTCATGGTTACACTTCATCATGCCCAAATATTACCCTGTCAGGATTTAAAGCTATAATCAGATTGGGATATATTTTAGACATATTCATTCACAACTGTTATCCAATAGGGAAACTACTTTTTTATAGCGATGGTGTTGCCCTGATTTTTTTTTCTTTTATGATGCATATATATCTCTTGGGTTTGAGTAGCCTTTAGTGAGTTAGCTTAAAAGATGCCCTTACACAAGTCTAAACGCAGCCACTCCAGTGGTCCTTCCCTTTGTGGTCAGCTCTGATAACTGGAGCATGATATCTGTGTCATCCCCAGTACTTAACAAAGATGGTACTGAAAAACCTTTTTGTACAGCACTCTAAATTCCTCTCTCAGAGCAAACAGGCTCTGTGTAGTGCCCTAGACATAGCTGTCTAATGGAAGGAAGAAAGGGGGGGAAAAAAACCAGGAGAGATAGATATATATTTTTGCTGTCAATGGAATAGCTATAGTCTTCAGGCTCTTACTTAATATGACATGTCTGACTGAGTGTGTAGTGAGTGTATTCTCTCAGTTTATTTTTTGAAAGTCTTTTTTGTCTCCCATCAAAAGCATTTGTGTGTGTGTGTGTGTGTGTGTGTGTGTGTGTTGCATTCACTATCTGCATGACCCAAGGCCTGCTTGCCTAGACGGTGAAAAGCGAGGTGTAAAAATATTTATTTGTTATCACGTGGTGCTAGATTTTCCTGGTACATAAGCTCCCTCTGCTGAAAGGATTGGCATCTAAACCCACGACCCATAATCGTATTTCTTCCTCTATATCTTCTATATTTTTTTCTCGTCAAGGTCTTAAGATTACACTTTCCCTAAAACCCCAACATGGTCAGACAGCAAGAATGTATGTAAACATTTATATATGTATTTATATATATTATATATATATTGACACATGAACGACTAGAGTGAGTAGAGTTGGGGTTATCCATTATAGCTATTGCTCTTGCTTATTTCTTGTGAATGACTTTTAAGTGAGATACTGATTTGCTGCTAAACAGGTGAACCATACATTTAAGGTTGTTTTCTGTGATAAATATCTGTGGCACTGCAAGGCACCATAGTCATAATGTTCCATCGTCTATTGACACAATTCTTCTTCTCTTTCTTTATGTGAACATTTATGTATAATTTGCGCCGAATTCACCAAGGTCTTATCTCCTGTACTATTTTTATCCTGACTGACTTAAAAAATAATTTCTTAGCTTCATTTACTCTGAGTATTCACTCACAACTTCCAGGAAAAGGCTGAAGATGTCTTGATGCAGAAACAGCCTATTTGCCTGTCTAGATGTGTTGTGTTTGACCAGGCAGTTACCTGAAATACAAGTGCAGTAACTCACATTGGGCCTAATCTATCAATCTTTTAATAAAGGTTTTTTTGTTTGTTTGTTTTTCCAAATGCCAAGCTGCACTAAAAATTTCTGTCAGATTAAAAAGAAAGTTTTGAGAACTTCAAATTCTTTGTACTCATGCGTACATACATAAATACCAATCACTCATCAATTAGCAAGCATTTTCCTCAGCACAGCTGATTTACATTTAGTGACACCCACAAAACTGCATAAAAGAGAGCTGAAAATGACAAAATGATGACTAAATGGTGAAAGAGTTCCACTTAAGCATGGTGTGTGCTAAATCATTGCGTAATGCAGGTCATTGGCTTTCATAGACACAGAGTAACTCTTCCTCCTATTATAGAGTGCCATCTATTTTGCTCTAATTGCATGGCTAGTCTTATTTGTCTTATTTTAATTTAAGTATTTGCTTTGGATTGCTTTCTTTACTCATTAATTTCATTACGAAATAAATGTTTCACAAAACTTTAATTAAACTCTTATTAATTGTTATAAATAAGCTGTTTAACTTGCCAACATGATCCATATATAAATTTGCTGTAATTCCTGCCAATTATATGCTTTGAAGCCTATAACTCTTATACATATATTTACTCAGGAACTCTTGTAGGCTACAAACATTTTCCCAAACTGAAATTATGACTAAATTTGTTCGCTTCCAGTGTGATAAATGAGCAGTACTATGTGAATAATGTTATCAGTGTGTATCAATGTGTGTATCAAAATATAAATAAGTTTATCATATGTACTTTAATTTCTTTGTGACAAGTGTGCTTAATCATACTTAGTTGTGCCAACATTTTTTACATGTTTTTTTTTCTCCAGTTAGTGTAATTCTTCTCTGTTACATTTGGATCCCTGGTCACTTAGTAAACTGCTTTCTGCTTGGCCTCACTTGTCAATGAATATACATTAAATGTAAACAAGTAAATGTTTACCTTGATTGTCCAAGATGCTGTCCTGTGTGTGCATTTCATGCCACCATGTGAGATGCTCTCCTCAGTGTGAGCTTGTTTAGCCAGGGATAGAGTTGTGTTAAATCTCCCCTTTGCCTGTGATTCGTCTCTGTCACTGGTCTGAGCAGAAATAGGTTTCTTTGTGTTCTCAAATAGTGTTTGTCTAGGACTGGGGTGACCATGATGCTATGGGGAGAAAATGCTTAACCCTCTGAGATCAGTCTTTTTGGTGGTTTTGTTTAGACTGGACAGCAGAACACACACACTTATTAACCAATTTAATAGGAACACGTGCACTCCTGCTCATTCATGCAGTTATCCAATCAGCCAATATTGTGGCAGCAGTGCAACACACAAAATCACACAGGTACAGGTCAAGAGCTTCAGCTGATATTGACACCAAACACTGAAATGTGGAAAATATGATCTCACTGACTTTCAGAAACTGCTGATCATACAAAAGTATGTAGATCTTACACAGAATGGTGTGAAAAACAAACAAAGATACAACCAATGAATGCCAGTTGGAAATGGCTTGTGGATGAGAGAGAGTTCAGAGAAGAATGGTCACACAGGTTTGAGCTGACAGGTAACTCTACAGTAACTCACATAATCACTCTTTACAAGCGTCGTGAGCAAAAAAAGCATCTCAGAAAGCTCAACCAGTTGAACCTTCAAGGGGATGTGCTACAACAATAGAAGACCACACTGGGTTACACTTCTGTCAGCCAAAAAATTAAATCCGAGACTTCAGTGGGCACAGATTCACGGAAATATAGCAAATAAAGATATTTGTCCAATCTTCAACTGTCCAGTTTTGAATCAGGGGCTGCATATGTACTCTCATCACCTTTTCTGTGCAAAATTTTGAATTTGCACAGTAGAAAACTTGAAGGGAAACGTTGGCAAAAAAAAAAAAAAAAGCCAGTTTGTGTTCGGCTGAGCTGAAAAAGTGGTGTTATAGCAGAATTAAAACATGATGAAGGGTAATAAAAACAGGAGATGATTTGCATTTTCTTTTGGTGATTTTTCAGAAGTGTGCTTAAAGTACAGGATATAGAAACATACCCTGTATGTGCATCTCTCTCTGTCTCCCTTTCCCTCTCTCTTTCTCTCTCTCTCTCTCCCCCTCTCTCTCTCTCTCGCTTACTTGCAGTGCATCATGGCAATGATTTATAGCCCCAGTGGAATGGGGCTGGCGTGTTGATGAGGCAGGCTTTATTTACTCAGGTAGCCATTATGATGACTTCAGCCCCCTTGTGATGAATGGATGCAGAGAGGAGGAGGTCTGTATGAAAAAGAAAAAAACATCAAATTGTCATATTTGATCAGAATGCCACTTTCGGTGGGCAGCGATTACTGAGCCCTCTTCTGGAGGAAATAATGAACAAACAAACAGACAAATAAATAATCAGATTGTGTGTATTTAAAAGGCATGTGACAGAAAAAGACTATAGAGAAACACTTGCCAACTTTATATTACTTATATAAAATTATAATTTCTTTATTCCCTTATATGTACATGTTTATAAAGAACAACATGGGTAAAATTTCTAAGTTTAATTCTTAAGAACTTGCCTTGAGTTCTGTATGCATTATTGCCTCACAAATTTCAGCTACTTAGCAAAGCTCGGACACCCCGGATTTGGCTGTCACACCGTATTGCAAATTACATATAAATCCTTTACTGGTTGTGATATCTCTTCTATGAAGCCGTGCAGAATATTCATAGCCCCTGATTGTCCATGTCCTCATTCAATGCTTGCACCTGCTCCTTGTAATTAGTCTTGTTTTGTGTATTGTCTGCATTTTTGGTAAAGACTTATATGTGTTATACAGCATATGGACATGATCCTAGGCCCTGTTTTTCCTTGTTTGTCTCTTTCCTTGACCTAGATTTAAATCCTTAGTACATTATATGGTTTTTACCATAGCGCGTAATTATATTTTTATTACATTTCTAATAAATGGAATGGATTTAAAAATAAAGATTTATTTGATTTGACTGTAAGTGTCTGTGGATCGACATGCACTATGGTTATTGACCAGAGATCTTGGAGATGCCTATATAAAAAGACTGTGCCATTAAATCCCCTTACCCTAACTACCCATGTGTTACATAAAATATTTGTCACATATTCTGCCAAGCTCACCATACAACCCCAATTCCGAAAAAGTTTGGACAGTATGGAAAATGCTAATAAAAACAAAAAGGAGTCATTTGTAAATGTACTTTGACTTGTATTTAAACCAAAAAAAATGTATAAAGTATCTGATGTTTTACCTAATCAACTGCATAGTTTTTTGAAGGTAAATGTTTCTATTGAAATTGATGCATGCAACATGTTCCAAAAAAGTTGGGACAGGGGCAATTTAGGACTAATAGCGATGTGACAAGTTGAAATAAGAAAGTGATGTCAAACAGGTGAGGCAATCGTCTAATCATAGTATATAAGGAGCCTTAGTTAAAAAAAAAGGCTTAAAGGCTTAAAAAGGCTTAAAAAAGGCTTAGTCCTTCAAGAGCAATGATGGTTGAGGAATGTTGAGAACAACATTCCCCAAAGAAAAAATCGGTAGGATTTTGGGCATTACACCTTCTATAGTGCACAATATAATTAAAAGATTCAAGAGATCTCCGATCCCTCAGACATCACTGTCTTAAAAACCATCATGAGTCTGTAATGGATATCCTGACATGGGCTCGGGAATACTTTGGTAAACCTTTGTCAGCCAACACCAATCGCCGCTGCATCCACAGATGCAAGTTAAGGCTTTACTATGCAAAGCAGAAGCCATACATCAACACTGTCCAGAAGTGCCGCCAACTTGTCTGGGCTCGGTCTCATCTGAGATGGACAGTAGCATAGTGGAATTGTGTTTTGTGGTCCGAGGAGTCAACATTTCAAATAGTTTTTGGACAAAACAGCCGTCGTGTTCTCCAGGCCAAAGAGGAAAAGGAACATCCAAGCTTTTATCAGTGTCAGGTCCAAAAGCCAGCATCTGTCATGATATGGGAGTGTGTCAGTGCCCATGGCATGGATAACTTGCACATCTGTGAGAGGACCATTAATGCAGAAAGATATGTACACATTTTGGAGCAACATATGCTGCCATCCCGACGTCATTTTCCAGCAGGACAACGCCAAACTACATGCTGCTCGGATTACAAACGCATGGTTGCGTAAAAATTACATTTTGCAGTGTTACCATGGAGGGCGGAAGGGTGTGTCTGCGAGCATCTGTGGTATACACCTGTAAATCCCCGGGAAAACTACTTTGTGTTTACTTTGTCTGGCATAGGCCACACTCACTCACTCACTCACTCTCACTCACTCTCACACATACACACAAATTGTGAGACATGCTCTCACTCTCAAATGTGTGCACAAACACAAACACACATACACACACACACACACACACACACACACACTTACACACACACACACACACACACACACACACACACACAAACACTCTTTCCCTATCTACCTCTATCATACACACACACACACAAAAATTACATTTTACAATGTTCCTGTGGAAGGCGGAAGGGTGTGTCTGCGAGAATCTGTGATATACACCTGTAAATCCCTGGGGAAAATTTAGAGTTTCTACCTTGTCTGGCATAGGGGTGGTTTACTTTTGGCTGTCCTGTCACCCAGACGATGTGTATAAACTGTAAATTTGCACATAGTTAGTTTGTCTAATTAATGAGTGTGTAGTAAAAATGCACCTTTGCATTTACTTAATTTTTCTATTTTAAAAAACAATGATATCTGACTGGGGTCAGATTGACCCCAAACATAAGTAATGTTACAATTTTGGAAGAAAAAAAAATTCTGTGATTTTTTTTCCAAATAAAAGTGATATTTATATTTGTTCAATAACATATATAGAACATATACCGCTATATTTTTTCATTATTTTGTGTAAATTTAAAATTATATAGTTATTTCTGTATTTAGTTGCTTTTCTGAAATGCACATTCCTACTTCAGTAAATGTAAGAGTTAATGATACACTTACTTCTGTTCTTTTGTCAGTTCAATAAGCTCAGGATAAATAGAAAGGAACATTTAAGCAGGGGAAAAAAGGTTTATTTCAAAATTATAATGATCATTTTCACACTTTAATCATTGGGGTAGCAGTGACCACAACAATGAGGAAGTGAAGCAAATCTCAACAGAACATAAGGGTTAAAAGAAAAGGTGATGTTACACAGTGGTAAACAGTCAACTGTCCCAACTTTTTTGGAGTGTGTTGCAGTCATCAGATTTGAACTGTATATTTTCAAAAATAAATTAAATTCACAAAATAAAACATCAAATAATGTGTTAATAATGTGTTTTCAATATAGTTCAGGGTGAATTGAATTTTCAAATGACTCTTTGTTTGTTTCACATTTTCCATACTGTCCCAATTTTTACAAAACTGGGGTTGTACATACATGCTCTCAATCATGCAAAAAACACACCCTCAATCATATATACACAGTATGTAATTTTGTAAATGCCCTACAGAATTTCTTTTCCCCTGACACAACCACCTTTCCAGTTTTGTACAATACACTTACCAACGTAATACTTGTTAAATGTAGTGGAATGAATTATATGCAGTATTTCCAAACACTGCCAATTTATTCCAAGCTAGAATGCCAGAAAAGGTTCTAGATGTCCCATCACAAAAACAGTGCCTTTAGCAGATATAAATGTAAGACAAATCTCTTATAAAAGTCATGTTCTGAATAATAATGGGCTATAATGTTTCAAATGGTGGTACAAGGTGGCAAGAACTACCTACTGTAAGCCATTAATATGTTTATATTTCCTGATCAAGAGTGTACAGTTAACACAAAACTTTAATATAAGAAGTGTTATGTTCTGACTTGTACTGTAGGCTGTAAAATCTCAAGCTGCTGAGGATTCCTTAAAGACAGAAACCATCAAGGTTAGGGACAAAATCTGCAAGTTTATTCTAACAGATTTAGTTGTCATAAATTATTCAGCTTTTACTAGACAATATAGAAGCCCAGCTGTGTATTCCCTTGATATTAGACATTCATGACATCCATCCATCAATTTTCTATACCGCTTATCCTACAGGGTCACGGAGAACCTGGAGCCTATCCCAGGGAGCATGGGGTACAAGGCGGGGTACACCCTGGACAGGGTGCCAATCCATCGCAAGGCACAATCACATACACATTCACACACCCATTCATACACTACGGACACTTTGGACATGCCAATCAGCCTACCTGTCTTTGACATTCATGACATATTCATACGAATTTAATTAACCGAAGGTGATGTATGTAGATTTTGTCAATTTAATACTAATGAGTTTAGAAGAAAAGACACAAATAGTAATCCTATATCAAACTCTTTTCAAAACTCTACATTTACTTTTACGGCATTTGGCAGATGCCCTTATCCAGAGCGATTTACATTTATACCACTGAGCAATTGAGGGTTAAGGGCCTTGCCCAAGGGCCCAACAGTAGTAGCTTGGCAATGCTGGGGCTTGAACTCCTGACCTTCTGATCAGTAATCCGGTGCCTTTGACTACTGAGCCACCACTGACTCTATTAACCATCATAGGAGCTGAGTAGTGCTGTGTAATCCTAGTATAGGGCAGTATAGTATAAAGCATTATTAACAGCCAGTAAATATGTAACTAAACAAAAAATCATTACAGTGCATCTTAAAGCAACAACAATAATACTTCTGTGTTATTCCCTCAATGCAATGATCGGTATTTTTTTTTTCTGGCATCAGAAGAAAGAACATTCAGGTATAAACTGGTACACCAGCAAAAAGGAACATTTGTAAAAGTGCTATTATGCAGTGTGCATCTGCCAAAAATAATTACAATAACAGTTTGCTTCCTCTGCTATTTATCTAATAACAAGTCAATTTGTTACTTTTTTGTAGATAATTAATTGATTAGCAAGAAAATCATCTCTAAAGTGGTTTTCTTGTTGTCTTTTATAGAAAGCTAGAAAGCAAATTAAGAGATAATTAGCTTTTAGAAACATTTTCATACTGGCACACCTCCACTAGGGGTCTGACAAAATGGCATGAATGTACAACATGATTTTAATGTTATGTCTCTTGCACCTTTAAGTTATGTTTGTGGTGACCGGATGGTTTTTTATAACAGTTTTGTTATGATGCTGCATTTTGATTCCTTCAAATAATATACACTTTTATACACATGTTTTGACTTTTCCTTTACATGAGTTGCTAAGTGATAAGTGTCAAGTGTTTTGGGATCTACCCTGACTGCATTCTATGGGCTCAAAATACTCAGCTGTAAAACATTAGAAAATGAAAAATAATTCAATGAAATACAGTTCTGTTGTAGATGAAATGTAGGATGAGAGGGCAAACTGTGCTGACTGAATATAGTTCAAAAACATACAATTGTGTGTGGTTCAGAGTGAATATATAAGTTATGTAACTTGTTCCAGATGTAGTTTTAATGTTTCTGAATGTCACAGAATATTTGCTTTTATTTTCTTAGTGTCTCAGTATTCTGGTTCTTCAATTATGGAGGTCCACTGGGAATGACACAAGCACTCGCCTCAAGCAGCTCCATTTCTGGAACTTTTTGTATAGTAAACAATAAAAAGACAGAGTCTAATACAGAAGAGAACTGTATTTATTTACAAAAATGTGATAATTAACTAATTAATTATGGTTAACTAATATTAACTAATTATTTGGATATGCTGTTCCTATTCTGCACGATACATTCGTTCCAGTCATCACCCTTGTTGTAAAGTCTTATTGTTCTTTTTATGATAGTTCTGAAATATAAAGTAATGTTGTGTTTCATATATCAGTGCAACAGCTACAGAACTTTCAGGACAGGTCATAAGTCATATAATTATATCATTTCTTGTAGCAATCACAACATAGTCGGTTTGTCCACTCCCAAGTGCTGGGTAGACACAGTCCATAGTGTACTACCAAACATAATTCAACTCCACACTTTCCTGCCGAAGGCCTTCCTGTTAAATTTGCTGTGACACGGCAGCAATATCTAAAACCACATAGGTGTACTATAGGTGTAACTAATTCTCGGGGAGGGGAGGATATTTCTCAAACACTTTTTGTGGTGTATTCAGTTAAAACTTTTTTAAAGCCTACAATAGCTTGTGGCAGAAACTGGTCCAAACACTTAATCCGTGATATACACTACATGGCCAAAAGTATATGGGCTACTGACCAATCACACCCATAGAATCCCATTACAAAGTTGGTTCCCCCTTTGCTGTTATAATAACCCCCGGTTTTCTGGGAAGGGGATAAATAACAATACGTTTCTACCATTGCCACTAACAATAATAATAAATACAAAATAAAATATTATTAACAAACTTGTAATGATTACTTCAAATGTGCATGATAATTGGCGGAAAATATAAAAATAATATTTAGCAATATTATCATCTCCCAGGTCTTCACAGAACTTAGTGTTTCATGCATCCTACTCCTTCCCCAAAAGCAATGTCCAGAAAATCCTCAAGCACCTAAAAGACAATGAGATTGAGACTGTTGTCCCCTCTCTTTCTCCACTCCTAAAAATATATGCCACATTACTTGTCTACACATCTACAGCTGAACGGTCATTTTCAAAGTTAAAACTTGTGAAATCCAGAATTTGAAGTCTATGGAGAGAGGCTCTCTGGCCTACTGCTCCTCTCAATCGAGCGTGACCTTCCAATTAACCCTGAGGAAGTCATTAAAATATTTAAAAACACAACAAACAGATGAGTATGGCTTTAAATACAGGTGATTTATTTAATAAATAATTACGTGTTTAAATACTGTAATAAACCCATTTGGTTATGTACATTAAAGTAATAATAATTTCTTATTTATATTTTTAAGTAACTTTTTTCATCCATCTGCCGCTGCCCCAATGGAGGTCTGTGAATGCCACAGGCTACAAGAGTAATAATGAGGTCAGGCACTGATGATGGGTGAGGAGGCCTGGGGTGCAGTCGACATTCCAGTTCATCCCAAAGGTGTTCAGTCAGGATTGAGGTCAGGGATCTGTGCAGGACACTCGAGTTCTTCTACATTAACCTTGGCAAATCATGTCTTCATGGGCCTCACTTTGTGCACAGGGACTTTGTCACGCTGGAACAGGTTTGGGCCTCTTAGTTCCAGTGAAGAGAAGTCTTAAACAATACAACACAAAGACATTGTATTCAGTTGTGTACTTTCAACTTTGTGGATACAGTTTACATACTTTTGGGCATATAATATATATCATGAACCAAGTTATCTTCACAAAATCATGATATTGTGCTCTTATTATGCCATTTGTGATGATAAAGTAAGGTCTTATACTGGCTATAAATGTAATTATAACAGACGGTTGAATCAGCCTGTGAGATCACGACCATTGCATTAATTTGTTTTCCTTCTAACAGCTCCCACTGATGACATCAGTGATATAAACCCTATATAAACCCTATCAGCTAAAGCATTTTTTGGGCTCATCATCAATCTTGTCCCCAGCACTTATCAAAATAACATTATGCCCATATTTCTACTCTGAATAGTGTGGCAAAATAGTACTTTAGTACCTTCATAGTGTGCTCATCAATAATAATAATTAAAAAAAAAAAATGAAAGGAAGGAAAAACTGATTCTGGATTCCAATTGAGGATTTAAGGGATGAAGCGGGAGCAATTTTGTATAGAACATGTAATCAGGATCCTTAAATGTAATTAACTGCATTGACACCTCACAGCTTCAGGGTACTCAGTTCAGTCCTTAGCTTGGGTTGAGCTGCTTCTGTGGAGTTTCTGTGCATATTCTCCCTGTGTCTGTGAGTTTCCTCCCACCTCCCAAAAACATGCAGATAGGTGAACTGACTATGAGAAATTGCCTTTAGGTGTAAATGTGTATATGCATGGAGTCCTGTGGTGGACAGGGTGTGCCCCTGGGTTGCATTCAGTGTTTCTGGGATAAACTCCAGACCTACCATAACTCTGACTAGGATAAAGCAATTATTGAAGCTGAATGAATGAATGAATGAATGCAAAATCTGGACACTGATGTGGAGTCTGATGCAATTGGCCAAGTTTGAGAAGATAATGGATGAGGCTGAAACAGTTTTGTGTACAGCATGTTAATTAGTATGAATGAACGAATGAAGATGAATTTTGATACATGTTGTCAGAGCTGGTAAGTGGGAGTGGCGTCCAATCAGAGGTGCTTTTATTTGCATAATCTATTGTATAAAGGGAATAGAAAATTGTTAGACTCTTGTGGTGTATTGTTATCGTGAAGTCATGTGGATTATTCTTTCTTCTTTGCTAATTTGTTGATATTTCTTCGCACGTATTTGAGTGTTTTGGCCGATTTGTCATGATAGCAAGCACCACTCTTAAGAATAAATGCATACTCTACTCGAAGGGTGTGAAATAGTGCTTGACACCGCTGATTGGAAATCTGCGCCGTCTTACGTCACTAAAGCAGTGCGCGCGGACTAGTCATCCCCTCCACTACGCGAGAGAGCGCGCGCCTCCGTCTCGAATGCGGGGGATCCAGATGCGCGCCCGTGCGCGGCACAGCTATTCCGGTTAGAGCTCGGATTCCAGGAGAAGAGCGATACACGCTCAAAATCCAAGACGAGCTGCGGAAGGAGGCGAGAGGCGAGAAAGCTGCAGTGGGAGTAAAATAAATAAACAAAGAAAGAAATCATACTAATAATATTAACTGCATCACCCCGGGAATACTCGGATGTAAAAATCGAGCGCGCGTGATCTTGTTTAATTCGGCTGGAATTATGAGGATGGACGCGCAGCTTGGAATTACCGGAGCTTTAAGATTGTGAACTAGTGTGGACCTCTCTTAACCTCCTGCTCTTGCCATTTTGTGCATTGACGGATTTTTTTTTTTAATTTATGTCTTTTCTTATTTTTTAAGTCTCTCTCTCTCTCTCTCTCTCTCTCTCTCTCTCTCTCTCTCTGTCTCACACACACACACATATTTATATATGTATATATCTTCTTCCCCCCCAATGTCGTGAGTCCTCCGGTATTTTTCTATGCTTTCATATCCCGCGTGACCGAAGCCCGGTGGGCGGATGGATGGTGAAAAGCTTCACTCCGCCACTGAGAAGCTGCTCGATCTTGTGAACTGAGGCGCGTCATGGACGTTGAACTTCGTTCGTACCTAAAAAAAGCATCCGGCACTGTCGAATAACTGCTGCTGGAAGAGATCAGGTAATCTGCAAGCTTCTTCTTTTGATCCCCTGTTCAAAACAGACAACTCTTATAGATCTACGCATGCAAGACGTATTAGCAGTCCGTGTGCGTACGCACGAGTCGTAAAGTCTCATCGGTGCTATTCTTTTATATTCTGAATTATCTGAAGTTGCGCACATCTCCATCTCTTGTTGCAATTCCACTAGCAACGACAAGTTCAACCCCTGCTTTCTGTCCTCCTTATTTATTGACCCCATGGTAACTTTGCACACTGAATAGGGGAGAAGCCTGTTCAAGAACCTCACTGAGTTATGCTCACTGATATTTCACTTATTGTAGTGGGGGGGGGGGGGGGGGGCGCTCCAGCTGCTGATCAGTGATCACTGAAAGCAAATACTGCCTTGTAGTACTGATGGCATAGGGACGGTCGCATTTTCCTTTTCATTCCTTTGTAAAATACTGACGATATTTCATGTGGCACACCTGCTGCTTTGCTGGCGTCTCCGAAAGGTTATGGGAAAAGCTTTGGCGCACGACGCATTTGCGCTTTCCTGACAAGTAGCCTATAATTTGCAACTCGCTTATGGAATAACCATTTACGCATGATGCATGCCCACAGCCTATAAATTTGCCTTTTGCGCGGTGCTTTTCTCTCGTGCATGCAGGTGGTGCTGCTGATGAACATTCGCCCATCTGTTGAGCGCAGCTTTAGCTCGGATTTGGTAGAAATACCAAATTGCGCATACGTGGAGCGCTCACTTTAAGAACACAACACGTTTCCTTCTCGAATCTTTTAATGGCAGAGAACATTTCACGAGCTTCGCCTGTCCAGACGCGATACCCATTCGCTCCCTTAATGCACTTCGTCTGGAATTTCAAGAGCGATGTTTTCTTGCCCAGTAATGAATGGGGGAAATGAACAGAGCTGCTAATGGAAGATATGGTTAAAGCCCCTTCTATGCGCATCTAACATTAATACACTCGAGATGCATTAGCATATGTGCGGCATTAAAGATATAACATGGAATAATACTCCTTTATTATGCAAGTTGGATGGAAATGCACAGCGCATGTGATTAGGGAAGAAAAAATGGTTCAGCATGTGTTGGATCTAGGTGTGTATCATTGGCGGCTGTGCATGTTGCAAAATCCTGTTAAAGCAGCTCACTATTTAGCTTGCAAGCAATGGAACATGGATCACTGCATGTGGAACATGAGCCAGGTGACAGCTTGGCCTTGCCTGGTTGAGTAAACCCCAATCCCTGACCATCCAATTTTCGTCCCCAAATAAACTAAACACCTCCCCTGTCTCTCCATGTCTTGTCGCAAATAAAGAACACCAGTCAGATAGAGCATGATATATTCATTTCTGCCAGTGGAGTCAGTTTAGATCGAGTCAGCTGGGGGAAAGCCCTAGTGAATTATATTCCTTGATAAATATGCTTTAACTCCTCATCAGTGCTTCACCATGCTTTGCTATCATAAATCATTCTTATCTTGGATCACTCCTCATTTCAAGCTATTTACTTGAAAGCCATCAAATCACTTAGGCAAATGATGTACATGGAATGGCTTGGGGACTTATAAAAAAAATAAATGGTTGATATTGTTATGCAGTGTCATCAGAAATCAGTGCATTAATGCTAGAGTTATCACAGAGGCTATTTTATGGAGTCACATGTATCTGTAATGTGTATGTAATGCTAATACATGTTTCAAAATTTGAAACATGCTGCTTATAATGAGGCATGCAATAGTGGACCCTGAATTCTCAAAATTAATTTCTTCTGTAATGCTAGGAGCTGAAGAAATATTGATTGTCGACTGAAGAGAAAAAGTGATCCTTGTATCTTAGGAGCGAGAGCACTGCAGAGTAGCTTGAGTCATGCTATAAATTTGGGGAGAATAAAGTAACCACGCTAATGTGACAGGATTGTCCCCAGAGTGTTTTTGTAAGTTGCAGTTTCTTGCACCTCGGTGTCCGAGCCAGGCAATTGCTGCTGTCATTTCCTTTGTTCTCTAGTGATTATGGACTGACATGTTCTACCACATGAATGCATCTGCGAGGGGCCCAGTAGCAATGTTTGCTGTTATATAATGTTTTTTTCATTATGTTCAGCCAAGATAGAAATCCAAAGTCTCACAGATTTTATTGATTCTTTGTCCTCCTACTATATAATACAGTGAAAAAGCAAGACTTTGAAGCGATATATACCTTATGGCCTTTTTTCCCCCTCAATGCACGCTCAAGGCTAAATATGATGTCTCTTCTAGTGTGTGAGTTTTTGCCAAGCATTTCACTTCTTGACGGCTCCATAATGTGGGACCTGATTCGCCAATTTAACATTGGAGCTTATACGGTTGATGCTAAAAAAAAAAACTACCTTTTTTAAATCTTGTTTATTTAGAATTGTTTTTTCAGTACAATGTAAAATGTAATAACATGACTTTACTTAGAAAAGTGAGGAAACCGATTGCCTCAAAATCTCCAAGTAAAGTTGTGTATGAATTTTTAGTTGGCAAAACTTAATTAAATATGTACATAAAACTTGTTCAAGTTTACTTAAGTACAGATGACTCAAAATCATTTGTTAAGTTAACTTCTTATTAGTGTTCACATTACTAGGAAAACATTAGGAAACTGATGTTTTAAAATTTAAGTAAGCTGAACTAAAAAAAAATTAAGTTAAAACAAAAAGAAACAACTAAACTCAGGCAAAGTATCATTTATTTCTCTTCAATTGTCTTCACCATAGCACCCAAGAATCTTGAATAATTGCTATGTGCGAAGCCTCCAAATGCAGTGCTTGTGGAAAATCCTGGCTGTCTTCAGATATCATGGTTAGAATCTGGGGTGTAGCACAATCACAGTACTAATAAAAACCTCAGAAACATTACAAACCAACTTATATTAAAAATCCAGACCTCACAAATGTATGTCATTTATAGACCCAAGACCATCACCTTCTTTATGTACAACTAACAGTGATAAATAAAGGTGCTGAATCAAAATATTGTGTCCAATTTATATTCAAAACAATGTGGAATGTACAACTTGCAAACAACAAAATGTAGAAGGGCCTAAGTTAAAAAAATAAAAAAATACAAAAATGAAAAGGAAAACTTCACAAAAGCAGATTTTGTGTGTAAGGTCCAAGCAAAGAGCATTAAGTGTACATAGCTGAATGAGACATGCCTTTATGTGATTATATGTGTGTGGGCTGGAAGTGTGACAGTTGGCCTGAAGTGATGGTTTATAGTTTAAAAAGTTTAAAATATAGTATTTTTCTTACACATACACATATCTTTTCGCTCCAAAAGACATTGATTCATCCAATAGATCTTAAACTTTTCTGGTGTAGCTTCTAGGTTTTATATGATAATGCTTCAATAGGAGAGCTCTCTTTTCATAGGCACAAACACAATACTTACATTTCCATTGCATGTCTGATTCCACAAAACAAATTGCTCTGCAAATGAATAAATTAAAATGCATAATTCTTACTATATAGACTAATACTTTTCAAATCATTTTGTAGTTTAAAAATTTATTAATCCAACATAACCTCAAAAATATAATTAGCTGTACAATACACCTAATCATTCAAATGTAAATCAAGCGTTAATGTCCCCCCCCCAGTCTATACTGTACACTCAATAAAAATAAATAAAACATAAAAACGTTCCTTGATTGAAAACACGTATCCAAAGATATGTGACTAGTCAATGTTATACTGCTAATTTCAACTAACATAATCCATCAATTTGATTATAATACAACCACATCTAGTGTCACTGTGTAACGCTAACTCATCTAATCTGTTGATTAATGTAAATTGATCAATTAAGCAATCAAAAATATGACAAACAAGTGTCCACTCACTTCGCCATTTGCTTTTCCCCCTCAGCACACAAATCGACCCCACCTACAGGTAGAACTGAAATTTCTACCTGTAGAGGTTAATAAAATCTGTTGAGTTTAATAACTTTCCATGCCAAAAAGTTGTCATTGCTTAGTTAAACTTAGGTCAACAAACTTATTCAAAATAAGTTATAGTCACTTAATTTTATCAGTTATGTATTTTCCAACATCAAATCATTAAAGCATTAATTAATTTCAGCATATATTATGCAAGTCCTATTGACTTTATGCAGAAATGCAGATTTCTATAAAACCCTGGTTCATACAAACTGTTATTGAATCATTTCTAATTAAAGAATGTTTGATAAACAACATTGCTTGGAAAATGTGATACCATTAATGGTTGGAAGTTATGTAATTATTTGCCTCTGAAACTAGTAAAAATGTGGGCTGAGTCTGAAAGACATTTTATCCACTGGCTCCATGTTGGTTAAACGGGAGAATAGATGTTTTTCAATTTAGTGTTAAATTTGACACAAATGCATCACTAAATGGAATTTGCATAATATTTTAAACCTTTCAGAAATTATTTTTCAGTGTCATCTTTGATATTACAAGTGTGCAGATTCTAGATTAGATTTGATTAAATGTAAATGGAATTATATTAATATAAATACATACTTAAGGTTTGGCATTTTGTGTGAACCCATGTAATATTACAAGATTACGAAATACCATAACCTAGTTCTGATTCCTTCTTGTTCTGGAAGTAAAAGATGATGTCCAAGTTTTTTTTATTGGAAGGGCAATGTAAGGATAAGATATATTATATCCATTTACTTCAAATGTACGTATCTGAGACTTCAAGATATGTACATGTTTGGCAGTCTGGGAAACCCAAAAAAGGGAGAAAATTGCTTTTAAAGACTCGATTCCAACTCATCTGAGAGAGACACCAACACATTGATTGTCTAAAAACAACTTCTAGTTATTGATTTAATTACATCTAATTTAATTTAAATATATTTAATAATGTTCAATTAAAGAATTAACAGCCAGGATTTTAAACTAGATTTGGAGTCCTCAATCACGTTGCTGTCATCTTCACATTATCCCAGCTTTAATTATTTTAACCCGAATTAATAGAGTTAATATTACTCAGGCCATATCAAGCAAACATTATGCCTAACTCTACATTTGTAACCAAAGCTATTCTTGGGAAAACAACATTAGTGACACCGCATGAAAGATTATAAATCTCCAGTGGAAGACAAGTAATCACTTTGATCATAAGACAGGACAGACTGATGTGGAAGATGCTCATCACTTGAGGTATAGTAACCATTAGTCAAACAGTATCCTCAGTGCATACTGTATACAGAAAACATTTACCAACTGTAATTTAGTCAGTTTTGCGTTTTCTACTAAGGTAACCTGATATTAAGGTTCTATTTTCTTTCATTCTGGACCACCAGGGATGTTTCCTTCAGAACTGACAGACTTTACCTGTTTAATAGCTAAGTCATCCTCTTGTGACCATGACCTCACATATGTAGCCTATAAAAGTTCCTTGGTATGTCAGACTGTGCTCTTTCCTATTCTCATATGATCTCATCGAAGTGGATTCAAAACATTCAGTATAACACTCTAATCTTTTGATTTTTTTGCTAATCTTGTTATTGTTATTTTTTAAATCTGCACTATCAAAGAGAGTGCTTTGAGGTTCACCAGAGGTGACGGTACTTCTAATATTTTATATTTTCCTGATTTATCCATGATGGACTGTGTCACAGAAAAGGACATGTGGCTTGTCATTTAGGCAGGCATGTAGTAGCATGGATGCAGAGAGACTAATATTAAAATCCTTAAAATTGTAGCTTATATAAATTGTTGAAACTTTTCAACTATCCCAAGCTTTTGTGTATTTTGGGGCAGCACGGCAAATTGTTTGTTCTACCAAGCCCTGATGGATTTGGACGGTGGGCTTGATCAATACCCAAATTGTTTGGGACCTAGACATCTGTGACAGGCACTTACAGACCTAACTGCAACATAATGCCATTAGCGATGCATGAAGCGCTCCTCGCAGACTATCAAAATGTCTATTAATTTCCTTCCTCTGGCTGCACTGTACATACAGATGGAAAGTCCTATAGGAAGAAAAAGTAAGGTCCCATTGCTGCATCGTGGGACCCAGTCCCATGAAAGACGGGAGAGTGCCTTCACTGATTTGGAACACAGATTAGAGAAGCTGGCAGCGGGCATGGGCCAAATGCATGAGTGGTTGGCAGAAATGCAACAGCGCATTGAAGTACAAAGCTTGAGGGAGCCTAGTACAGCCACCTCGCATACAGAAACAGACTGTGCCTCATTCTCTGAATTTGCAGCTCTCTTCTGCAGTGAATTCATTGAAGCAGAATAAAGATCAGAGTACAGCACAGCAGTGGCACTGAATGCATGACAGGCTGGCGTTAAAGCTACCTTAGCAAAATGAAAGTTTGATCCTCCCCAATATGGTTGGACAAGTCCCAAATCCATTCTATAGTGCATTCGCTTATGCAGATCACTGGGCAATTCCACAAAGTAATTTCTTTGATGAGATCTTATGTACCCTTGAAAGAAAGTTGAAGCAGGTTTACTGGCTGGTAAAGCTCTGTGCATAAAGCCACATGGAATACAGCTTAAATATAGAACTCATATGCTGGTTTGTAAGACATATGATACACTAGAATGAATGTTGCTTTGTTGTAATCCCTGCGCTCTGTGTCGAGTCTGAGTGATTCTCACACTTAATAGAATACAGCATTAAGACTCACAGTTCTTATCCTTTAAAGAGTATAGTATCAGCACCGTGAGTAATTCTTAGAGAGACATAACACAATGATGAGTGATTTTCAACCTCAACCACCTAATACATGATACATGTGATGTAGTGAGGGTCTTTTATAAGCCCCACATTTGCGGTCACGGTCACAGAACCACAGTTACATATGTAACCTTAATTTTTCAATATATAACAGTATTGGATTACTTCACATTTACAAATCAGCTAATTTGACACATAGAGTGGGTATAAAGTCTTCCCACTCCTGTTAAAATGGCAGGTTTTTGTGATGTAAATAATGAAACCAAGACCAATTATATCAGAACCTTTTCTAGCTTTACTGCTAAATTGCAACGTTTAAATTAAAGTGGGGGAAAAAAAGAAAAATTAAAAATGTGTAATAACCTGGTTGCATACATGTACACACCTCTAAACTAACACTTAGTTGAAGCAACTTTAGATTTATCACAGCATTCAGTCTTTTGGGTAAGAGTTTTGCACATTCAATTCAATTCAGTTTTATTTGTATAGCACTATTTACAATAGACATTGTCTCAAAGCAGCCTTACAGAAATATATAAACACGGTATACAGTTATTAAAAGTGCGAATTTATCCCAATTGAGCAAGCCGGTGGCGACGGTGGCAAGGAAAAACTCTCTAAGATGTTAAGAGGAAGAAACCTTGAGAGGAACCAGACTCAGAAGGAAACCCATCACCATCTGGGTAACAACAGATAGTGTAAAAAAGTTCATTATGATTTTATATGGAGTCCGTTTGGCCTTAGAAGCAGCCGTAGTCCCAGCAATCTGGAATTGGAGTAGATGAGAGCTCCATACAGAGGTAGGACATCCGAAATGGATCAGGCAGGTCCGGAGAGCAGAAAGTATCAGGATCTCTAGTATCTCCATAAAATCGTGTGTGGCTCGACAGAAGGAGAGAGGTAGAGAAAAGATTATTAGGACTGTGCTTAGCGTAACAGAAAGTCTAGTCAGGGTAAGCTTGAGTAAACAACTACGTTTTAAACCTAGACTTAAACACTGAGACTGTGTCTGAGTCCCGAACACTAATTGGAAGACTGTTCCATAACTGTGGGACTCTATAAGAGAAAGCTCTTCCCCCTGCTGTAGCCTTCGCTATTGGAGGTACCGTAAAATAGCCTGCATCTTTTGATCTAAGTAGGCGTGGCGGATCATAGAAAACCAAAAAGTCGAAGATCTTGACTTGATCTTGATTTTGCCATTCTTCCTTACAGCACCTTAACCCTGTCAAATTGGCTGGGCATCTCCTGTGCACAGCATTCATCAGGTCACTACACAGATTTTCCATTAGATTTAGACTCTGGATTTAGACATTGGATTTCTGGACTCTGGCTGGGCCTTGACTCCTTTGGTGATTTGGAGGTGGGCTACCGGTCATTGTCAAGCTGAAAGGTGACATTCCTTTTCATTCAGATTCAGATTTATTGTCATGTCATAGCTTACTAAGTAAAGTATAAATGACGAAAGAAAATCTTATGTGCAGAGAACCAACAACAATGCAGAACTTAAAGAATAAGTGTTTTAGCAGAATCCTTAAGGTTTTGTGCCAAAATTGACTGGTATTTGGAGTTATTAATTATTCCCAAGTACAAGCTGAAGAAAAGCAACCCCAAAGCATAATGCTGCCACCTACATGCTTCACCATGGGGATGGTGTACTTTTAGTGATGTGCTGTGGTTTTTGTTGCGCCAAACATATCTTCTGGTATTATTGCCCAAAAGGTAAACTTTGGTCTCATCAAACCATAACACATTATTCCACATGTTTTGGGACGATTGGATTATTTTTATTTTTTATTTTTGCAAACTTTAGCTGGGCTTGGAGACTTCTTTGCTACCCCATAGCCCTGACAAATGAAAAATTCAGGAGATTGTTGTCACATGTAGGGAGCAACCAGTACTTGCCAGAGATTTCTGCAATTTTTTTATGTTGCTGTAGGCTTCTTGGCAGTCTCTCTGACCAGTTTTCCCCTGATCTTGTCATTAATTATAGGGGGACGTCCTGTTCTTAGTAATGTCACTGTTGTGCCATATTTTCTACACTTGCTGATTATTGTCTTTACAGTGTTCCATGATATATCCAGTGCCTTGGTTTTTTTTGTAACTCTCTCCTGATTAATATTTTTCAACAATGAGATCCCGTACCTGCTTTGGAAGCTCTTTGAGGCCCATGGCTTTTCCAGTTGGATGTTACCAAGAAGATGTCAGGATAATCCTATAGGAACATCAGTACTTTATTTGGAAGTAATCACTCACTGTAATTGATGACAGGTGTATACTAACTAGTATTTAAGATGAGTTTGAATGTGAGTGGTTGATTCTGAACACTACCACATTCCCATTTATACAAGGGTGCGCACACTTATGCAAGTTGGGCACACACACACACACACACACACACACACACACACACACACACACATATATTGAAGGAATGAAGAGAAAACAAAATTCTACCTGGTTGTCACCACTATAGTGTTGTAGAAAAAAAACCCCTCACAGATTCACTTACAGATTCACAGAGTAACCTGTGTTGCAATATGACACCTAATGTGAGGTAAACATATAATACTACTACTGACTCCAAAATTAGCATGTGAAATGCAATTTCATTCTAATGAGCATGTCTAAATGCAAACCACTTCCATAAAATGTAAGTTATCACATGAATGATACAATGTAATTAGATTCAGGCTGGGCTAAGTCTGTTTTATCACATGCATCTTTGATTAGTAAGTCACTACACACACACACACACACACGCACGCATACACATAAACAAACACAAACACAATTGCAGACACTGTTGCAAGGCAAATGTGCAAATATTTGTCAGGTATGAGCTCATCCTTGAGGTGTGAGTGATAATGAAATCCTTCAGATTTCGTTTGCATTGCTCCTGGGTCTTCCAGAGTGTGCATACAGCTATAGCACTTAGCCTTGACATAAGGGAAACTGAATCCATTTATATCACATCATATTACACTGTTGTCTGCTTTGCCCTTTTCCAAAAGGCTTTTTGGATTTTCAAATCCAGCACCCTTTCTCACTGTTGAATCAGTTGAATAAACACTTTAGCACCTGCTTTTTGATGCTTTTTGAAACCATTGAATAAGACAGAATTCCACTGTTTAGCGACATAAAGATTGAGCTACTGGCCACAAAGAACTGGTGAGTGACTTGATGCTAGTAAAGTCAAATGTGTTTAATTAGCCTCAAAAGTCTGCCTCTAATAAACATATGACCTGAATATACTTTAACTCAATCAATAAGTTATTCTGACCTATCATGAAGAGTTGTCTCTTCCAAGGTGACCCCGTCCCCACCTATAGGGAATGCAGTGTAGTTAAATGGTTTGATGAGTAAAGAAATGATATCATATGCAGTGACCTTCACAGTCACCAGATCTCAAACCATCTGTATGCCTAGGGGCATTGTTGGACTGACGTGTTAGACAGCGATCTCCACCACTATCATCCAAACGCCAATTGAGGGAATCGCTTTTGGAAAAATGGTGATCATCTCTCCAGTATAGATCTAGACACTGGTATAATCTATGCCAAAGGTCTTTGAAGCTGTTCTGGTAGGCTTTGTCCTTTAACCTTTCTAAGATACTTTATATTGTCTTAGTATATTCAACCAGTTGCTAGTTCATTAGAAACACCTACTGTAATTAGTAACTTGTTGCAGTTCCTTAGGCCTTCAGGACATCATGAACTCACCTGGGAATGGGTTTTGCATGATGCTGTATACATTTTGTAGAAACAGTTTTATGTGGAAATAGTTGCATTGTGAAGTTACTGCAGATTTAATTTCTTGTTATAAACACCCCTTTCTTCTTTCCCCAAACATGCCTAATAGGTTTAGGATCCAGAGACTGGACAGACAAGCAATAAAACCCAGTGTCTTATAATGATAAGTGTATTGTGACCTGGTGCATTAACATATTTAAAAAATCTGTAAAGAGGGTAAACTTTGTAAGAAATAATGTCGAAGATACTGTACGCTGTGTATTTTGGACATTATCCAATGGGTATCAGGTAATCTATTGTATATCCATTAAACATTACACACACCAACACACTTCCACCACCAACTTGTACTGTTCACACCAAGTCTGACATCTGTATCTTTCATTAATATGATGCAAAACAAACTTGGATTTCTCCTGTTTTGTTGCCCTTATGCCTACTAGAGACATGCTTTCTTAGTCTTCTTTGAAAACATCAGCACCTGATACTGCCTTATGTTCTGATGAGATGACATTCTGCAGTTTAATTTGGATGTGATTTGCCTGTTTGTGGCTCTTTTTTTTTTTTTTTTTTTTTTGCTTGTCCGAATCTAAGCTTTCTTCTTTAACCCATATGATTCACAAGCAGTTTTTATTCAAAGGATTGCCAATCAGTGGTATTTTTATTTTTTGAATCATTCCTGGTAAACCATTGAAACCACTGAGAATGAAAAGCTGTTTGGGAGATTGTAGAATGTGCTATGATAGTTAGAACAAGGTGTTCATTTTGCCAATACCAATGCAAAACTTAAACACAAACCAATCCTAGACATGCTGGCTTCCCTTATTCATAACACACACAACAGTCATGTGATGTTTGAATTGTTGCAATGTATAATATGTGGCAAGGTAAATTGTGTAGACTGTGGAGTGGTGTGATTATTACCAAGATGTCTGAATAATTTGCATTTTATTTGAGCTTGTTTATTTTTACTATGTTAAAGTTCTGAGTAGTATTGATTTAACTTGGCAAAACCTGTAAACCATTCTGACTCGTTGCACACTTTTAGCAGTGAAGTTTCAAGTGCAAGAAAATGAAAACATGAGTGCAAGAGCTCAAAAGTACGTGAACACACGTAGTGTGTAAGTACAACCCCAAATCCGCAAATAATTTGGACAGTATGGAAAATGCTAATAAAAGCAAAGAGGAGTGATTTGTAAATGCACTTTGACTTGTATTGAAGCAGAAAATGTATAAAGACAAGGTATTTGATGTTTTACCTAATCAGTTGCATTTTTTTTTAAGATAAACTTTATTTTTAAATTAATGCATGCAACACTTTCCAAAAAAGTTGCAACAGGGGCAATTTAGGACTAATAACGATGTGACAAGTTGAAATGACAAGGTGATGTGAAACAGGTGTGGCAGTCGTCTAATCATAGTATATAAGGAGCCTCCAAAAAGGCCTACTCCTGCCAACAGATGCGTCAGTGAATAATCCAACACTTTGAGAACAACCTTACCCAAAGACAAATCAGTAGGATTTTGGGCATTTCACCTTCTACAGTCCACAATATAATTAAAAGATTCAAAGAATCTGGTCAAATCTTGGTGTGTAAAGGGCAAGGTCGAAAACCACTTCTGAATGTGTGTGATCTCCGATTCCTCAGACGTCACTGTCTTAAAAACCGTCATGAGTCTGTAATGGATATCCTGACATGGGCTCGGGAATACTTTGGTAAACCTTTGTCACTCAACACCATTCGCTGCTGCATCCACAGACGCTGTACTATGCAAAGCAGAAGCTATACATCAACACTGTCCAGAAGCGCTGCCGACTTCTCTGGACTCAGTCTCATCTGAGATGGACAGTAGTACAGTGGAATCGTGTTTTGTGTTCTGACGAGTCAACATTTCAAATAGTTTTTATACAAAACAGCCATCGTGTTCTCCGTGCCAAAGAGGAAAAGGACCATCCAAGCTATTATCAATGGCAAACAATGCCAAACCACATTCTGCCCGGATTACAAGCGTATGGTAGCGTAATCAGAGAGTGCGGGTGCTAGCATGGCCTGCCTGCAGTCCTGACCTGTCTCCGATTGAGACTGTGTGGAGCATTATTAAGCGCAAAGGAAACGAAGACCCCGTACAGTTGCGCAGTGGAAGAAATGCATAATGGATGAATGGGGGAAAATTCTGTATGTTAAACTTAACCAACTGGTGTCTTCACTCAGCGCCCAAATTCTTAATAAGTGTTATTAAAACAAAAGGTGATGTTACATAGTAGTAAACAATCAACTGTCACTTTTGGAGTCTATTGCAGTCATCAGATTTGAAATTAGTGAATATTTTCAGAAATAAATTAAATTCACAAAGTAAAACATCAAATAATGTGTTAATAATGTGCTTTCTATACAGTACAGGGTGAACTGAATTTTCAAATGACTCTTTTTGTTAGTTTTTTTGCATTTTTGGTACTGTCCAAATTTTTTTGGAATTGGGGTTGTATGAAGGAAGAGCAAAATTGTGCATAAGCAGGGTAAGTATGGGCGAGAGCATGTAATATTTTAGCACAGAAAAATTTTGTGCGCACAAAGAGCAAAAGTAATCTAGGTGAGAAAGAAAAGAATCATGCCCTTTAAGAGCTGTATCCAGAGTTGCGGATTTGATACTAAAAATTCACACACATTACGACTTCACAAAGTCAATTTGAAGTCAGTTTATCTTGTGACTTCCTTAACTTGTGTACTTCACAAAGCATGATATAAAAATAAATAAAATTAAATGCAAAATGTATAGTATGTGCTGGATCAAGTGCTATTTTACATTTTGATAAGTAATGAAGGTGGAAGCCATATTATTAAATTTAACTTAATATGCAGTGATTAATGTGATAATTATAACTAGGTCTATTCATGCAAAAATATATTGGTAATGTACTAGACTCCTATAAGATGTTTCTATCAATGCTTGCCAGATTCCCATTCATACATCATCATATTAGTCTGTTTTTATTTTTCACTTTTAAATCGTCTCTTGCTATTCACAAATTTTGTGTTCTTTTTAAAGTTACAAATTCTTCAGTCAATATTTTCTATCGCCTTTTTTGGGTTTAGTACATGTATGGCATTTGGCAAACGCCCTTATCCAGAATGACTTACATTTATCTCATTTATACATCTGAGCTGTTGAGGGTTAAGGGCCATACTCAAGGGTCCAACGGTGGCAGCTTGGCAGTGCTGGGGTTTGAACTCAGGACCTTCCAATCAGTAGTCCTACGTCTTAACCACTGAGGTTTAAAGACAACTGCGTGTGTTAAAAGGTGATGGTCTAGACGCTGTTGATAACTCCTGTCTCAGACATTTCTACTCAAGAAATCTCTGTTAACCTTAAAAGTATGTACTACACCTAGGTGATGTTTATAATTTAAATGGGGCATGCAGAAAATCAGCTTAAGAAGGCGCATAACCTGACTCTGAATATGTTTAAATCTCCCTGCGTAATTATATTGACATACTGCAACTTTTGGATTTAAGCTGCCAACTGTGAATATAGCCTTAGGTCATTGTGCCTTTATCAGTGAATTAGGTAATTGCATTCATCATGTGGAGGGGTGGATGGGAAGACACATTAACAGCGGCTTATAATGTAAAGGTCAGTCAGTCTACACAGCATGTTTGATGTGAGAATTATATGTCTACAAATTTGTCATTTGCTTAGTGAGGGACAGTGCTGATACCAGATCACTGAACATAGTGTGGTTAAACCAGGACAAACAGATAGTCTTGTTTAATCAAATGGCTTTGGGACTTACTTTAGATAACCTAATTGCAATATTTTCTGTGTTTCTGAATCCAGTTTCTTTGTGTCCCATTGGTCACATGCTGTTATACACCCCAGATGCTTGGCTTATATTCCTCTCATGAAGTTAAAATGACCATCTGTTAGTCTGTTATGCCATCTTGCACATGCAAAGTTAATAAAAATTGTCACATTTTAGAGGAAAAAAGTGTAAATAATCCTTGCTGGCATAGATTTCACTGATAATAAAACCTATGGTCAATCTTATGCGATCCATTCTCATCCAGATTAAATTATGGCAACAAATGTAATTGTCAGCAGTTTTGGAATTCAGTTATGTGTCTAGCTGCGTATGCATGGATAGTTTTGTCATCGTTTATTAAAAGCAAACTAGATTGAATCTCATGAACACAACAATGCCCTTAGGCTCATGCCAAGATAGTACATACAGCTCAGATGCACTGTTTATATTTTCAGACAGCACACTTATCCTACATTCAACCCAAAAGTATTTGCCTCCTTTCATGTATGGGCAAATATACATTCAGTCATTCATCACTGTATGTGTATACAGTATGGTAAAATTATTGACACCAGTTACAGAAATACATTGTTTCCTTTTAACATTCTTTTGTATGAGATTGCATACAGTACATGTAAAAGTCCCTTTGGCTATATTATAATGATTAATGGCATCATTGACTCTGTGTACAAGGATATTTCAGCTCAAAGCATAGTTGCATCTGCCAGGATGGTAAGATTTGTCTATAGATAAATCTTTCAGTCTTTCTTCTGATGATTACCCTAATATACAAATCCAAATCATTAAATAAATAGCTGTGGTAAAAAAAAAAGAATCACAATTCAACCTCTGTAATTGAACTCTATTGAACCATTTGCACAAACTTAAGAAAGAACTTAAAAAACTACCAGACCTACAAAAAAAAAACCCTACCTAAAGTAATTTGATATATTCTACATGGGGAAGAGGTCTAGGAATGTCTCCAGCCTTGTTAGTCATTACAGAAAGACACTCATTGACATTCTTTCCTATTAATTGATTGCTAAAGTGTTAATGATTTTAAGCTAGTATCTATATTTTTATTTGTGCATATTTTCTTGACAGGTGCCAATAATTATGGAGTCAGTTATATATGCTGTATATAATCTTGCTGACAAATCCAGCATAGTTTTAGTAAAGGTTTTAGACCATCACAAGCCACCAGAGCAGCATTAGTGTGCCTTGGTAAAGATGGCACTTCAGGCAGTGATGCGGCACTGCTGGCCTTCTTTTGGCCTGGACAAAATGGTTATGAGTCTGAAGTAGCCCACAAGTAAAATAGCAAATATGGCCCAAATATCCCAAATTGCAAGTGGGCCTTTTTAGACAAAGATGCAATGTGTAATCTGGATGTGACTCTAAAATGCCCCGTGTAGTAAATAGTGAATATGGCCCAAATATCACAAAACAAATGTGGCCCACCTTTGGCAAAAATGTGGCACATGCGGCATTGCTATGGCTTGCTTATGGCCCAAATCTGACAAACAGGAGCGGGCCGCCCAAGTGCCATCATTCCACATGGTATGTGGGCCTGAAGTGTCAGGTGTTGGCCGGATCTGGTCCACAGCAATTTTGCTATCTGGGTTACTAGAAAAAGGAATACCATTTTACATAATAAATTCCCTCAGTTGGTGTTTTGATGATGGTGATGAAGAGCGCTGTCTAACATGGCATACCAAAATCTCCCATCTGTATTTAATTGAGATGAGATCTGATTTGATTTTCATCCTCATCATACCATTCAGTGAGTCCTCATTTCCTATGGATATGTGCAGGGTCATCCAGGAAGTGACCACTCCCATCAGGATAAAAATGATTCATTGTATGATAAAGGTAATCTGTTAGAAGAGCTTTGTATTGATTTCCAGTGATCCTTCATGCTAAGGACAAACAGACCCAAATGATGCCAGCAGTATACCTGCCACTGCATACCAGATTTAATTTGTCACCTCTTTTCTATATAGCTTACTGAAAGTAAAGAGCAAAGCATGCCCTTATTCCCTGAGCTGAGTCGATTTTGTAATGTTGATTAAAACATTTTACTCACTAGAAATTTCAGAAAATTTGTTTGATGTTTACATACCATAGAACTGCACAAATCAATAAAGAAACATGATCGTTATTGTATTTTTCTTGTAATCCTTGTCATGGGTAAGGTGTAAGCATATGTGTAGCTGCTTTCCTGCTGTGAGAGAGACTTTTTCTCTTGTGTGCCTACGAGCTGTAGACTAGCCCACTGTGCAGCTTCAGTAAGTAGGATAGAGCTGTGTGTGTGGGGAAGCTGCTAAGTAAATTATCCCCACTGTGCTTCGCTTTGCTGCACATAATACACCGAGGTGCACATGAATGGGAATGAGTAGAAATGAGAGTGCATCAGACATTGCAGAAAATCTGAATATTAAAGCACTCAGCGAGCTTGATGTAGAGGTTTGCGTGAATATTAAATAAAAAAGAAACATAGTTGAATTATGGTAAACTCCACCTATGTCTAAACTGTGCTGTTAGCATAGCAGATACATACAGCTGGGACATCTTGGGCAAATTTCTTGAATGAAGAGCACAAATTAACCAACACATGTGCACAATTCATTAGTGCACATAGTGTGCAAAGCATGTACAAATTATAATTTTATGACCTCATATTTCATTGTTACATCAAGTCAAATTGAATGTACTATGCCGTCATATGGGTATGTCATGCAAAAATAAAATAGTAATTGTTTTTGTGACCAGTTCAGCCCTTCTCCACTCAGATAATTCAATCTCCACTCAATGTCATCACAGCACGCCATGTGATGTCATCACAATGCACATTCAGTCAAATCCCTATTCGAGTTATGTGTGCAGAACATGAGTACAGCTAAAAGGTCTCATTTACCAATTTACAGTTTCATTCAATTGCAATTTTTCCAATTCAATTGGTTTTCTGCAAAAAAAACAAAAAAAAAAACACAACAAACTCAGCAAAATCAAGCATTTTTGGCTGTGACAATCACAAAAAAACTCCATGAAATCCTGTATGGACTGTACAACACTTTATGGTGGTTTATTCCTTTATACATTTCACACACTGTAGTCACTGCAATCTGAAACAGTCTGAAATTAGGTTATTGCATGGAACCTCGCTCTATCTATCTATCTTTTTGAGATGCCGTTTCTCATAATCTCAGCATGCCATAATAACTAAATTTCAGAAGCAGCCAAATATCAGCCAAAGAAACGGCCACATAATAATAATACTTGCACTACTGCCTTCGGTTTTACATGACATTTAATATCACATGAAGCAGATAGTGTGATGGACACAACAGGCACTACCAGTTTGCACTGTTTATATAGTTACCATGCTGACTTTTTCTTATACCGTTCCGCTCCAACACCCTTCCTTGATTTTCTCCACTGGTGCTAATAATTGGATGATCTAAAGACAATGAGACTGATACATCAAGCTAAGCATGAGTGCTTAGCTTAGTGCTTGGGCAGTCAGGCGGCATTGGATCATGGTCAGTTAGAACCCAGCTGACATGGACTCAGCTTTAGAGCTGTGGATTCCAAACCAATCCCATTCGCTTGATAGCGGTGAAGTGAAAAGCATTCCCCCAAGTAAAGGTGATTAGATATGGACTCCTTGCTCTGAAGATGAATCTGCGGTGAGAACAGCTGGAAATCAGGGCTACAAGGATGTAGAGCTACATGGGAATCTGATTTTTGTGCACCGTAGACAGATACTACTTCATGTGTTCTTTATGCATAATTCTTCAGAAGATGATGCAGACAACTCATCCTAGAGGATAAAATCCTAATCCTAACAGCGTAAAAATGAGCAGTAAGAAAAAATGTTAAATGAATAATGCATGCAATGAGTGACATTTAGAGAGACACTGTCTAATTTGCACACAATATATATTTTTCCATTATAAAAACTATTAAAGGTGTGTGTAAACTATAAAAGGGGTGTCTTGATTGTACAGCTCATAGGGTATTTATGGTATAAAAATGTTTTATTATATGATGTTGCTGAGCTCCTGTCTGCATCTACATGGTGACAGGCAGGAACTAGAGCCAGTCATCAGAGAGAGAGAGAGAGAGAGAGAGAGAGGGCATGGGAGTGCAAACAAAGCATAAGTGATTAGAAAGCCTGCTCATTAAATGAGATCCCAAGGGTTCTCCCAAGTGGCACAGTAGAAAAGCATTTATTGTTGGGAGTTTGTAAGTTCAAATAATGACAATGCCACAGTCACCCATGAAAAGCACAACTGGCCATGGGTGGAAGGGATGTTGTCACTTTGTCCCTTGTCAATCAGAGTGACATTAGCCAGCTGCGGATATATATAAGTGCATGAATGAGGAAGATGGCAGTTAGAGATTTCTCTCAAGTGTCTTCAGCTACCATGCCACTTATCATGTGCTAGCCTTCACCTTCAGTGCTGGGTAGCTGACCAAAGCTGACCAAATAACCAGATTGGGGTATATAAAAAAAAACTCAATACAAATAAAAAATAAATAAAGATATATACATGGCAAAGTGAAATGAATTTTGTGTACAAAAATGTAGTTGCAACCATGGAAATCTAGAGGAAATCTTACTTTGGCAAACACTGAGCACTGAGAAATATATGCTTTCTTTTCTCTTGCTCACAAGGGTCTACACTATGCTTGTGAGTCAGGTTGATTGGGGAAAAGCTAGAAACAAGGAAATTCACTAATATAGTCTTCTTATGACTAATCTTTGAAGAAAAAAAAAATCCCTGATGATATTTTTGGAAAATTTTGTACACCCAGACATGTGTTTGAATTTTACATCAAACATGTTCATCATTATCATTATTTTACCTTTGCGTACAAGAAGGCTATATAAGTGAATTTCCCTGTTTCTAGCTTTTCCCCAAATAGCTCACTGCAGCAAAAGGAAATGAACAAATGGTGGCACAGGAGTCAGGTCTCAGGAGTGCATTTGTTTAATTCTTGTTAATTTCCTGACCAATGATTTGTTGTTAAGGCCATTCAAAGTTTAATATTTGCCATTTGGGGCTTGGCCCATTTTTTTTTTTACCCAGCAGTGTACAGTATACTACTACTACTACTACGACTACTACTCTTTCTACTACTACTAATAATAATAATAATGATAATGGTATTATTAAACTAGTCATTCTTTAAATATTGGCTTTTTTAACTAAACATGAACATTGTTATTTACTAAATTAGCAGTTTATAAATCATCAATTTGCCAAGATCAGTGACTTACTTACTGTTCTCAAAAAACAGTAGAGAAGAATCCATGACCTCAATCAGTAGAATATTTTAAAACTTAAAAATTAATAAAAACAACAACAACAGCAAAACCTTTGCTCAAACTTATCAATAATGCTGCTGTGCTGGTTGTTAACAACAAGTTAAATTGACTGAATGCAAAATGTGAAAACAAGCTAATAAATAAATTATAGCGCGCTTTAAACATTGGGTCTGTAATACACGGTTAAGACTAAAGAATCTGTTAAAAAAAAATTAAAATAATAATAATATTGATTAAGGTTCTGCGCTAGTCCCTTTGGGGTGTCTAACAAATTAATCTGTGTGAATGATATAATTAAACAATGATGACTAAAATAGGACATAAATTATGGACATAAGAGTGAAACTATAACGTATATCTTCAGAATTGCATGTTACTTTAATTTATTATTAACATAATTGGAGAGCAATGGAAGAAGATAATGTGATAGTGTAGCAAAAAGAGTAATGATATTGAGTTATGTATGTATGGTTGTCTTGTTCCTAGCACACATGGGAAGCTGAGGATTAAGCAACATGGTCAAGCATTTTCATGTTCGTGTATTCAATGGGATGCAAGGCACAGTCTCCTCTTGTCTCTGTCCCCCCCGGTGGCTCATCTTAATTCGCATGTCTGTTGCAATTTATTAATGAGTGTATGGCTTAGGCTGTGTAAGTGTGTTCGCTGTCTGGCCCTGGTTTTATTTTTGGTGGCGACAAGTAAAGGACCTCTTTATACATAACAAGGTCCTTGAAAACAGAAAACTTTGTATAGGGTCAGTTTTGTCATTGTTGTCGGGAAGAAGATCACTGGGCATTATCTCTGATTCTTTGTCATTTTAGTTAATGTCCCTATCATAAATTCATGGGGTAGGTGTTAATCTGTCCAATTTTACCTTTTGCTTATGGCATTCATTTTGTGATATTACTGTGTTGTTACTTTTATTGTTATTAGTAACTTTAACATGAACCCATTTGGCACCCATTTTAATTCAAAGTGAGGCAAAATGCAATTTAGTTATATCTATCTATCTATCTATCTATCTATCTATCTATCTCTATCTATCTATCTATCTGTCTGTCTGTCTGTTTGTCTGTCTGTCTGAATATAGTTCTCCCTACTACTTTGCTTGAGTGTACACTTGTATAACATGTTGCCATAAGACACATTTGTTCTTAATATGACACACAAACACTGTGATGTACACAGCAGTAACTGCTTATCTTGGGCATTGTTATATACTGTACACTGCGCTGCCTGCGTAAAAAAAACAACTTGAAGCAGTGTCATGTGTCAGATTTTCAGTGTCTGCTGTGATTATGAGGCAGGGAAGATAGTAATTATCATTCACAAAACAAACTGTCAGAGTGTCTTGACTTTGTCCACAAAGCACTTGAGCAGATTTTAAAACAATATATATCTCAGAAAAAAACAAACAAACAAAAAAACCTCAACAACAACCTCAAATGACTTGTTTTTGTAAGGTTGACTGAGTTCTTTAAAAATAATTTTAATCAATATGTTCTTTTTTTTCTAAAGGAAAATTATTGACCTTTAGAAAAAGGGATTTAATTTGATCTTAAATATAAAAATTCAAGATGCAAGTTTATTTGCTTTTTATTAAAGATGCAACTTATAAATTAGGCTGCTATTTTGTTTATATTTAGGGGACTAGAGCCAACAACAACAAAAAACCTTCTAGTTTAGGCCACACCCACCTTGGGTTTAAATCCAAATACAGATACAAATATGAATATTTGGAGGAATACACAGATACACATAGTAGCATTGCTTTATAGATTATACGTGTTATGGTCTAATCTGTGAGACTACAACATGCAATACCTAACATATGACAGAAACGCTCAAATTGGACAAAACCTAATAAATACATAAAACTGATTTACTTCCTGTTACTTGCCCTTAACCGACAGTCCACCAATGCCACAACTTCTTTTTGCTTGCCACAATTAATGAATTCTATAGACCGTTTAACATTCTTCTTAGTTTTTATCACCTAATATTATTATCTACAACCCCAATTCCAAAAAAGTTGGGATGCTCTGTAAAATGTAAATACAAACAGAATGCAATGATTTGCAAATCTCATAAGCCCATATGTTATTCACAATAGAACATAGAAAATATATCACATGTTGAAACTGATGAAATGTACCAGGGCAACGAAAAGATAGCAAAGTAAATGTTACTAAAAAGAAACAGCTGGAGGTTAATTGGCAACAGGTCAGTTATATGATTGGGTTTAAAAAGAGTATCTTAGAGAGGCAGAGTCTCTCAGAAGTAAAGATGGCAGAGGTTCACCAATCTGTGAAAAACTGCGTCTACAATTTGTGGGACAATTTCAGAATAATGTTCCTCAATGTAAAATTGTGAAGACTATGAATATCGTATCATCTACAGTACATAATGTCATCAAAAGATTCAGAGAATCTGGAGAAATCTCTGTGCGCAAGGGACAAGGGCAAAAATATTTCATGCCTGTGATCTTCGGGCCTTCAGGCGGCACTGCATTAAAAACAGGCATGATTCTGTAAAACACTGCATGGGCTCAGAAACACCTCCAGAACTTATTGTCTGTGAACACAGTTCACCGTGCCATCCACAAATGCTGGTTAAAGCTCAATCATTCAAAGAAGAAGCCATATGTGAACAATGATCCAGAAATGCCACAATCTTCGATAGGCCAAAGCTCATTTAAAATGGACTGAGGCTAAGTGGAAAATTGTTCTGTGGTCAGACGAATGGAAATTTGAAATTCTTTTTGGAAACCATGGGCGCCCCTCCTCTAAACTAAGGAGGCTTTTTATCAGCAGTCCATTCAAAAGCCTGCATCTCTGATAGTATGGGGGGTGCATTAGTGTCTATGGAATGGGCAGCTTGCACATCTGGAAAGGCACCATCAGTGTTGAAAGGTATATACAGGCTTTAGAGCAACATGTGCTTCCATTCAGATTCCATCCCATCTTTACTTCTGAGAGACTCTGCCTCTCTAAGATACTCTTTTTTATACCCAGTGATGTTATTGACCTGTTGCCAATTAACCCAATTAGTTGCAAAATGTTCCTCCAGCTGTTTCTTTTTAGTAACACTCACTTTTCCAGCCTTTTGTTGCCCTAGTCCCAACTTTTTTGAGATGTATTGCAGCCATAAACTACAAAATCACCTTATTTTTTTCTTAAAACGGTACATTTCCTCAGTTCAAACATTTGATATGTTTTCTATGTTCTATTGTGAATAACGTATGGGTTTATGAGATTTGCAAATCATTGCATTCTGTTTTTATTTTACACAACGTCCCAACTTTTTTGGAATTAGGGTTGTAATGTATGTATTATTATTATTAATTTCGGATGTGCTACCTCTGGATGGATCTCTCATCTACTCCAATTCCAGATTGCTGGGACTACGGCTGCTTCTAAGGCCAAACAGACTTCATATAAATCCATAATGAACTTTTTCACACTATCTGTTGTTACCTAGATGAGGATGGGTTCCCTTCTGAGTCTGGTTCCTCTCAAGGTTTCTTCCTCTTAACATCTTAGGGAGTTTTTCCTTGCCACCGTCGCCACTCAGTGGCTTGCTCAGTTGGGATAAATTCGCACCTTTAATATCTGTATACCGTGTTGATATTTCTGTAAAGCTGCTTTGAGACAATGTCTATTGTAAAAAGCGCTATACAAATAAAATTGTTAAAATAATATTGCTTATCAATTCGAGTCTTAAAGACTGACAAGAAAAAAACTTATGGTCATCAAAAATGCAATAAGAAAACATAAAACTATTCAATAATAATAATAATAAAAAAACATTACCATAATGAGAGAGCTTTGATTATTGTATAATATTACCATGATGTGTATTGACAGGAAATAAAGGCTTTTTTTATGTTTATTTGATTTCTCTACTTTCTCTATTTGTTTTAAAGTCCCATATTTTACACTTTTCAGAATAATAGGGAAGATGCCAAAACTATGAAATAACACATTGTATTAAGCAGCAACCAAATAGTGGTATTCAAAACAAACCTCATATTGTCCTTCTTTCAAAATAGCTACTATTTGTCTTGATGACAGCTTTGCACACACTTGTCACATTCTCTCAACCAACTTCGTAATGGAGATGATAGAATGCTTTTCAAACAGTCCTTAATCTCCCTCATATGCTGAGTATTTTTGGCTACTTTTTCCTTCAGTCTCTGTTTCAAATCTTCCAAACCCATCAAAATGAGCTGTCCAATCAGATTTGAACAGACATTGTGTAAATCTGTATTTTACAGTTCAGAGATGAATATTCAGACAAGGAAGTGTAGTATGCAAAACAAACAAACAAACAAACAAACAAACAAACAAACAGAACAGCCCCGTTTGCATCAGGTTGCCTAACTTGTCTTGTATGTGGATTTTATTCTGATATTATCTGTATCACATGCATTTATACTTAACATAATTAAATATGTTTAAAGTTAACATGTTAAAACTCACTTGGTTCAGAACAGCTCATAACAGTTTACATCCAACTTGCTGGATCGTTTCTCTTTTCTAGATGATGGTTGTAGTCATAATAAAAATTGCCAGCACAATAAGAATGATGTACAGCAAACTATTACACATACACACACTCAAAGGCTGATAGGATTTAAAGTTTTTTAAGTGTTTCCAGACCATAATATTGTACTGAATTCATGCTACATTTCCTCGGAATGAACCTCATAGTGCTTTGTTGATTTGGATGAAAGGGTTGTAGCTACAACCAGTCCCTCCAGGATTTAGCGATTTTGCAATCAATTATTAACGCGTTAATAAATTAACGCAAAATCAAGCAAACTCAATTTTTCAAAATTACTGCAGATTTTCTACAGATTTGGGCCAAGACACATCATGTGAAGTCATCACAACGTGATTCATTCAAAGCCCTTGTTGCATCATGTGCGTTAAACAGCTAAAATGTCTCATTTACCAACAAACATCACTGCGAAAGACCATGCAAAGTAATTTCATGCAATTACAATTTTTCCAATTCAAGTAGTTTTTCACAAAAAAGCACAAAAATACTCAGCAAATTGCTAAGCCTCAGCAAACTAAAGCACTTTTGGCTGCAACAATCACACACACACACACACACACACACACACACACACACACACACATACAAAAAAAACTCTGCGGAATCCTGTACGGACTGTACGATACAGTTTGTGTAATTTGTACTTTGATTGGACAATATGTGCTTGGTTTATCTATTTTTAGGTTTTGTGAAATAAGAACAAAGGAAAGAATCCACCATGTTTCAGGTTCATTACACCCCCATTGGTATTACACATGTGCCTCCTCAATCACTACTGATGATTTGTTATAGATGTTTCAGTGAAGCAGCTGAAAAATATCAGCCACAATGAACATCAAATCACCTGACATAACCGTCACTAATAGGCTACATGAATCTACTGACTGGGTTAGAAAGAAATCAGCCCCAGCCTCTTATCTTCATACCATGCTGTGTATTTATTCTCATGACCACTGGTGGTGCTGTTGTGCTTGGTTACACAAAATAATCCACTTTAGGACATTTGCTAACAGTAGATAATCTAATCTGGATGCCAAAAAATGAAATTTTACATTGATGTCTTTTTATCTTTGAAAGATTGCAAGCAAATTTATACCATCTGTCCCTAGTTGCATTATTGAAATCCACACAGTATGAAAATTAACACAGAATTAAAATTCCCTAAAGACACCAATATCGGCAGTGGATTGTTTAAACAGTTAAATACAGCAGGCACAGTGAGAGCTGCTACAGTCAACGGATCAATTGATGCCAAGAATGAATTGAAGATTAGTGGGAGCAGATTGTGCTGGGCCTTTTCAATGATTCAGACTGGCTGGCTAATTTTTAAAATGGTCCATTTTACATTTAGATATCACTCTTAAATTGCCAATGTGCAAATATGGTTCTGTTGTACATCAACTTTGCATATTTTTTCATGATTACAGCATGATGTTTCTGGAGGTCATGGACCATGTGTGTTAGAAAGCAATGTATACTGAGGTTTTGGCTGTCAAATGTGATTTGGAGACAGATACCTTTATATGAGTAATCCGATTTAAAATCTGTTTTATGCATCTTGGGTGTATTTATACCAACATTTTTATGCGAAAGATCCTCAGGTCCTTATCTTGTGATCCTGATAACCAAGACTCACACGAAACTAGCATGTAGTGTAATTTGAGTCCTACATATCATGCTATACTGTATGTATGCCTGTGTGGGTTAGCAATATGACAGATGAAAAAATATGCTCATTTGAAAATATTAATTGGTTTCTCAGCAGCTCCAGATTAGCTGCTCATTTTTAATTTTTTTTTTTTGAGACCGTGAGAGATAAACATTTCATCCAAGACAGGTATTCAAGGTATCATCTGCATAGCATTGCAGTAATCTATATTTCTTTCTACTGAGCAAACTGTTTTTATGGAGGGTGATATATCCCTGACATCAAGCTGTAGGTTCACCCAGAGCTAAAGCAAGATAAATTGGTTTAATAATGCCACTAGTGGTAGTAATGCAGCATTTTGTTTTCCTTTTTCAACCTAGTATTTATTCTTAATGTGTTGACCAAAAAAAAAAAAAAAATCTCTGAATTTCCACTATCGTATTCAAAACCTGATTGATTATTACATGCTACAAAAATCAGTATAAAGTTAGGACGCGTCTGAAAGTACTTTACTGAACAGATGGAATATGACTCTACAAATACAGTATTTGGGATGGGAGCCCAAAGAGCAGAAGTTATCTGGTAGAAATAATGTCAGAAGAAACCTGCATGTGTCCATTTGTTTTCCCTGATGGTCATGCTGCCCCTGTATAAACACAGGCACAGACATAGGCTTAAAGTAACTTCAGAGCTAAATTAACAGAATGTAAGAAAAATGCAACAAATGTTCTTTATTTTCGAACAAGACAGCTGAGTTCACACAGTATGTTCTTCTATGAGTTTGTTCCGATAATTACAGAGAACATAATTAGACTGTACATACCAGTATTTAAGTATTGTAATTATTAGAATTATAATTTTAATGTACTTATTATTGAACTTATTAAGTGGATATAAATGTACCAATTTCAAGTAAGTACCCTAAAAAAGTGCTGTCTACATCAGTCAGTGGAAGAAAGCATTTAAGTTGTGTCTATATGGAACAGACACACACACACACACACACACACACACACACACACACACACACACACACACACACACACAGAAACCACAAAGCCTTATGTCAGCTTATATTCCTAGGTTAAGTTTAGAAAAAGGTTAATTTTTTAACAATGTCTGTAGTGCATGCTCAGCTACAACAGCACAAGCGGCTCAGCAGTTATCATTTGCACTTTCTGCAAATTATATCAAGAAGGATCTTATACAGCACAGTTGTGTTCTCATTTTCAATCAGAAAAATCACCATAACATTAATTAATCCCATTATTTATATATCACAAAGATAAAATGATATACCCCAAAAGACAGTTCAGGTGAACCTACTTAGTTGGATTTTGTGTGCGGTTAGCTTTCATTCAAGGTTAACCACCTTAGAATTTAATTTTTATGTATATTAAGATTATGACATTTGTTAGAGCAGATGGTATGGTAGGCCATTAGTAAATTCTGCATACATTCTTTCCTGGTGCTATAAGCCATCCATCCATCCATTTTCTGTAATGCTTATCCTACACAGAGTCGCAGGTCTATCCCAGGGGACTCTGGACACCCTGGACAGGGTGTCAACTTATCACAGGGTACAATCACCATTCACACACTACAGACAATTTAGAGATGCCAATCAGCCTACAATGCATGTCTTTGGAAAGGGGGAGGAAACTCGAGTACCCTTGAGGAAACCCCCAAGGCATGGGGAAAAAAGCAAACTCTATGCACACAGGGCAGAGGGAGGACTCGGATCCCCAATCCTGGAGATGCGAAACAAACATGCTAAGCACTAAGTCACCATGTCCCCCTGGTGCCATAATAACAAAATTAAGTAATAATAAAAATATAATAAATAAAACTTGAATTGTTATGCACAATAATGCACATATGTACATTACAAAATTAGCAAATCTTAATAAAAAAGAGACATCACCTGATCTTTTCCCAATCTTCAATGTCCAGGTTTGGTGATCCCACTGTATCCTTATTATAAACTGGTTTAGAGAATCGTGAAGGTCATATTATAATCATTAACACAGTAGAGGATATCTGTGATGGATTTCCCATGAACTACCCAAGGTGCATCAGCGCACGCTTCCAGGTTTACATTGACTTTGGTTACAGTTACACATGTGTTTGTTTTGGTTTCTGTCCTGTCTCGGGCCCCTGTATTATCATTGGTTGTTTCCCTTATGTGTCATCATTGTCTCAGCTGTTCCGTGTTACCCCTTTGATTAGTTTGTCTATTTACACCCTCGTATTTCATTATTACAAAACAGTATAAGTATATGCTGTTGCCTTTTTGTCTCTGTCATTACCAAGACTTGTTCCTTTGTTCTTGTCTCATAGCCCATTTCTCGATTCATGTGTTCTTGCTTTGCCTAGTTTAGTCTGTTTGTCACTCGCCTGACCATTGCCTGTTTTTTGACTTTGTTTTTTGACTTTGAACCTGTCTCTCGTGTTTTGGATTTGTCTGCCTGTCTCTTTAATAAAGCTTTTTACTGCGATTGCATCCCTTTCTACCCGTCATCACCTGCATTATGTGACAAGATCAGTATAAGTAATACGCACAGAGGCAGAGCTTAAGTAGGGAGAAAAGCAGAGTGGCACAAAAAGTGACACTACATATTTACATAATGCTACTATACATCACTCCTAATTGAATTGTTAACCAAGAATTACGACAGACAAAAATTACAAAGTTTGCAGCCAAATTCGTCCTACGTTGCTTTTCTCTCAATACAGAAAGTGATATTTTAGTATTTTTGCAGTGTATAAACAACTCATTACAATGATGAATCCACATTTGAGAATTCACAGGGACTGGTCTACAGAGATGTGGAAATCGTGATCTGGTCAGATGAGTCATCCTTCATCATATTCTCAGCAAGTGGGCGAGTGCATGTATGGCGTTGAACAAAAGAACAGTACAGGTCTGAATGCTTGACCTGTACAATGAGTGGCTCTGCTGCATTTTGTTGGCATGGTTTTGGTACACTTGTCCCCTTAGAGGCAAGGGTCACTGCAAATCAATACGCAAACATTGCTATCCTAATGGGAGTAGTCTTCTCTAGGATGATAATTGCCCATCCTCAAGACACGAGGGCTTACTGAATGGTGTTAACAATGGTGATTCAAAGTAATATCTTTTGGAAGAATGGATGAACTTCCATCCCTCAAGTTCATCTCCAGAGACTTCCAGAATCCATACCATCGCAGTGGGTATATAGTGATGACTTTGAACATCACAGGGTCTGCAATTGAACCAGGGGACCAAATGTATCCAATCAAACACTGAGGTTAGCATTAAATGGTGTGTATTGTGAGGTTATATTGACAGGGCCATTACTGTTGGGGTGGTGACAATTCTAGGGTTCTGCAGCAGAATATGAATGAATAGGATCTTATAAAATACAAGTCGGAATATATGTAATGTAGAGAGTGAAACAATGTGACATTAAAGAGGGTTTGAGGAACAGAGCAATATTCTGTTCAACATTCGGTCCCAGAATATTTAGCTATAATAATACAGTATATAGCAAATATACATAGATTTTGCAAACTACTGATCCCATTCTATTAGGGATGTAATATTATATTGGGTTTTCTTCCTCTTCTTCTTTTTAGAAAGTATGCCAGAAATGTTCACATCTGAAACTAGAGGTGTGTGTTGGGACTATGATCCTGGGAAGCAACTAAAAAGTTGTGCTTTTACTCAAGCTCAAGGAACAAATAAAGACCATGTTCATTCATTCATCCTTAGAAACTGCCTGGTCAGGCACTCAAAATAATAAAAAAAAGGGGAAAAAACAGTCCCACACACATCTCTATTTGAGACCACTTATGAACTTGTGTGCTGTAGCTGAGACTGAGGAACTGCTAGAGCCAGAAATTACAAACCATGCTGACAGTGCTAGCATTTAAAAAAAAAAAAAAAAAAAAAAACCTTCTGTGTTTACAAATCCCAGTATGTTATGCAGGTGAATTATTTCCATTCCAGAAGATCTGTAGTTTAGAAATCATGAAGCATTTTTCATGAAGAATTTGACCTACAGTTGTATTTCCTTTCCCATAAGCATGTGACTAATTAAATACAATCTGAGCTGGAATATCTTAAAGACATGCTTTCCATTAAACTGATAGGCTTTTAACTGCAAAATGTGTGTTATTTGAACCTTGACTCAAAGCCATATTATGATGGTGTGAGAATTTCTTTCTGGAAGTTCTGATTATTCGTTCTCTTTGTGGAACAAGAAAAAAGCTCTCTGAGCTTAACTCAAATCAGTTGGACACTCAGTGATTCAGCATTAATGCCTATTATGTTGCCCTTGCTTGACCCCGATTTATTGCATTTAGTTGCTTTAATAGGATTTGCTGACTATTTCCATAAAAAGCAGGATTTCTGTCCTAATTTAAGTGAAAAGTGTTTAATTTTGGATACACCTGCATTGACGTGAGTCATTACTAAAGTGTAATTTGCTGGTTAACACCAGATTGTTGCTATTTTGGTTATATTCAAGCCATTTTTTTTGATACTGCTGCTCTGTTGCTGTTTTTGTGGCCATTAATGCTCTGCACTGATATAGATGGAGTCATCCAAAACGGGTTATAACATTCAAAATCTACCAGTGCAGTGATAATTTTAATCAATTTTGAGCCAAATATGTTCATTTATAAGTGCAACCCACTTCAATATAAATGAGGTACTTCAGCCATATTCTAACTACTGTAGACTCAATTATTTTATGCATAAGTCAACAAATAAGTCAAACAACTCAGTTGTGTTTACTAAAGGCCAATTCATACGGAAATATTTTATACACCCTATTTTAGTCATGCATGAGCTTGTATTTTCACCAGCATTTAAATCCACCCCGCTGTGAGGCACAAAGTCAATGAGACCATCTGTCCTAGTGGGATTTTTTAATGTGTAAGTGAAGCGTAAACTCCATAGAAATGAGTACAAAGTAACATTACTGTATTAAAATAGCACATTAAACACATCTAACAGACTTTTACCATAACATTTAACTTAATAGTATCAGTAGTGTCTATGTTGTCAGTAGCTTTATCAGTTATATGTTGCCTCTCAAGGCTTTACGTTTAGGCTCGCTCTCAAAAGACAATCTCAGAGTGATCAAAAGATCCAATAATTGGTCAAATAACCTACAGTTATATATATATATATATATATATATATATATATATAAAATGTGAAATTGTTTTTGCTGTTGGAGCTGGTGTGAAGCACATTATCTAGATAAAGCTCTCATGGGGTTTTCAGTCTCTTGTGATTTGTAGTGATTGTATAAAAAAGTGATTGAGATGTGATAGGGATTGCATAGATCAGCTTTTAACCAAGTAAACAACAATTAATTGCTTTTGCAATTATTTAATTAATGCATGGTGCCCCAAAGCAATCAGGTCCACTGAGAATTTGATGTTTTCATGTTTTAGCAATAAAAAGACATGTGGGAAGATGATTTAAATAACGGGGTGCTGCCAAATCAATGTAAATGTGTGACATTAATATTATTATTATTATTATTATTATTATTATTTTGTTTTTGGCAACATGGGGACTTACGGAAACTGCAGTCCAGCCACCGCTAGGGGGTTCCCTTACATGTTTTTAAGCAGTCCATACAGGATTTCACTTTTTTTTTGTAATTGTTGCCAAGAGGAAATGTTCTGTCAAGAGGTTGAATGTTCTGCAGTAACACACACACACGTTACTTTATTCTGTAAATGTATGACATTTCTTCCATCCATCCATCTTCTATACCGCTTATCCTTCCTTCAGTGTCACGGGGAAACCTAGAGCCTGGGAACATCAGGCAGGGTACACCCTGGACAGGTTGCCAATCCATCGCAGGGCACAATCACATACACATTCACACACCCATTTATACACTACGGACACTTTGGACATGCCAATCAGACTACCATGCAGGTCTTTGGACTGGGGAGGAAACCGGAGTACCCGGAGGAAACCCCCTCAGCACGGGGAGAACATGCAAACTCTGCACACACAGGGCCAGGGTGGGAATCGAACCCCCGACCCTGGAGGTGTGAGGCGAACGTGTTAACCACCGTGCGCCCTATGACATTTCTTTTTACATTATATACAAATACATGTTATAACCCTATTACAGTTACTGCTCTCATAAAAACACAGTTACTTTTGTTTCTAAATATAGCATTAAACAACATATTTGATCAAAATGAATGTTTTAGTCAGTGTTATTGAGCTTCCTTTCTGTTCCACGCTGTTTGATTGACGTGTATGCATGGACTCGCGCTCATTCAGTGAAGATTAACAGAGTCTCACTTGCTGTCAGGACGTGCATTCATGTAAAATGGAAATACTGGCATGAATTTCTAATATTTACAGATAAAGATATGTCATTTCATTTCCGTGCTGAAGAAAAGATGTCTGGAACACATTAATCAGCACACGCATCTGTCGCAGCATATGACACGATAAGCCACATTAATACACTTATGAGTTTGTTTGAAGCGTTGAATTTGGACGACCTGGATTGTGCACTTTTCCCTGCAGCAGCTCACTCTGTGAACTGTTTTTCAGACTTATTCATAGAAATGCGTTTTTCACCATTGTGAAGTGACGTCATTGACGGGGGTTATCCACAGTGATATCAAAGACCCGACTAATCGATAATGAGATTTGTTGTCGATTATTTTAATTATCGATTATTATAAATTTTATTTATAAGTTGTAGCAGCCGTACTTCAGTCTTATGCCTTGTTTTTGCATGTGCATCATGATCACGAAAACAGAGCCCTTAGTGTGCCATGAGTCAAACAAAATGAAAGCAAATGATGATGGTCTTAAATCTTGAACCTGTTCACATCACTCATTCCTTTCACATATGCAGCTCTTTCCAAAATATGCTGTTGAGATCAGATTTGTTTTATGTCCATCTGGTACTATACAGATTTATTTGCTGCCTTTGTCTGAAGAATCAATGTGTACCACAGTCTTTGACAGTGCATTATTGCAATCAGTCATTCTTGAGCATTCTAGTTTCAGCTTGCCAGCGTCTGCTCAATGACTTTTCAGTTACGTCAGTGCTTTTCCATGGAGGAAAGTAACAGGTTAGAAGCCTATTCGAGAAATACCCAGGAGGTTGGAACAACTTTCATAGAGGCTTTCTCTGCAATATAAGATGGAAATCTAAAAGAAAAGTCGGATGGTCTCAAGTTCTCTACACCTTCCAACATAGTTCATCGACCTCTGGAATGCAATATGGAAGTCTAGAGTCTAAATAATCAATGAACCTCTCAGATATCTACTCTTTCTGTGGTTGGAGATTGTGCACCTGGGAATGGCAAATGATCTCTCTTAAGTAGCAGAGATTACACTGAAGAGGGTATTAAACCTCACTCAGTACTCTTCTATAGCTTCAGATGACTTTTTAAATCACTAATACACTAAGATCGGTAGTATTAAAGGAGCTGAGACTTCCTTTAAGGGCACACTTTATTTCTGGTGTAATATACAGTGTGGTATGTATATAGTGTAAGTGTTTGGGCAGTATCATGATGTATAGTGGCTTAGTGGTTAGCACATTTGGCTCACAAATCTGGGGTTAGGATTTGAATCCCACCTCTGCTGTGTGTGCGCGGAGCTTGCACGTTCTCACCGTGCTTTGGGGGTTTACTCCAGGTACTCCGGTTTCCTCCCACAGTCCAGAGACATGCATAGTAGGCTGATTGGCATTTCCAAATTGTCCATAGAGTGTGTGAATGTGTGTGTTATTGTGCGCTGTGATGGGTTAGCACCCCATCCAGGGTGATCCTCGGTAAGTCCCGAGTTCCCTGGGATACAGACCCCCCTACCCTGTGTAGGATAAGCAGTATGGAAAATGGATGGATGGTTGGAGTGCTCAGTTGGTTTTTTTCTGGCTACTGCATGTTGGTCCATATAAAAAATAAATTAAAGGTGTACAGTATAACAAAACACAGTTATAGAGACAGCAAAAAGCATTAAATGGCATTTTAATATGGAATCTGCTGCTGTATGCTAAAACGAGAACCAATAAAAGGTGTGGAAAAGAAGCTATCAGGTTTCATTTTTGGCATTCCCATCAGAATATTTGCTGTTATTAAATATTGTAAGGCAGATTTTTGGACTTTTGTGGAACCAAGTGCAACAGCACCACCAGTCATGAGAAAAATACACAATGAAGAAGTGAGACTGAGGCTGATTTCTTTCTGAGAGATGATAAGTTTAGTGTTTTTTTGTACTGTTCAATTTTTCTGTTCACCATGTTTGATATTGAGAGGAAACGTTATATAAAATCATTGAAAATTATTTTAAAAAATGAAATCATTAAAGCATGGACGCACGGTGGCTTAGTGGTTAGCACATTTGCCTCACAGCTCCACACGTTCACCTCACACCTCCAGGGTCGGGGGTTCAATTCCCACTGTGACCATGTGTGCGGAGTTTGCATGTTCTCCCCGTGCTGCAGGGGTTTCCTCCAGGTACTCCGGTTTCCTCCCCCAGTCCAAAGACATGCATGGTAGGCTGATTGGCATGTCTAAAGTGTCTGTAGTGTATGAATGGATGTGTGTATGTGTTTGTGTGCCCTGCGATGGATTGGCACCCTGTCCAGGGTGTACCCTGCCTTGTGCTCGATGTTCCCTGGGATAGGCTGCAGGTTTCCCCCTGAACCTGAAAAGGATTAAGCGGTATAGAAGATGGATGGATGGATGGAAATCACTAAAGCAGCTGTCTATCTGCCTTTAGGTGTACAATGGATATAAAAATCTACGCACCCCTGTTAACATGACAGGGTCTTTGTGATGTAAAAAAAAAATTAAACCAAGATAAATCATGCCAGAACTTTTTCATATAAAAGAACATGTGAAAAACAATCAGAAACATTTTAGGGTGCACACCCTTTTACAACTGGGAATGAGACTGTGTTCAGAATGAACCAATCACGTTCAGTGTCATGTTCAAAAGTAATTATCATACAGCTGTCATCAATTAAATTATTCTGATTAACCCCAAATAAAGACCAGCTGTTTCTGCAGCATTTTCTTCACATCTTCTTGGTTTCATCCAACTGGTGAAGCCATGGTCCACAAAGAGCTTACAAAGCATGCATGGTATCCCACTAATTGAAAGATATCAATCAGGAGAGGGGTATAAAAATAATATCCAAAACATTAGCATGTACCATGGAACACTGTGAAGCCCATTATCAACAAATAAAGTAAATCGAGCACCACAGTGACATGACCAAGAACAGGACGTCCCTCCAACATTTATAATGGGACAAGACAAAAACTTACCAGGGAGGCTGTCAAGAGACACATGGCAACATTAAAGGAGCTGCAGGAATATCAAGTACTGATTACTCTGTACATGTGACAACAATCTCTCATATTCTTCACTTGTCTGGGCTATGGGGTAGGGTGGCTGGATGGAAGGCCTTTCTGACAAAAAAAAATGAAAGCGCTAAGTCAAGATATGCCCTGCTGATAGACACTTACCCAAAAAGACTGAGTGGTGTAATAAAATGAGAAGGTGCTTCAACAAGGTATTAGTTTAGGGGTGTGCACACTTATGCAACTGGATTTTTTTTTTTTTCCTTTTTTCCTTAAAAATGTTTATAATTGTTTGTCACTTTTTATAAGTTGTAATTTCATATTGAGGGTGGAAAAAGTTCTGACAGTATTTATCTTGGTTTCCTTTTTTTTGTATCTATGGGTTACATCTATATCTATTCTTTATCTTGGTATCTATGTGCATAGAAGTTTACCCCGCATCATAATCATCATGTAATCAATGAGAACTTTTGATATAATGCATTGCTCAACTCTAATAGTTTCATTGTTGAGCTATGGATAGATATTAGATTTTAGCCCTTCCATCTAATATCAATGGACAGTTACAGTTAACTGTTTTGCACATTGATAATGAAACAGCTTGACAGCTGACAAGAGATCACAGCAAAGGTTGGATATGCCTAACTCAATGTTTACTTTCATTCACGAATGTTAACGGTTCAATAAGTTGTAAATAATAAATATGCAATGGATGTAATGGATTATATCATTTTCTCGCCATTAATGCTAACGGAACCAGCAGCATGAATTCCCTCTAATCGAGATGAAATTCTCACAAATGAAAACTGACACTCTATACCTGGATTTCTGGAGTACCAAGACATACACTGTCTCATGATGTAAATACTTCCAGACTACCAGCACTGCATATATATACATAAACTGGCACAATGATTAAAAGCAGAGATGAGCTGGAATATATATTTTTATTTAGTCTATGACAGCAGGCTGTTTCGTTGATTCTAATATGGCTTGTCATATTAATATCTCTGTAATCGTGCCAGAGCACACATTGTTTGGGTTATTCTCACCTCTCCACCCCCATCTCATCTGTTGTCCATGCACGGTGATTACATTTCCGACTCTTGCCTTGATAATGTGTTTATACCCATACAAACTCTATCTAATCCATGCATTGAATTATCCAGCTAAAGCTGCCAAATGCACACACACACCTGCACTAACACAAGCAAACGACACACACGACACACAGAGTCCCCTTTGAAAAGACTGACAGGCCCTGTCACATAGAAGCATTCCGCCACATCCTTCATACGAGACCTTGACAAAAGATATCTATTTGCAATCAATATGCAATAAAAACTCATTAAAACATTATACCTTCTGCTGTGAAAAATAATTCTGGAAGACAAATTTGTGATAAGTCATGACAGATATCATTCGAGTTCAGCCATGCAGAAAAAAAAAGTTATTTAAGCCTGGAAATTGGAAATACACTAGAGAGATGGTGGCATGGGGGAGTAAGGGAGGGAAAAAGGATGAACGTGAAGGTGTTCCTGTCATACCTACTGAGTAATGTCGCTTGCTTAGAGTATCAGACACTGCACTCACGTTCAATCTACAAATGTTTTAATTTCTCTTTTAGTTCTGCTGAAATGACTGTAGCAGCAGGATGCATCAGGCAAATTAAGTCGAAGGAGTGATAGGGACTTGGAATAAGTAAACTAGACATGGAGGAATTATCAGTGCAATTAAGCCATATGCTGATGCTACATGTGAGGCAATACAAACAAATATGCAGGGATGATTACATTAGCCATCGTTGTCTGAACATCAGTTAAAATGCATGTTATATTTTTTATTGCTTACTGCATAAAGTAATTGAGTTAGAAATGATGTGAAGCAATACTAAGCATTATTAATATCATTTGTATGTGTATTTCTCGACATCCCTTAAACTAATGTATCTAATATACAAAACATTCCCTGCATCATATACACAGGGGTGGAAATACTTGAGCAATTGTACTTTGTTACTATAGTTAAGTATTAGTGTGGAAGAATTGTGCTTTGTATTGAAGTATAATGAACAGGTGTGCTTACACATAATTTCTTTAAAAAAGACATCTAATTAAATTCAAGTTTCATAAATTTGCTAGCTAGTTTTCAATGCTAATGCCCCCTTAGCATTTTTCCAGTTGGGTTAGTTATATATATATATATATATATATATATATATATATATATATATATATATATATATATATATATTTAATCATGTCAGGAGGACATTTTATCAGTTCGAAATATTTACATTTACTCATGGATACTTGAGTATGTTTAAATGGAGATACTTTTTAACTTTCACTCCATACTTTTAATTTAGTATGTTTTCGAGGCAGTACCGATACTTTTCTTAAATATAGCTTCTCTGTATGTTTGTATGTTATGTTTGTATGCTTATAAAAAGTTAGAAGCCCTGTGCATATTGATTTTTTTATTTTATTTTTTTTTTACATAGTGCTTAGTGCCTTCAAGAATAATGGAAATTATTGGGGACGCTGGCAAGAGTAGGATTTTCAAAGAAAACACAGGAGAACCAAGTATTGATCTATTCTTTAACCGACTTATATCTTAGAGGAGCTTAATTCCTTTAACAGGAACAGAAGACTTTGAAGATGAGGATAGAAAGACTCATTAGAACAGTGGATCGTCAAGCCCAGTGGATTGATTTGTGTGGTCTGATGAGAGAGATCAATATGGCCAACAAGGATGATCAGGTGTGTGATCTTAGGAGGAGTGAACCTTGCATGTAATTAGACACATTAGTGAGTCTTTATTTTTTATTAATGTATTTATTTTGTTCCTCCATGATTCTGCTATGTTTACTGTATACTTACAGAGTATTAGGTAGTGTTAGCGTATAATATTTCACCAGTTATCAAAAAACTGAGATCAGTTTGTTTAACTTTTGAAGATCACATTGATGTATATATGCATCTCAATATCCAGTTTGCTCACCATATGCCATAGTTGTGATACCATATGCTTCAGTCAAATGGTGGCATCTTCATGCATCTAACCTACAGCGTTAATTATTGAAAACGCTTTGTTGTAAACTTAATTTGTACAATCATCCCTACATTGTGGGTGTCATTTTGGGCATTTTACGTTTTACATGTTTTCCCCATGTCCATGTGGGTTGTCCTGTAGATGCACTGTGATAAATTGCCCCTCCATGTGAATGTGTGTGCATGTATGTGTATAGTACTCTGATGGACTGGAGTCCCACCATGCACCCAGTGTTCCTGAGATAGGCTTTGACTCCACAGTGACCATGAACAGGATAAAGCACTTACTTATGATGAAAGAATGAATGAATGAATCTATATATTATACTAATAAGCATTCACCTACATTCCTTATGTTTAGCCATTTCCCCCATAATGGCATGTCATTGTCTTCTCCTATTATGGCTTTTGGTAATAATCATAAATCTCTATGGTTTAGGTAGTCTTTGACCCCTTACTATTAAAACTATGCTTTTTCAGCTAAAGCAGCATTCAGACCTGGCAGAAAAGTCAATTCACTGAAGAAAAAAAAAGACACAGGTTGTCAAAGATGCATATTTGCATTTCGTAGCATGTACATTCACTTTGTACTGACTTTTTCTTGGTGAGCTTTGGCCTGTGAATTTGGAAGCATCTTAAAATACAAGAAGACAGGACTGTCGTCTCTTTGGTCTGTTAAAAGACCTATTTTTATTCATGTCACTGAAAAAGTAGTAAAGACCAATTTTTATACTATACTAATGCTCAGATCGAAAAAATTATCTTTCAGTAAATAAAGTCTGTTAACATGTGCAACATAATATGAACATTGACTGCATCCATCCATCCATCCATCTTCTATACTGCTTAATCCTTTTCAGGGTCATGGGACATGGACTGCAACCACTGTTAATTTAGTAACAAGTGTATAAAATATGTATACAATAGGGTAGTAGTGGAAAATCGAAACAATCTGTAGATTACAGTTAGATATCTGTTTAATCAATGCCATTTATTGTTTTGGTTTTGTTTTAAAATTCTGTTTTGTTTTGTTTTTAAACTTTGTTTATGCTAGGATTGTCTTGATACAATGTTGCTACATTCAGAGTCATGCCTCGACTCTCCATTACAACTGCTGTCCAGTTAAAAAAAAATTCCTACAGCAGTTCAACCCTCAATTAGATTTACTGTGCCATTGTGTCCAGTGTCAGAACAAGTTATCAATGGATCGATGTCTTTCCCACTTACAAGGCAGCAATAGGTTGCTAAGCAGAGTTAGGCTTTCTGATGTGCAATATTCTTCATCATGCCTTTTGATTTCCTGTGTGGATAAGATGCCGAGGGAGATTGATGAATCGAGGAAATTGGTTGGCAGGTGATTTCTTTTGCCACTCCATTCATCTGTGGCAGCAATGCTTATTGAAGCTGCCAGTCAAGTGACAGGGCTTTGTTCTGTTGTAAAAAGGAATACTTCAACAAGAAAATGGCGCTGGATTAGTTGTCGTCAATAATAATAGCTATGGCTCTGGTCCAGCACTTGCTTGACCAAGTAACTAGTACTTTTGTTATTTTCAGAATTAAGCAATTGATTGATATGTGAATACTTCAGATATGTTATGCTATCTGAAATATTTTATCCATCCTTTTGGCCACAACATCATCTTTAATCTTAGTTGATCCATTCTGAATTATGAGAAAACAGGTGATTAATTTGAGTGTTAGAAAATGATGGCCTACATCTACAATAGAAGAGACCACAATATACTCTATTGATCTGATGGGCTTAGAAGAGAGTTTGATAACCATTCAGCATTTTGTGATATCAATGATACCAACTCATGCCTACCTTGGCACATTGGGTCAACATTTCAACCTTTGCCATGTTTGTTATACATGAAAGCCTAGTCATGGTCTGTAGATCTGATTGGGAATTGTCACTGAGCCCAGATCTGGATCACTGGACATGGTATCCTATAATCCTTTTCACTAAAATAAAAACAGTTCTGGGCTGGATTTACTAACTCCTGATGTTACTGACTCCACGGTTCCAGACCAGCAGATTTAATGGAACTATAAAGACAAGACAAGAAGGTTGGTTTAAAAGTAGGCACCATCACAGTGGACATGATGCAAGCTGACCAAGGTAAAAGTCTTTTATTTTAAAAAGGATGAATTGGTCTAGGGTTTTCTATTCCAAATAAGATAGATCAGAAAACTCAAATGGTTTTCAGAATCATTTTTTTTCTGTAAATGGGAAATGCAATATGTTTACAAAGACAGATATTTCACATTTCACAAATTATTATCTTTGGGGTGACAATGAAAATGAGGTAGTGTTTGCTGTTTTTGTTTCAAATTAAGTCATTAAAAATCTACTAGAGAACTAGGAACTCTGGCACTAACCATCCACAAAGGCTTTGAAGATATTCCCCTCAACTGGGTTGTGAGAATACAATACTTGTGGTTTGATGAATAATAGAGTGTTAAGTTATATTTACACTATGACTGTCATGGCACTTTCTTTGGTGGTGAGTTGAGATCAGTGTTCTTTGAACAGACAATGTGATGTAATCAATGGCCTCCGATGTATGGGCTTGTGACCAAAGACAAAGAATGACTCGTGTGACAGTCACAGTACAAATTCCATAGTGGTGATGGTTAAAGGTAAAGGAAACATACTAATGGACAGCAAAAATATTCTTATGACCTCAATCTCCTAAGAATGTTCCTGTTTATGCAACCCCATTTTCTACATAATCGCTCTGAAAGATGACGTAAGTCGAATGTAATTATTTTATTTAATCTCTGGTCTACCATTAGAGGTTCTATATCATATAATCAGACATGAAGAACATGTTGTCACGTTTTTTGTTTTTTAAAAAAAAAAAGAATTCCAAAGCCCAGATTTTATTGGGATCATGATGTATAGTGTGATAATTAATAATCTTAAAAGCCTGCTGAAATCACACAATGTTAAACCGGCTCTACATATGATTATTAAGGAGGATGGATTCAGTTGTGTTATCAGCCTCATAAGTAAAATGTCTACATTGTAAAGACACCAGAGTTGCACTTGGATATGCCCTATTCTTGCTGTGCACTGACACAGAAGCAAAGTGTCTTCTCCCATCCCTGTTGTGTTCCTGCTGCTTTGTCTGTTAAGGAGGTTAAGCACCTCGGGGTAATGTGTCGATGTAGTGGCATAGTGCTGTCTGTTGTAAGAAAGATGCCCTATGCAAGGTGAATGGATTGGCGCGGTGTGTTGCTGCAGCATGGGCTGATAAATACAGTACCATGCAATAAAATAGTAAAAGCTCAGCTCAGCACTTCCTAGGTCTCAATGTTATCTTGTATGCACTATAGTACAAAAGCAAGAAGGATGCTTTTCTTTTTCTGCTGCTCATTTCTGTTTGATTTCGTTGAACATGACAAAAAATGAAAAGACTTAGACTTTTATACTGAGGTTGCTCTTCACACTCAAATGGGTGGCCAGATCAGCCAGCCATAATTAAGAAAAAGCTTACTGTTTAATTCAGCGATCCTCCAGGGCTGATCTCAGTAGAAGTTTGGTAAATGTTGCCAAATTAGCATGTGCGAATTGTTATTATTAGTTTTTTTTTCCTTTAAAGTGGAGGTCATGTTGTACATTTGTTGTACAGGGCTTTTCAAAGTTAATAGGTCAATACAAGCTATATACTCTGCTTTCCTTCACACTGCACAGTTTCAACAGGGTCTCAGTTAATTAGAAGTGATTTTTTTTTTCTTCACCATGCACAATTATCAATTAATCCAGTGTCAGAAAAAATAAAATGTTATATATATATTTCTACACACAAGCACATGCTACAACAGAACATCAGCACCATCACTATAAAGAGGAACATCATTCCTACAGCCTGGTGAGACTCCACATGGATCAAAACCACCATTTTAGAAGAGATAATGATGAAATGAAGAGGCTTTTTCCTTTTCTTGTAACCCTGTTGCTGCACAACTGCTTTAATTCTGCTTCCCACTGTGTGCCCAAGAATTTCTTATGCATGGCCCATCCTCCTTACTTTACATTCCCCATCCATACTCTCATTTAGTTCTTTTCCTACCATCTTCTTTAAATTACACGCTACTTCAAGGTACCATTGTTTTTTTGTTGTTGTTGTTTTGTTTTTTTTAGGTTTATGCCACATTCCTATCACATCTGACGATCTTCCTTATTTTGGGAGCCCTGATTAGTAATTTAAAAAAATGAATTGTAGTTCTAGATAATGTTTTGTGTAATAATTACCATTAACAACAGTAGTCAGCCATTTTGGCATTGTATTGTCAGATAATGCATTCACAACTTGATCACGTATGACTGAGACAGTGAGTGTTGTGGCTGAGTATGTGGGCGCTTCTATGCTTTTTATCATCAGCTGTTATGAGTCTGATGTGCCAGAGTGTAATTATTAAAGGTAAGATTGTGAAGGTGAAAGGACGGAACTTCAGAAGATTGATCGGAAAGAAGAAAGCAAATGAGTCTCGGCAGGCTTGATTTCACAGCCCTATTTTCATTATTCAATTTCTATGATTCTCATGAATTAGACAGAGCCACTCATTCCAACCGAATCTCACTCAAATCCACAAAGATTCTAAGGAACATGAGAGGTTTCCCTGCATTCTCTATGAATAAAAATTAATTTAAAAAAGCATCAAAAATGCTATGACTGTCATGTCTCAAGACATAACGAAGATAGGACGGATGCAATTGCAGTTTGACAGTTTTATTAATGGGAGACACAGGCAGGTAAATCCAAATCGTAATCCACAAACGTATTCCAGAAACATGCAAAGGTCAGGCGATCAGTAAACAGACATAAACTGGGCAAGGCAGGAATCAGTGTCGTGGTCATGGAAAACAGGGTCGAGAAACAAAACAAGAAACATAAACTATGACTATGAACTGGGAGTGAAAAAACCAGCGTGAACTAAACAGACTAATCTAACATGGAACATAACATGGATTATAACTATGACGATGACTATGACTATCTATGGTAACGAATCGAGTCTAAACTAAACTTATCTAATCTACTATAATATTCCGCGGCGTGTGTTGGGAGGCGCGCGGTATATATACACACATGATCAGCGTCAATTGCTGACGGCTGACACCAATCTAGACACACGTGAAATAACAGCCAATGACAGAACAGGGAGGGGACATAACAGAAACATAACAAAAAGCATGTGTCCAATGTACACAACGTCACGATTGTCAACAAACGAAAAGCAGGTGCTCGCGCACCTTGCTCATGCATGCGCGCCCACATGCTCTCCAGAGCGCTGCTTAAAGGGGAAACCGTGACAATGACAGCTAACACTGCCTCGTAAGATAAGCTTAACCCCTTGTAACCTTTCAGCTGAGTTGGCTTGTGTGGCTTCTTATGAATTTGCTCATCCAATATATGGAATAATATTTTAATGTTAATAATAATTCAATTTACAGCTTAAGTCCAACATAACATGCAAACAGCAGAAGCTGTAGTTTCCACATACATAATCCTCTGTGGATAGATAAGCATACATAATGCATGATTAGGTAAAAGTGCATTGAACTGTGTACAAATTAAATGCATTTCAATTTGTAGAGCCCTGCATAAGACCTCTCATTAATCTTGAAAACATTAATAGTGTTTAAAATAAATTGGAACACAATTGTTTATACTGTAAAGCCTTTACCTTGTGTAGAGAGTCACAGATTTTGTTCTAATGTGGATTAGAGTGTAATTGTGCTGCATTGCATTTTTTTCCCCTTTTGAATAAGTCTCAGCATACAGACAGGTAACAAAAAAGGTGACTCTGTTATGTTTTGCTGGCATGGTTTGAGTCAACCTGTACCCTTAGGAGAACTGCAAATCAAAAGGTTATCCTGACTGATCACCTACATCCTGTAATGAAACATTTCTATCGTGATGGGAGCATTCTCTTCCAGGATAAACTTGCTCCCATCCAAGGGACCATGAATGATCTGATTAATATGTATGTCTTAGGAGATCATCAAAACACCATTTAAGGGAATACTTTAGGAAGAATGATTCTCATCTCTACAGTGCAGAACAGTTCCAGAGACACAACATCAGTGTTTGGTCCAAGTCCAACAAATGTGGATGAATCCTAAGGAGCATAAAAAGGAAATACAATAAACCGTCTGAGATTCAAAATACCAGAATGTCCAATATAAAATAACATATGGCTCAAATTGAAGTCAATATCGTTTCCAAGACTTTGCAAAGAGGAACTGGAATATAGTGTTTTATGGTGTCTCTGGAGGAGAATTGGATCAGAATCAGGTGAGCTAGGTACCTCAGCAATGGGTTAGTAATCAGCTGATGGGGAGATCTGGTGGTATGGAGTGAGATTGTCATGTGGACATGTGACAGTAAAATCAATGCCATGGCACACTGAAGTCGTTGTTGCAGTTAATATTAGAACAAAACCTTACTAAGAGACTTGGTGTTCATTTTTCATTTTGTTTGCCTTGTACTTCAAGTTGCAGCATTGTGAACCATCTTAATGGTGTTAGGATGCCAGAGGAGAGGATATTTTGAAGAGACTATATAAACTAACTAGAATTTCCATGTGGTCTATGGGATCTTCTTTGACTTTCCCAGTCAAGTTACCCTTTAAACCACAGCCTGAAGCAAGAAGGATGACTTCCATCTTCTGGGACACAAACTTGTCCCTGATTGCAATAAATTAACAAAGAAACAGTAAACATGTCAACTTTATCAAACAATTTATTTGGATAGTTTAATTTAAACACTACAGACCATCAATAGACTGTCATGTTTAACTGTCTTTGAACAACGTATCATTAAATATATCAGTAGAGCCCACATGAACTGAAATTGAACTGGATGATCATCAAAAGATAGAAACATGACTATCCAAATAGAGTTAACGCAAAATAAATATGTTGAGTCTATACCTGGGGTTAATGTATCAGAGCCAATAAAACCTATGAGTCTGTGCACTAGACAAGAGTGGTAATGTTAAGTGTCAGTACAAATCATTTAGTACTGACGTATTTATAGCCATAAACAGATCACTAATAGTTAAGCATTTATTGGAAATTGTTGTCTCCTTAACATAATGTAAGTTGCTTATCTGGACCTTATCTGGACCAACCAAATAAAGTGACAGGGAAAGGGTACAAATGAATAGCCTATTTATTGAATCTCTACTAAACTGTTGATATATTGTTTAAAATGAATTGCTAATCTGGCTAATGAAAGTCACCTTAGTTTAGCAACTATGTACTGTATTTCATAAAGTTTTTGACATGGACTCAAAGCTGACATTCTGAGCTAATGTAATACTTGTTTTTGAACAAACTCATTGCTTAATCCTGTACTCAATGCAAGCTTCTCAGTCTCCTGTCTCTCTTCTCCGCTTTAGTTAATATCCACTGGGTTCCAGAAAAGTGTAGGCAAGCTTAAAGGGAATATGTCTTTGTGGTGTACAGCACACTAGTGTTTAAGGAAATGAGTGAACAGTTGGTGTGCCAGCCTCATAAATCAAAGTGCAAATGAGTAATTGGGCCATGGATTGAAACCTGAGTGACCGTCACCGCAGGTATACTGCTACAGTGGGTTCCTGGCAATAGCTATACATCACAAACACACACTTGCCTACTCTCCTGGGAACATTCAGATTTTCTTTGCCCTCACCAGAGTAACCTTTCCTGCATTTCTTCTCATTTTAAGATGGATTTTGAAATTGAAAAACAACTACATAAAACTAGCCAGTCAACACCAACTTGATCAATAAAGGAAAAAATAATATCATCCGTTACACCTAGTGGCACTGTTATATACTGGAACGAGGGGTGTTTTGTTTTATTTTATTTTATTTTATTTTATTTTATTTTGTCAATGTTATATGAGATCCAGTTAGGCCACAGACTATCAATTGTCATAGTCCAAAGAGAAGGGCTCCCCAGGTCTAACCAAGGATACATCTGTTGCAAACATTACTGTGGTCTCTTGAGTGAGATTTCACAGACTAGAAAAAGGGAGATACCCCTCCTAATGAAATCTTTAAATTACTAAGATGAAGACTGTATACAGTATGTAGGTGACAGCATATATTCCTCCTGTGACCGATATTTGCTTTAATGTTGCATAATGATACACAACTGTACATGGTTTAGCCAAAAATACTGAAATAGTTCTTCACCAAGAAGAAAAGCACTATGCATGCTGAGCTTTTCCTGAGTCATTTAGTGATGTAATAAATACCAGCGTCATACAACCAACTTCCCTCGTATCACAGTAGGGATGGACTCCCATGCCATTTAATGGTCAAAGTGATGACACCCACCACCCAGTAAGGTGTGACTACTAAGGGTAAACTATGGATCTGGCAATGCCTCCTATACACAGCACAAACAACACTGGTTTTGGTAGGTGAACAAAATTATGCACAGAAGTGACACCACAAACTGCCTAAAGCTTAGTATGTTGAGCGCAATATCTATTGAACCCCACTTCCCATTTCTCCACCCCTTTTTGCTGTGAATACCCAGGGTTTTTTTTTTTTTGCACAAACCTCCCCGAAGGGCATATTTTGGAGAAAAAGATGTGGATTTTATATGTTGCTGCATGCACATTTTTTACAGTTTGTGTTTAGACTCATACTTCATTTTCATTTATAACACTCACGGATTTTTCAGCTGGTCCTCAGACACTGGCTGCAAGACCACATGGTTATTTGCAGGCTTGGGGAGTAACGGAATACATGTAACGGCGTCACGTAATCCATCCATCCATCTTCTACCGCTTACTCCTTTTCAAGGTCGTGGGAAACCTGGAGCCTATCCCAGGGAGCATCGGGCACAAGGCAGGGTACACCCTGGACAGGGTGCCAATCCATCGCAGGGCACAATCACATACACACTCACACACTATAGGACACTTTAGACACACCAATCAGCCTACCATACATGTCTTTGGACTGGCGGAGGAAACCGGAGTACCCGGAGGAAACCCCCGCAGCATGGGGAGAACATGCAAACTCCGCACACACATGGCCCCGGCGGGAATCAAACCCCGGACCCTGTGAGGCAAACGTGCTAACCACTAAGCCGCCGGGCGTCACATAATCAGGATACAAAAAAATGGTAAATGTAATTCATTACAGTTATGTCAAAAACAAAGTAATCAGATTACAGGAACATTTAGTAAAAATGGGATTACTATCAGGATTACACTTTTTGTTTTCATTTAAAACCAAAGAAATTAATCTTGTGTCATAACACAATATAGACAGTTGCTTGATTATAGTTCTGGTTCTCTCTTGCCAGTCGTGGCTCACATGAGCACTCCTGGTGCATGCACAAATAAATTTTGTGCAAAGTTAATTTGGTAGAAATTAACACAAATTGTTCTCTGAAATGCTTTTGTTAGGGTGTCAATATGTCCTCTTTTTCAGACCTTAAAAAAGAGTCCAGCCGGGATTGCCAAATTTGACAAAATGTCTGAGATTCGTTTTTAGTTTCAATATGATATGCTTACGGTCTAATACTGCAACATGTGTGCGCATGTTTGCATTGCTTTAACCCCTCTCTGTAATTCCCGCCTTCCACCAATTGGTCGATTATAAAAGATTTGCAGCAAATATTGGCCAAATACCTGACTCTAAACCATTAGCCTTCTCTCAGCGAACGTGTGAAGGTGAAGCGTTGTTGGGTATAGCATCAAACAGTTGCTTGACAATAGCAGCAAATGACAGCTGTCCTGAGACAAAACATTGCCCATGGCCATATAAGGTCATTTTTAATTTCATGTTATCACAGTGCTTCATATTACATGGCCATTCAAATGTGTAAATGATGGCCGAACGTACACTCGCGGCATCTGATATTTTATTTTATTCCATGGACATTCAAAAGAATGTAGGAAAAAATGTCAAACGTGGGCAGAGTGAAACCAATTTTATTTATATACAGTATATTTATGTGATGCTAATAGTGTGTCTTTTTCAGTGTATCAAAGTCTGCATTCATAGTAACACTGTTTTGAATGCTATTAAGCCCCTCCTCAACCCCTCACCCCACTTTTCTCTTGACTTTATTAACATATGTGACACTGAAGTAATCCAGAAGTAATCAGATTGCATTACTTTCATATTGTGATACTTAGATTACGTTACTGATTACATTTTTATGAAGTAATTTGTAACTGTAACAGAATACATTTTGTATTCTGTAACCCTCCCAACCCTGGTTATTTGTGACTACTGAACCACAGCTGGCAAGTATAGCAACCCAAGTATAAAGAAAAAAACATACTTGTGTGTAGGCAATACCAACTCCAAACAAACTGGGAATCCAGGGGGAATCCATCTAAATTAGGAGGCTCAGCAAAAAACACTGCATTGTATGCCTTGGGAAAACCAGTAAAGCATGCTAGCAACATGGTCTAAGAAAAATACACAATATAGAAAAAAATGCACCCACAGAAATAGAAAGGAATGAGAGAATGTTATCCCCAATTTTGAACGGCAGTTCACCTGTAGCTCGGTGGCCATGGACACCAGCTGCTAAACAGATAGCTCCATATGATGCGCATGTAGTGTGACATGCCCAGGCATGCATGCATATGAATATAAGGAAGTATACAGGTGCTATTTCACCCCTGTCGTTGTTCATAGGGGTGAAACAGCACCTGCAATACTGTGTAGTCAGGATGTAACCGAATTTGAATAGAACCCCAATCCCCCAAAAATTGGGTCGCTGTGTAAAATGTAAATAAAAGCAGAATGCAATTATTTACATACAAATCTCATAAACCCATTTTTACAATTCACAATAGAACATAGAAAACATATCAAATGTTTAAATGTTAGAGAATATGCCTCTCTAAGATACTGTTTTTTATACCCAATCATGTTACTGACCTGTTGGCAATTAAGCTAATTAGTTGCAAAATGTTCCTCCTGCTGTTTCTTTTTAGTAACACTTACTTTTCCAGCCTTTTGTTGCCCTGTCTCAACTTTTTTGAGATGTGTTGTGGCCATCAAATTTAAAATGACCTTTTTTTCCTTTTCTTAAAATGGTACATTTACTTAGTTTAAACAATTGATATGTTTTATATGGGGGTGCACTGTGGTTTAGTGGTTAGCACGTTCACCTCACACCTGCAGGGTCGGGGATTCGATTCCCACCAATTCCCACGATTCCTACCGTGTGCGGAGTTTGCATGTTCTCCCCGTGCTGCGGGGGTTTTCTATGTTCTATTGTGAATAACATATGGGTTTATGAGATTTGCAAATCATTGCATTCTGTTTTTATTTATATTTATTTACATTTTACACAGCGTCCCAACTTTTTTGGAATTGGGGTTGTACATTATTCATAATGAACAGGTAATATGTTCTAAACGGATACAAATGCAGATATGAATAGGAGCCACAGGGCATATGGTATTGTGGCAGGTACACCAGGGAGAAAAGGAAAAGAAATAAAATGCATTCTATACATTACACCCCTGCTGTGTTGACATGTAAAAAAGCAGTGTAACTCAATGATGGATCAGTGCAAACAGCGGTAGTGATCCACCATTCATAGTTATCTTACTTTTTTTTTCCAACTGCAAATGCCCAGGCTGGACTCAGACCATGACTGATTGATTCTAGTGTCCTAAACAGCAGTTGAGCTCATTTGGCTTTATCTACCAAGACACCATGGAGGGAAAAATAAGTACTGATTTTCTTCACTTTCCGTCCAAAGATTAACAATGGAATGAGATGATTACTTTTTGTTAAGTACTTAGCATTATTATTTGCTGCACTGCAGAAGAACACCAAACATGTCTTGTGCTGGATTTGATTCTTAAAAGTGGCACTTGGTAAAAGCCAACAATATATTGATGAACTGAATGTGGACCTCTGTTCTCCTAACAAAAGTGCACTCCAAACAGAGTTGTATGTAATCTGCTATTTCCTGTTGCCTGCTGGCAGCATAAGTGTTTATTCCTGATGAGTCATTTAGGAAATAAAAGGCAATGAAAGGAAACATACTGACTCCTTTCTTCTTTCTTTGATTAGGCTTCCCATAGGGAAGAGGATGTGACCAAAAAAAGCAAGTCATTATTGGTTCTAATTGAAAAGCTTGTCTGTGTCAACAATGCAAAATAAAAGTTTGCATTTTAGGTTAAACAAAGCTACATTGAACTTTTTCTTCTTTTTTATTTGCACTTTCATTTTATTTCTCTCACCTCGAAATGCCCTAGTACTCTTTCTTTTGCAAAGAATAACTCTCATGCTACTTCTCTCTCATCTGGAGTAACCATTGTCTCTTGAGGGAGACAGCTTGAGCACACCTGTCATGCCTTTGCCCTGAACTTCAGAAAACTCCACATGAATAATAAATGTGGCTTTTCTATTCTGCTTTCTCTTTTTTAATATTATTTATTTATTTATTTATTGAGGATAGAAAGGAGAGGGACTTTACAACTCTCTACTTCAAAAGTCAGGTCTTCTATAAAAACACCACTTCACCACTTGATGTTTATATAGTAGATTTTATTCATTTGCCTTTATGCATTTTCTCTACACTAGTAGTGAAGCAAGTAGAGAAGCTGAAGTAAACTCTAGTACAGAGTATAATTATCAAAATTAACTAAAGGAAAAAGACCAGACCAATTTTCAAGTGCCCAGTTTTGGTGAACCTGTGACCTGTTCATGGCTGACAGGAGTGAACCTGCTGATGTAACCCATCCACCTGAAGGTTTGGCATTTGGTATGTTTTGAAATGCTTTTTTGCACATCACAGTTGTTAAGAGTGGTTAGTTGAGATACCATGGGCTTCCTTTGCTCAACAAGGCATTTATTCCCAACAGAATTGTGGCCACATTCTGTGCAGTGTGTGTGTGTGTGTGTGTGTGAAAATCCCAGAAGATAATCTGTTTCTAAAATAATCAAACTATCCTGTCTGACACAAAGAGCCACGCCATGGCCAAAATCACTTAGATCATGTCCCCCCCCCCCCCCTTCTGATGTTTGATAGGAAAATCAACTAAAGATCTTGACTTGTTTTGGGGGGATGATTTTATGTATTGTTCTGCTACCACATAATTGAGTGATTAGATAATTGCCTAACTGTGGTGGACAGGTGTTCCTATAGTAAAGTGGCCGGTGAAAAAAAACGTGAATTGAAAACGTGACTGATCACCTGCAGTGTGAGTCAAATGTCCTCTTTCTGTGAAAGTAGGCGGTTGTTGGCTATGTACAGTGACAAAAGGTACAATCATCTCTAGCAAAGTGTAGAAATATGTCTTCCAAGGCTATGTTTGTGATACCATGCTATGATGTTAGCTAGAGTAATATTATGTAAACAGTCTGTGCAGGTCAATACAACCGTTTATCTATAGCTGAATTCTATGTGGTCTCTCACCCCCCTTTTAAGTGCTATTGGATAGTTTCCATCTCTTGTCGATCGAGCAGGTGTATTAGCTTCATGACGTTCATGGTATTGTGAATGATTTGGCTGTCATATAATAATGGATCCCAGGTAGATATACTGTAACTAACACCGATGATGACTAGTTACTAGCTAGTTTACTTTAAAGTATAAAGACTGATATATGGAAAATATAAATGAATAAATATAACATTTTAACATATCTACCAATAGCCATTGTTAATATAAGGAGGAAGGATGAAGCCAGATTGCATCTTCACAAGATTATCTTTTAAACTAAGTTTTACAGTAGGTGAGTTAAAATAAAAGGTCATACGTGACTGGAAGGTTGTAACTTCATGTTTTCCAAAGAGCAAGGCTTTTAACTTCAACCACTCAGCTCTGTTGCACCGTGTACTCAATTCTAAGTCGCTTTGCAAAGCAGATGCCAAATTACTAAATGTACATTGGTGTTTATGAATATTTTGGCTGTTTAGCTATGACCAAGCCAAAGCACAGACAGATTTTAAATCATTTGCAATTAAGCAAGTAGAAAAATATCCTCTCCACCCCACTAAGATGGCATAAAGCCAAAGACTATGTTGCAGCCAAGTCTGTGTGTTTCTGCCAGGAACAAAATGTTAACGTACCCGAGTGTGTAAGACAACCAAGTTTACACAACTCATGTAGACTGCTTATAGAGGTAGCAATCATATTTTCATTAACCTGTTCTAATAATTGATGGCCAGGGAAAGTGTATGGCAGGGGTTTTCACACTTCTTTTGGCCAGTGACAACATAAAAAATAAATTCAGTTCATTAATCCAACAGAATTTTCACTTCTATGCTCTATGGCAGTTCGAATGTTCATGAAGTTTGGATTTTAACTGATAGTAGAGTATGTGCTGCAGTAGGCTACAGCATGAAATATCACAGACGTACTGTTTATACTATGGGATTGTTATATTTTGTAGTGTTTCTCGCTAGAAACCACAACCGTGTTGAGCAAATATTCACTTGGGCACGCATCACTCAGACTGCTCTGCTTACTGCCAGTGTTTGAGATAAAATAGCACTTTGATTAACATGATAGCGTGTTGGAAGCATGATGTAAAATAAGCTTAAGAGGAGCTCTAAATTGATTTCCAAGAAAGTCCCTTCCCATCACACTATCTCAATGTCTCCTTCCCCTTTTAGGCATGTTGCATGTGGCATTTCTGCTGTTTGTATCTTCTACACAAATTAAAAAAGCATTAATTATGCTTAAAAAAACAACAGGTGGATGTAAATGTAAAAGTTGTTAGATAGTTTTAATTGTTAGCAGACTCAGGGAGCTCACAGAGTTGAATTTAATCATGTCTGCCTAAAGGAAAATGTGTGATCGCTGTTTGATGGCAACAAACCATGGGTTGGCTACATAAAAGCTGCAAAGTGTCTGAAAATATCTGGAGAAGAATCAGGAATATTCTTCTATGTTGTAGATTAAACTGAAAGAAAAAAAAAAAAAAAACGCTGAAAACTAAAAGAGTAAAGTTTTCCCCTTGGGTTACTGAGGTTAAGGTTAGAGAGAGGTTATGTCTGATTTATACTGCACACTCATTTATACAGGCTACAACTATGAAAATCTTGAATCTTGCCAGTATAACCTCATTGGGTTTACACTATTTTTGTTTGTAGCATAGGAAAGCGGAGTGATGAAACCAACCATAATCTGTAATGGTAGCTGGAAGTTTGACTTGCAAGGCTATAACATTAGTATTGATCTTCATTAGTAAAGGCATGCCACTGATCTGAATTAATTGTATGCACATGCCAAAGGGAAAGACACAGTGACCTCCTGCCCTGTACTGGCTCTACAATAGAGACAATCATCTATCTGAAAATATCTGGAAGATAATGTTGAGCATGAAAATTATTTATTTTCCATACTGAGATTTAAGATTCCTTTACACAGGAGAATCGTTAATACTATGCTTGAACCCTGCATCATGCATTGCACATACCAGCTGTGCTGAACTACTGTAACAGATTACACCATTTAACATATTTAAATACTGCACATGTATTAGCATGTGATACAATGTGTTATGGAATCGGACATTATGGAAGCCATCGTGACAAATACTGATAACTGTAATGTGAGGTCATTATCACTGGACATAAACCGACATGACTCATTACAGTATATGGCATCTGCCATGTCATGTTTATGACATTATTATGTCTTATGAGTGGAGGTTCAAGTAAAGTGTAGCAAAGCCTGAAGACTTGTGTTCAATTTCCTTGATATTTTTGTATGAAATTGTATCAGTACATGTGCCATATTGTTTTACTCAGCATTTAAATTTTTGCCCTCTGTCCTTGTCTTAACATTTTATAATGTTTTCTTTCCCATCTTAAACAAAATAATACTTTGGAACCCTGCATTGTTTAAAGAGTAGCTTATTGCTTACATTTTTGTGTACATGCATCATTACTCTTTATGAAGATGATGATTTGGGGCTTTAATATTCACAGCATGACCCTTCCTCCCTCTGGCTACCTTTAACCTGCAAAGGAATTAATAATTTCTCAGTTAGCCGGAAGTGTCAAATGGTCTCCATAGGGGGTAGGCGACATATTTGTAGTGCTGCAATTTCAATCAGAGCCACCGTTGTTTTCTGACGAATGATGAGCTATGCCACATGTGCTCCAGCCTGCATCTAATTGGATCAGATTCAGTGCACACTGTATTTCCCAGGATTAATTAACACGGATGATTTCAGTCTGCTTTTTTTATGGGACCGGAAAGAGAAGTGAGGAATAAGTAGGTGTTGAAAATGGATAGGATCTATGAAACAAGTTGTGCTAGAGTCAAAGTTTTTTGTCCCCAGCACAAAAAATAAGTAGTAAGTAAGTAAGTAAATCAATCAATCAATCAATAAATAACAATGAATTATAGAATGATGGTGCATGTGTTGTTTGCTCTGTGTGTGGCCTTAGACATGGATGTGCTTATTTTCATCCCAGCCACTTCATACTCACCAACTGAGTTTCCCTGTATTCTTTCAGTACCTCCCACAAGAAGTCTAGGTACGGAATCATAGGCCTTCTCCAAGTCCATAAAATGGATGTACACTAGACTAGCATACTCCTATGACCCCTCAAAAAGCTGGGCAAGAAGGAATAAAGAGCCAATTCACTGGTCCAGATCCTAGCCGATGCCCATATTGTTCCTCCTGTATCCTATGATTATAGAAGTCTCATTTCAAGAACTCTGCAAGAGAGTTCCTGGATGGCTTAGGAATGTAATTCTCATGTAATTGGAAAAAAAAACCCTCTGGTCCTCTTTTTTTTTTAAAATAGGATCCTCTATCCCAGTTTGTTGTCCACAGGCTTGCCCCAAATATCCATTCAATGTTGAAGAGGCATATTACCTACACAACCCCAGCTTTGGCTAGTGTCTTAAACACCTCCAGAATAATATCATCCATCACTTTAGCCTTGCCACTATGAAGGTTTCTAGCTACCAGAATAACCCTGTCCACAGAGTATTCCAAAACACCAGAGATATCTGGTACTGTGCCCAGAAGGGACGTCATGTCTTCTGGGTTAAATGGTTCCTCAAAGTGCTCCTTCCATCACTTAACAACATCACTTGTAGAGGTCATTGGTTGCTCAGTAGAGTTTTTGCATCTCCCCCTCTTGAAGCACCAAATAGTTTTCCAGAATCTTTGTGTCATGTGACAGTCTTTTTCTGTGTCCTCTCCAAATTCCTTTGCTTCTGGAACAACTTTTGCTGCAGACCTTCTGGATCTCCTGTACTACTCACCTCAGCAAGAGCCCTCCATTAACAGTACCTTACCTTACCACTGACGTCTATCAGGCTGTTTTCGGGTTACTGCCATGACAGGCACTCATTCAGGCTCAGTGTCCCTAAGATCACAATGTACAAGGGAGGAGTCCTTTTGGAGGTGGGAGTTGTCTCTTACTGAAATCTCTTCCAGACACACCGATGCAACCCTCTCTCAAGGCTCTCCTGGATGTACTGGAATATCTCTGTTCTTCTTTTTTCAAGTAAACAAAACATGGCCTCAAGTCTGACTTGAGACCTCATAGTGACAACCCTCTAGTCCACCAGGAACAATGTCAACAGTGAGGCCCTCAGCCAGGGACTTGTGAGTATCCAAACCTCTCTCTCCTGTGGGAACTCAAGTTGAAAAGTACCACCCCAATTGAGAGTTTTAATACCAGAGCCATACTGTGTATGGATGTAAGACCCACATTTTTGTGCCATTTTGTGCTTAATCTGCCTGGTTTACATGCGGGGCCTGGTTATCAGGTGCTTGCCTATAGACACTACCCCCCAGGCTTGTCTCTAGTGGTGGGTTCCGATAACCCTAATCTGGGCAGGGTACTCTTAGTCTTTATTATACCTTTCAGGGGAGTCTTTAGGATTCCTCAGATCTGTTCACCAAGGGTGGTCCTATTGGGAACATTAAGCTCCGTGGGCCCTGAGCCCTATTCACCACGGCAAGGTCTTGCTCCACTAAGAGGATTTGTGGGATTTCTTTAATTCAATAATACAGTATAAGAGAAAAACATATTGATTATGGACAAATATTTGAAACAAAAATGACATGATACACAGTGACTTCAGCTCTAAAAAAAAAAAATAGTAAGTGGAATAGCCTTAGTAGTTCACGTTAGCCTCATATTCCATAATATTTCATGGAACTGCCATGGTATATGAATCCGGATATGTTTTCCCATTAAATCTTGACTGGTTAAAAATAATAATAAGACAATGTTTATATGTAAGTTCTTGGTTTAATACAGTTTAGGACAGTGGGTACTCCAGGACTAGGGTTGAGATCCTATGGTTTAGATAAAGAGTTAGCGATCAACTTTAATTTGTTTCAACATTTCTTCTGTCATCATTTATCTTTGCCAAAGTTTAATTTAAAATCAGTTACTTCATAAAAGCATAGTTGGCTCTTTGGGAGAGAAGTCATACCAGCTCAAGGCAAAAATGGGAAAATATGCATAGGATCAAATAGATGTCTATAACAAGTAAGCCTCTAAAAAAATGTAAGAAATTGGGATACTTATAACAAGGTGCTTAGTGAAGCTTGAGCCATCTTGACTTGAAGAAAACATGATGCCGATAAAGATTCCAAAACACCCTTAATGACTAATCAAGGCCTTTTGAAAAAAAAAAAAAAGGGTACCATCTGATAATCACTGTCATTTTGGAAGCAAGAGAGAAAACAACCTCTCTTGGTTCTGAATGTGGGTGCAAATGACTGGTTCATTAAAGGGAAGATTGCAAGGTGGGATTTAAGAGTTTCAAATTTGATTACGTGTTAAATAGTCTGTGATAAAAATATGGACCAATACACCTTTACAAACATTGCTGCTATCAGTGACAGAACTTAAAAATGAGCAGTACATATTAAATACCTATGAACTTTAAACTGAAACCCTAATGGAAACTGTAGGCATGCAAGGTTATTTTAAGGTATTCATTCTGAAGCACTTTTTTTTTAGATTCTGTATTTAAGCGTCTGCTATTTTTAAGGCAAGACACCTTCTGTAATAATTAGTAGAGTCCTCCTGACATTCTGGTAACTAACATTAAGCTGAGAAAAATTTCTGGTCTGTGGTGCTCCAGCCTCAGAAATGAATGAATGAATGAATGAATGAATGAATGAATAACAAATATAAGTACAAGAAGGAGTCTTTACTTGAATGCTAATCAATTCAGAAAGCTGCCCCTCTTGCATTAGTGTTCAAATTTAAGCCTAGATTAGGGCCTGCTTTGACTATGCGTGCATATGCAGGATGGCTGCCAGTATCCTGCGGTCATTTACTGTAAGGCGTCACTTATGTATGTCCTGGTAAATTTACTCTACACCTTCCATGTGTATAATAACAACATAAACGGTGAGATGGCAAGCAATTTTGCAGCATTGACACGTGCACTCTATGTTTTTTTTTAAATGTGAAATTAGCCAATGAGTCCGAAAATGAGAATCATCAAACATTCAGGCTGACTTGTGAAAGTACTGATGTTGCTTCTCATTGTCGATTTCTCTTGTAGAAATGAGAAAAATGCTCTGTTTTCATGATGAGACTCATGTAATGGCCTAACATACCATCTACGTTGGTGATGCTGGTGCTGTTTAATCTGGCTTCACAAGATAAACAATAAATCCATGATAAGAAATCTATAAAGTTAATAAGAAATCAAACATATTCACGTTTGTGATAAAAGGAGTAGGAATTATCACTGTAGTGGTAGACATGATGATACAATGAGCAGAGTGGAACAAGTACAAAAAACAGATGTACTGTGTCATGCGTTTTAGAATGTGTTCATTTTGACCACAATGAGCCATTAGGCTCCATTTATATGCTAGCGTGGGTGACTGAACAGGTAGTTCAATGATGGAGTCAATAGCTTCGAAAACAGAATGAGTGTAAGTTGATCCACACTTTGATCTGTTTTCCGTTTGCAATAAAAGCACTTACACTGTTTGAGTTCACTTTATAGAGCTACTCTTTCTCTCTCTGTCTCTCTAAGTCAATATGTTTGTGTGGGTGTGTGTTTGTGTGTGTTGCTGAGAGGGAGTGTTTTCTCTTTCATTCTGAGGTCAAAAAGGTGTACACTTTTATGTGTGTGCTGTTAGAATGAAGCTCTCAACAATATGACTTTTCGTAATCTCATTACGTTACATATGCTAAGGATTTGCATACCAGATAGGTCATGTGACTTGCCAAGAGGGGTAGGAAGGTAAAGCAAAAAAAAAAAAGAGAACAAATCTGCCCCTGATATCTTTGTATAGTCAATTTTGTAAGTTTGTTTCAACTATAAGGCTAACAAGCAAGTATGTAATCTGCTAACTACGTAGCAGGAAACTGTAATGAGGTACAGTACAGTATATCAGCTGTCAAAAATAGATGGAACAGTTGGACACATAAAATCTAATATATATATATATATATATATATATATATATATATATATATATATATATATATATATATATATATACACACACACACACAGTTGCAATCAAAGTTATTCAAGCACCATTGCAAATCAAGTTTAATGTCATAATTTACAGATTTTCAGCTGTTTGCAATAAACAAACCTAACTACAGCAATTGAAATAGTTCAACACAATGAATGCTGGTTTCCCCAAATTCAACTGAAAATGCAACATGTAATGATTGCTCGCTCTCTCTCTCTATCTATCTATCTATCTATCTATCTATCTATCTATCTATATATATATATATATATATATACACACACACACACAGTTGCAATCAAAGTTATTCAAGCACCATTGCAAATCAAGTTTAATGTCATAATTTACAGATTTTCAGCTGTTTGCAATAAACAAACCTAACTACAGCAATTGAAATAGTTCAACACAATGAATGCTGGTTTCCCCAAATTCAACTGAAAATGCAACATGTAATGATTGCTCGCTCTCTCTCTCTCTCTCTCTCTATCTATCTATCTATCTATCTATCTATCTATATATATATATATATATATATATATATATATATATATGAGTGTGTATGTATGTATAGTGAGGGAAAAAAGTATTTGATCCCCTGCTGATTTTGTACGTTTGCCCACTGACAAAGAAATGATCAGTCTATAATTTTAATGGTAGATTTATTTGAACAGTGAGAGACAGAATAACAACAACAAAAAAATCCAGAAAAACGCATGTCAAAAATGTTATAAATTGATTTGCATTTTAATGAGGGAAATATGTATTTGACCCCTCTGCAAAACATGACTTAGTACTTGGTGGCAAAACCCTTGTTGGCAATCATAGAGGTCAGACGTTTCTTGTAGTTGGCCACCAGGTTTGCACACATCTCAGGAGGGATTTTGTCCCACTCCTCTTTGCAGATCTTCTCCAAGTCATTAAGGTTTCGAGGCTGACGTTTGGCAACTCGAACCTTCAGCTCCCTCCACAGATTTTCTATGGGATTAAGGTCTGGAGACTGGCTAGGCCACTCCAGGACCTTAATGTGATTCTTCTTGAGCCACTCCTTTGTTGCCTTGGCTGTGTGTTTTGGGTCATTGTCATGCTGGAATACCCATCCACGACCCATTTTCAATGCCCTGGCTGAGGGAAGGAGGTTCTCCCCCAAGATTTGACGGTACATGGCCCCGTCCATTGTCCCTTTGATGCGGTGAAGTTGTCCTGTCCCCTTAGCAGAAAAACACCCCCAAAGCAAAATGTTTCCACCTCCACGTTTGACGGTGGGGATGGCGTTCTTGGGGTCATAGGCGGCATTCCTCCTCCTCCAAACACGGCGAGTTGAGTTGATGCCAAAGAGCTCCATTTTGGTCTCATCTGACCACAACACTTTCACCCAGTTGTCCTCTGAATCATTCAGATGTTCATTGGCAAACTTCAGACGGGCATGTATATGTGCTTTCTTGAGCAGGGGGACCTTGCGGGCGCTGCAGGATTTCAGTCCTTCACGGCGTAGTGTGTTACCAATTGTTTTCTTGGTGACTATGGTCCCAGCTGCCTTGAGATCATTGACAAGATCCTCCCGTGTAGTTCTGGGCTGATTCATCACTGTTCTCATGATCATTGCAACTCCATGAGGTGAGATCTTGCATGGAGCCCCAGGCCGAGGGAGATTGACAGTTCTTTTGTGTTTCTTCCATTTGCGAATAATCGCACCAACTGTTGTCACCTTCTCACCAAGCTGCTTGGCAATGGTCTTGTAGCCCATTCCAGACTTGTGTAGGTCTACAATCTTGTCCCTGACATCCTTGGAGAGCTCTTTGGTCTTGGCCATGGTGGAGAGTTTGGAATCTGATTGATTGATTGCTCCTGTGGACAGGTGTCTTTTATACAGGTAGCAAGCTGAGATTAGGAGCACTCCCTTTAAGAGTGTGCTCCTAATCTCAGCTCGTTACCTGTATAAAAGATGCCTGGGAGCCAGAAATCTTTCTGATTGAGAGGGTGTCAAATACTTATTTCCCTCATTAAAATGCAAATTAATTTATAACATTTTTGACATGCGTTTTTCTGGATTTTTTTGTTGTTATTCTGTCTCTCACTGTTCAAATAAACCTACCATTAAAATTATAGAATGATCATTTCTTTGTCAGTGGGCAAACATACAAAATCAGCAGGGGATCAAATACTTTTTTCCTTCACTGTATGTTTATGAAATAATAAATACTTTATTGCTGAAATCCTGTGTAAATGTGAAAACAGCTCCATCTGCCATTTTTTCGCTGTCTTAATTAGACCATAATGCCTTCTGGGCATGTTCTGCTCCTTAAGTCTTCAAATACGTTGACTTGATTCCTCTGGCCTCTTAGGGGTCATCTAATAACCTATTGAGCTGATGAAGCACAGGAGTAGCCTTAAGGGTATGTTTGGAATTCCTCCAAATGGTGAGGGGATGACCTATACCATACTGTGTAAAAGTCAGCGGCAACATTTTTGTGGTCATATCTCACACAAACGTCTTCAACAGTATATAGCAATATGAAATCCATAAATATTTTAATTGTAAAATTGAACTTTAATATTGACTTTCATAAATAAGTACTGTATGGCTGTTTGAATTTAAATGGGATTATTGTTTTGTGCATTTTCCCATCAATATTGTTTGCCAGAAAATAATTAACACAAAGTCCCGAATGGTCATTTGATTAAAAAGAAAATGAACAGATTTGCTACTGGTTTGCTCCAGTATTCTGACCTAAACACTGACCTTTCTGAGCTCCAAAATAAAAGCATATATCTACTATGTTTCTATACAAATTGGTCTGAAATTCACTAAATAAATATGCTTGTGTTTATAGAGTCACCACTCTATATAGCAAACACAGACCATGCACTGTTGACAGTGTAGCATATATCTGCTGGGGTCTACAGAAGGAAAACAAAAAGTTCATGTTTTCATAATTTCTTCATAGTTATTAATGAAAATCTACCATTATAATCAATAAATAATACAATCTGATAAATCTGTTGTTGTCAACTATAACCCATAGCTCCCTGATTTAGGATGTTGCTTTGAAAGATAGTTAGCTTACTGAGTCACAGTAGATAGAAATGTTGCCAGAATGTTTTATGGAGAATTATGAAATCAAATGATGTAGCTGAGCTTGAGGAACTGTAGAAGTTCAAGAGTTGAATAAAGTTTTGTTCTGCAAATTGCTGTGTTATATTTTGTACGTGAAATATCACTTATTTTCCAGCAGCCATGAAATCCTAATAAAAAGACAGATAAAGATATTTGAATCATTGAAGAGATGAAAATAGAGATGTGATTTTGTTACACTACTAATATATAGGGACAGGAAATGAGAGAGAAGGAGGGAAAAGGAGAGAGATATGGACTAGCTGAGTGGAGGCTAGGGGAAATAGGCAGTGACATTTCCAAATCTGGACTGTTGACAATCTCTGCCAAACTCTTTTACTTTTCAATTCAGTTTTGCTGATTCAGGAACATTAGGGACCCATGCAACACTGAAGGCAGTGGTAAATCTGATCAGCAAACAGTTATCTTTCTCTTTCAGATGCTCTCTCTCTCTCTCTCTCTCTCTCTCTCTCTCTCTCACACACACACACACACACACACTCACTTACTTTCTGTCTCATTCTCTCCTTGTCTCTCTTTCACTCTATCTTGTCTCTTTTCCTCTTAACCTATTGACCCATGTGTGATTCCACATAACTGTAATCACTGGAGTGAATTAAAACACTGCTTTTCACATTCTTCATGTGCTCATGTCAAAAAGAAAAGAGCTACAATCTAGCACAATAGGTGTGTTGAGGAATGATATGATATGATAAGGTCAGTATGCATGCAAGCAAACAGTATATAGATAAACGAAAAGAAGCACACATAGGATGCCATAAGGTCATGTCTATCTTAATTAACACGTTTAATAGCCGCAAACAGCCCCTGTTGGTATTAAGTGTATGGTTAATTAGCATGCTGTTTATGTGCCTGCAGGAAGTGCAGTGACGCTGTGGATCAGCACATCTAGTGCTGTCTGTTGCTCTTTTGCTGCTGCTTTTGTTTTTCTTGAATCTGAAGTATGTCTCTGCTGGCAGTGCTTCACTGCAAGGCAAGGCCTGCTGACAATACCTCCATTAGACTCAAGTAACTGTCTTATTTTTCATTTCTACCTTCAGAGATTGTGGCTGCCTCTGGTATTATTGGATGTAAATGGTCAAATATGGTGGAAAAAATAGCTGTTGTTGTTTTCAACATTTATTTGCCTGCACACGCTATATTTTCCTGTAATATTTACTTAGCCATGGTGATGGCCTGTTACAAAGAAGGGAAAAAAAGAGATGTTTTTTTTTTCTTTGTCACTGAGTGCCATCTAGTTAATTATTGTTAATGTAGACTACACTTTCTCATTCCTGGTACCGCTGGAGTACCACTGCCCTGCACATGCCCTGCCCTGCCCTGGTATTCCCAACTCACCGGATTCAACTCATCAGCTAATTAAGAAGCATTTTATTTAGAGGAGAGAAAACACCAAAGTGTAGGTTGGTGGTATTCCAAGGTCATGATTCAGTCAGTACAAAGACACTTGTCTTCCAAGTTTCTTTATTTATCCTTATTTTTATTTTTCCTTATTTATTTCTAAATTTCATGTAACCTTCCTAGCAAAGGCACCATTAATGAAAATTTAGAGTTGACCTTTTTGGTTTAAACCTCTTTCATCAACATGTTGGCCAATTTTCACTTTGTCTAACGGTTTATAACATTACCCACAACGTCACTCGACTGCCTGCTGATAGTGTTGCCAGTGGGATTTAGCCCTTGTTTAATCTCTACTTAAAGAGAGCGATGCTGCAGCACTTTAGTCCTTTAGTCTCTATAGCTCTCTCACCTCCTCATCTGTACACTCTGCTCAAAGAGATCAGCTTCCAAAGCTTCAGATTTCATTCTAATAACAATGTCAACTCCATCATGCTTGTTATAGGACACTAACTACCTGAGCCGAGTCTCTGGTGTAACTAAGCGCAACTGTGTCGTATAGCCGCATTGAATTTTGGAAGTCCAGTGTTGACTGCCTTCACTCCTTTTACATTGGATTTCTCATTAATATTGCAATGAACATCACTAGAAAATGGTGAGTGAGAAGTGAGAGTGACTCTTGCACTTTTTATTTTTATTTTGTTATTCCTTATGGTTAAGATCATTGAAAGTTTTCTCCTATTAAACATCATCATAACTGTGCTAGCAATGTGACACGGGAGGGACACACAAGTGGTAGCTTCTCATAGGAATAACAAAAATACAACACTAACCAACAAATTAGTGCCAATATTATTAAGTATATCACAAATATTGTACATATTTAATGTGCTTCAGGGCTTTTTCATGTGTTTTAAGGTCTTCTTTAACGTCTGGTGTGTTTGTTTCCATAAATTGGCAGAGGTCATTTCCAGTTTTAAATTCAACTATCTAATCATATTGTGATTATGGAAGTCTGGGTAAACAGGGAAATTTTTAAACCAAGAATATATTATAAACTGTGGCAACATGTTAGACGATGATAATAATATGGACATTTCATATCAGTACAATCGTGGCGTGGTTAATTTAATGCCTCTATCCACTGTATCACTGCTGTGCTGTCAAACTAAGAAGTGTTCTCTGTGAGGGTGAATGAGATTGGGACAGAGCCATATTGACAAATTCTGACAGCACAGCAGTTGAGAAAGAGACCCTCATATTATCTCTCAGGCTGATCTGGCCACACTTATGGATCGAAGCACTGCCGTAAATTCATCCTCAGGTCAGTGGTGAGCACAGCATGGAGCAGGGCCTCTGCACTGAGCGATAAAGGCATGGCCACGAGGCTTGTTTCCTCCTTTTTTCCCCCTCATCCTTTTAATCCTCCCTCTCTGGCTGGGACTCTCCTCTGCACGTGTTTTTCTCTCATTTGATGAATCACCAGGTCTCCTGGCTTGCTGGCAGCCTTGAGAATAGAAGCTGGTCTCATTTGATCTAAGTTCCGAGTTGGGATTTGTTGACATTGGCTCACCTTTCGTAATGGAAAGTGTGTGTGTGTGTGTGTGTGTAAAAAAGAAAACTGTCATGTGTGTGCTTCACAAATGAACATGTTCTGCTGTGGTTCTCCTCACATTTATCAGCCTGACTGACTAAATCTGCCTACTGTTTCATTGAAAGCAGCCATGGAAATGTGTAATAGAGACATAAAAATGATCCTACACGGCCACTAGAGTAACTCGCATAATCACTCTGTACAATTGTGGTGAGCATAAAAACATCTCAGAATGCACAACATGTGGAACCTGAGGCGAATGGCTTACAACAGCAGAAGACCACGTCGGGTTCCTCTTCTTTCAGCCAAGAATAGAATGCTGAGGCTGCAGTGGGTACAGGCTCACTAATGCATGACAGTTGAAGACTGGTAAAACATGGACTGGTCTGAAGAATCTCGATTTCTGCTGAGGCACAGAGATGATAGGGTCAGAATTTGGCCAACAGCATGAACAGACTCAACCTGCCTTGTGTCAACAGTCCAGGCTGGTGGAGGTAGTGTAAAGGTGTGGGGAATGTTTTCTTGGCATACTCTGGGACCGTTAATACGAATCAATCATCGCTTGAATACCACAGCCTCTTTACCCATCTTCTAATGTCTACTTAAACATAACACACATGAACATGACAGTGAGATCAATATTGTTCAGTGGCCTTCCCGGTCAACAGATCTGAATCCAATAGCTACCAACACCTTTGGGATGTGGTAGAATGGGAGATTTGCAGCTTGAACGTGCACTGGAAAAATCTGCAGGAATTACATGATGCACTCATGTCAGCATGGATCAGAATCTCAAAGGAATGTTTCCAACATCTTTGAGAGCAAAGGGAGGCCCTACCCAGTATTAGTATAGTGTTCCCAATAAAGAGCTTGGAGAGTGTATATCCACCAATCCCACCACTCATCTAGATTGTCTTTATAAACAAATAAGCAAACCAAATAAATGAATGAATAAGTAAATAAATATATTACTTTCTGAGTGAAGAAATGAACAAAGCAACAAGCAAACAAACTACCGTTGGGAGATCTAGAATCTAACACCATGATAAGTCAATGATTCAGATTGGACTGAAGAGCTATTCTGCAAAAAAAAAAAAGTGAAAAATATTAATTTACTTGATCCCCGAGTCCCCTGGATAGGCTACAGCCTCCCTGCAACCCTGTGTAGGATACGTGGCACAGAAAATGGATGGGTGGATCGTCAGTGACCAGTTTATCCTTGTCTGGATTGCGGTGGATCTTGAAATTATCAGACGAATGCTAGATATGTGGAAGGAATGCACCTTTGACCATCACAGGGCACCATGCAAACACGATTAATGTGTCATAGCCAATTCAAATATTTGTATGTTTTTGGGACGTGGGATGAAACCAGTGGAACATGAAGAAAACCACAAGGACATGGCAGGAACATGAGAGAATCTAACAGATCGCTAAATTATGCTATACAATGCACCAATGTACCACCATGGTACCTTTGCTTCCTTGAGATATATTTTCTTACAGCACACAGTGTTTTATGTACGAACATGCACTCTAGTACAGGAACATCTATTCTGATTGTCCAAAAGACCAGGACCAATTTTCCTTAGGAGAGATAGACGTTAATACCTTTAGGCTTTATAAAATTGATTGGTATTTGTAATGCATTACTTTATAAACTCTTTGTATCATGGTTGCAGCACCATGGAGGACACATGGTGAAATGAAAATATTACCAGTCAGAGAAACTGTCCACATCAAGTCCACACCATTTCAGAGCTGTCAGAAACTGAGAGAAGATATCTGATTTAAATCAGACATCATGAATCACCTGTGAGAAAAAGCTGGGAAATGTAACTAATTAGTAATTAATTACTTCAGCTTTACTTGTTTGATATTATACTTGCTTTTGGGTATCATTTTAATTTAATTTAGCCATGCATATTTAGTCCACCTGTTTGACCTTCACACTAATCCTATTGTGATTCATGCATATGTGTGAGTATTTCAGAGCTCAATTCACATAATGCAGCCACCAAACAGGAATAGACATAAATCATGTTTTTATAATGCTTGTTGTTGTCTGCCCTGCAATGTACCATCCAGGTTGTGCTTCCGCCTCACGCCCAGTATTCCCGGGCTGGCCTCCACAGCAATTCACAGCGACCCTAACCAGTATAAAGCATTTACTGAAGATTTAACATCTTGTCGCACTTCAGGTTTTACGGCAAATCTTTGCTACTTTGTTTACTCACTAAATGCTGAACAGTTGGCGAGTACTGTGCAATACATAGGGAATGGAGGCGGACTTGTAATGAGGATGGTCACTTGTTTTATGTATTCCAATTAGAATTGTCTAGCACAAATGCAGACTTCCACATTCAACTTGAGCTCAGATAACCCTAGTGTCTCTCTGTGAGTGTTTGATGGATCACTTGGGTTTGACCTTTTATATGACCCCTGGAGTTCATTTGCGTTGCCTGTGGGTGTATATTTGTGTCATACCTCAACACGCTCCCTTGTTCCTGTCGGTTAATAAAGGGGTTTTAGGGTAGCAGAGGGAGAGAGAGAGAGAGAGAGGGTAGAATTTTGATGATTTCATTCACTGCTTTTTATGCAAATTTTGTGTGCTTAATAAAACCTGAATATTATTATTGAACATAATAATGAAAAAAGTGTATATTATTTGAGTGACTTTTTGCACAACATTGAAATTTGGATTGACACCTCCAGAGAGACAAAAAGAACAGACAGCAAGAGAGGCGGTTGTTTTTTGCTCAATGCAGACACATCAATCCAGTCATTCTGAAGACAGACCTTGGCAGCAACCAGCAGCCTTTGCACATCATGCATGTAGATCATTTTCTTAACCAACACCCTCCGCCATCCCCCCAAAAACACATCCTACTCAAAATCACTTTACACATTCACAGTACAAACTTTCAAAGCAATGTATTCCACATTTGTGTTCTGCTGAAATTGGCATCAATCTTACATTGCATAACAGGGTATTGTAAGAAAGGAGGTGTGGGTTGCCTTGCTACAAACAACGTGATAGGGCAGGGAAAAAAATCCATGTCTGAATCTGATTGCAGGAATACATGAATATCAAATGTGCTGGCATTATAGTAATATGAAACATTGATGCATTTAACAAAAATGTGCACACAAAAACATATTTTTATTTGTGCAGTTGCAAAAAAAAACCTGGATTTCTGCATTGTTTGATCAAAATGCACAAATGCCACAATGATACAAATGCATAAACTCAGTGTGTTCTTTATTTAGGTTAATCCATTACTTGTGATAATGCCAGACATAAGTCAGATCACAAGCAAGAGCTCTCTGTAATCATGGATAAGTGTAAAAAAAAATTTAAAAAAATAATAATAATAATAATAAAACATGAATAGGGTCAAACCCAGGTAACAGAGATAGCAAGGAACTAGGGAAAAAGGCTTAGTAATGCAAGATAACATCAATGAGACTTTGCAGCAAGACAAACAACACAACAGGCTGAAACAGACAAACTAATCAAGGAACACCTGGACAAAGTCAGGAAATGACAATGACAGTGCAGGGGTGGAGACAGGACTCAAAAACAAAATGCACATGGTTCACTTAAACAAAACAAAAAGAGAGAGGGGATTAATGATGGTTAATACGTAATGCACAACTGAACATTCACAGTCTGTTTTTTTTAAAAAAGTCTGCATTCCTCTGGGATAATGACTCCTTCAAAATCTGATTGGAGTCAGATGTTAGTGACAATTAGTGAGGTGAGATTGGAGGCATGGGTTGTAGAGTTGGTGCCCCTATAAAAAGTCTGGTGTCTCTGAGTCTGCTCTTCTTAAGAAAGATGTGTCCATGTGACTGAGGCGTTCATCATTGGCTCTTTGATGAAAAATAGTAGCGATGCATGAAGGTGGAATGGTTTACAGTGCCCTCCACTAATATTGGCACTCTTGGTAATTATGAGCAAAGGCGGCTGTGAAAAATTCTGTATTGTTTAACCTTTTGATCTTTTGTTTTTTTTAAAAAATCACTAAAACACGACACAGGTTTATCAAAAAAAAAAAATCTATTAAATATAAGTGTGCAACAATTATTAGCAGCCTTTTAGTCAATACTTTGTGCTACCTTCCTTTGCCAAGATAACAGCTCTGAGTCTTCTCCTATAATGCCTGATGAGCTTGGAGAACACATGGGAAGGGATCTGAGACCAGTTATCCGTACAAAATCTTATAAACAACCTTTTGCCGCACATCACAGCTATGTTCGTTGGTCTCACCCATTGTTATGAATGACTAAGGGAATTTGGCGTATGTGTTACCTCATATTTATACCCCTGTGAAACAGGAAATCATGACTGAACAATTTCCTATTCCTAGTCACCCTCTTGTACTAAAAAAAAGTAAAATATCAATGGGAATATACTTCAAATATATTTCTCTCATATGAAAGCGTAGGGTGTCAATAATTGTTGCACACCTATATTTAACAAAGTTTTTTTTTTTTTTGGATAAACCTGTGTTGTGTTTGCAATTGTTTGATATCCATGAGAGCAGAGTATTTTTGTGATTTTTTTTAACAAAAGGTTAAACAATAAAGTCAATTTTTCACAGCCTTCTTTGCTCATATTTACCTAGGGTGCCAACATTAGTGGAGGGCATTGTAAATCTTACAGTAGTGTTCCCAGAATATCAAAGGTTCATTCCATTGCTACCCCTAGTAAACAGAACCTGAGAATTAAAGTGTTTTAGTTCCTCCATGGCTAGCATGAAAAAAAAAAAGATGCCTTTATCATGGGAAATCTCCAGCAGCTCCACATTTGCCAGCTGTGACCAGGCGCTAGGGTCCTGTGACTAGAATCTGGCTTCATTAGAGCTCTCTTTCACCCTTTTTGCAGAAAGAAACAGTTTGAATACAAACTAGAGTAAACCAAATGTAAAAAAAAAAAAAAAAAAAAAAAAAAAAAAAAGGGAGAGAAATGTCTCATTGGGTTTTATTTAATCTAACCTTTTTCTCTATCCATGCGTTCTTTCTCAACCTACCTTTTGGTTCTCTTTCTTTTCAAATGATCTGTATTCTCTAGTTGCTACTTTAATTCAGAGGTTTAATTTAGCACTAATGTTAGGAGTCTCATTATTTCTTTTTTTTTCTTTTTTTTTTTTTAAATCCTTTCACTGTCGCATTGTTGGGGTAATGCAGTGGGAGAGAACGAATTAAGAGGAGGGTGATTATGTAGAGTGTGTGTTATAGCCTTTCTCTTCCTCTGGAAACACCTTATAGCTGTTTGTGTTAATGACAGCGAGAGGGCAGCAGACACGGACCTCCAAATCTCTAAATTAAGTTTCATTCGAAGGCTTTGTAATTGAGATTCAGCTTCATGCTCCCCATTCTTATGGCTGGAGTGTGTATGTGTGACTGCACTGGCCGATGTTTTTTTTTCCTCCCCTGTTTCTTTCCAAATGAGGTTCATTCCCCCGTCGCTACATGGAGATTTAATTTAGCACTCTTTCTCACTCTCTCAATTCCTCAACAATATCACCTCCATCCCTGTTCTTTTTTTTCCTGCATCATTTCGAGTAATGCATGGTACACAAGATCGAGGGAGTGTGCGAAGGCAGGGAAGAAAAGAGGGATGGTTATGCAATGTTTGTGGTACAGCCTCTCATTCCCAGCGGACTCACTCTGAAATATGGCTTTAGCTTTATGGCCTGTGAGGTTCTGGCAATGACCGTGTAATAAGCAGAGGAGGTGAGACGTGCAGCATGCAGACCACCACCTCCCTTCATCAGGCCTGCTGTGTGTATTCGAGCAAGAATACTATACGTGTCACCTAGTAATATGAGTCATTTTAAAACACTGGCCAAGTGAGAGATGTAAGGAATAAAACAAGATTATTATAGGCATGTTGTTATAGGAAAACAATGAACGATGGGGTGATGTGACTTGAATCGAAACGAACTTACTATTACCACTCTGGAGTGGATTATTTTCCAATAACATTTTTATTCATCTTATAACGAGTTTTATTCATCTTACACCATGGTAAACTATTAACATTTTTAACTACTTAAAAATGTATAGTTATTTTTAGTGGGCACGGTGGCTTAGTGGTTAGCATGTTTGCCTCGAACCTCTGGGGTTTGATTCCTGCTTCCACCCTGTGTTCGTGGAGTTTGCATGTTCTCCCCCGTGCTTTGGAGGTTTCCTCTGGATACTCTGGTTTCCTCCCTCAGTGCAAAGACATGCATTGTAGGCTGATTGGCATCTCTAAATTGTCCAAAGTTTGTGAATGGGTGTGTGATTGTGTGTGCGATTGAGCCTATGATGGGTTGGCACCCCATCTACAGTGTCCCATGCCATATGCCCCTAGTCCCCTGGGATAGGCTCCAAGCTCCCTGCAACCCTGAAGGATAAGCGGTACAGAAGATGGATGGATAGTTATGTTATGAAATATCTGCAAAACAAATTAATTCTTGTTATCACGTTGGTTAATGCAGCTATAAACAGCCATTCCCTCACCAGCCCCTCTTTTTTCCTTTCTCGACATAAGACAAAACACAGCTTGTCATTTCACTAAGAGACCAAAAAGGACAGTGTACTGAAGACTCTTCCATGGAGGAAAGTGTACTGACACTGGAGACTCCTTCCAAAAATGTTAATTAAACAGGAGTTCGTCCATCGATTTCGACGAAGACTGAAGTTTCCATTTCTGCCTCCATTATGACGAACACAAACTGGAATGCGACTTGCACGTGAATTGGATTAAAGTGAGATAGACTTGTGCAGCATTAGCCTCACTCTCACTTCCCGGTGACCACCACGATCCTGTGGCAAGACTGAGTCAAGACGACTGAAGATGGCCCCCGGGCGCAGTGATTCATACACTTCGGACACTTTGGAAATGCCAATCAGCCTACCATGCATGTCTTTGGACTGGGGGAGGAAACCGGAGTACCCGCAGGAAACCCCCAGAGCACAGGGAGAACATGCAAACTCTGCACACACAGTGCCATGTGGGAATTGAACCCCCAACCCTGGAGGTGTGAGGCTAACCACTAAGCCACCATACGCCCCTGTTTAAAAACACACACACACACACACACACACACACACACACACACACACACACACATATATATAATCTCACAAATATTTCATTATATCTTTTCATGTGACAACACTGAAGAAATGACACTTTGCTACAATGTAAAGTAGTGAGTGTACAGCTTATGTAACAGTGTAAATTTGCTGTCCCCTCAAAATAACTCGGCACACAGCCATTAATGTCTAAACCGCTGGCAGCAAAAGTGAGTACACCCCTAAGTGAAAATGTCCAAATTGGGCCCAAAGTGTCAATATTTTGTGTGGCCACCATTATTTTCCAGCACTGCCTTAACCCTCTTGGGCATGGAGTTCACCAGAGCTTCACAGGTTGCCACTGGAGTCCTCTTCCACTTCTCCATGATGACATCATGGAGCTGGTGGATGTTTGAGACCTTGTGCTCCTCCACCTTGCGTTTGAGGATGCCCCACAGATGCTCAATAGGGTTTAGGTCTGGAGACATGCTTGGCCGGTCCATCACCTTCACCCTCAGCTTCTTCAGCAAGGCAGTGGTCGTCTTGGAGGTGTGTTTGGGGTCGTTATCATGCTGGAATACTGCATATTGATCATGCTCTGCTTTAGTATGTCACAGTACATGTTGGCATTCATGGTTCCCTCAATGAACTGTAGCTCCCCAGTGCCGACAGCACTCATGCAGCTCCAGACCATGACACTTCCACCACCATGTTTGACACACTTGTCTTTGTACTCCTCACCTGGTTGCCGCCACACACGCTTGACACCATCTGAACCAAATTAAGTTTATCTTGGTCTCATCAGAACACAGGACATGGTTCCAGTAATCCATGTCCTTAGTCTGCTTCTCTTCAACAAACTGTTTGCGGGCTTTCTTGTGCATCATCTTTAGAAGAGGCTTCCTTCTGGGACGACAGCCATACAGACCAATTTGATGCAGTGTGCAGCGTATGGTCTGAGCACTGACAGGCTGACCCCCCCACCACCCCTTCAACCTCTGCAGCAATGCTGGCAGCACTCATAAGTCTATTTCCCAAAGACAACCTCTGGATATGACGCTGAGCATGTGCACTCAACTTCTTTGGTCGACCATGGCGAGGCCTGTTCTGAGTGGAACCTGTCCTGTTAAACCGCTGTATGGTCTTGGCCACCACGCTGCAGCTCAGTGTCAGGGTCTTGGCAATCTTCTTATAGCCTAGGTCATCTTTATGTAGAGCAACAATTCTTTTTTTCAGATCCTCAGAGAGTTCTTTGCCAAGAGGTGCCATGTTGAACTTCCAGTGACCAGTATGAGGGAGTGTGAGAGCGATGACACCAAATTTAACACACCTGCTCCCCATTCACACCTGAGACCTTGTAACACTAACAAATCACATGACACCGGGAGGGAAAATGGCTAATTGGGCCCAATTTGGACATTTTCACTTAGGGGTGTACTCACTTTTGTTGCCAGTGGTTTAGACATTAATGGCTGTGTGTTGAGTTATTTTGAGGGGACAGGAAATTTACACTGTAGATATAGATATAGATATTGATTATAGATATACATTACAGACAGACCATTTTGATTGGATCCTAATGCATCTAAGCATGTTCTAGTGTATGAACCATGTTGAAACTAGGTTGCATTCAAATATATTGTTTAAATGAGTTGTTAAGTGGTGCCGAAGCCAACTAATCTATTTGGTGCCCTAGGCAAACTTTATCTTGAAACATCAATTACAGTCCACCATTACTCATTATCTCACAATCCAGCACAATAATGCTGTTGAAAGCAAATTGACTTTACTTACTAATTCACAAGTTCTGAAGACACTCAAAAGTCTCAAAATATTTTATTATTTCATATAGAGCGGAAAAATGTCAATAAATATAAACTCGTGGACTTCCCTGAGGCAGGAGTAATAAACAGAAATAAAGAGAAACGCAAAATATGAAACCCAATCATATTTTACAGTTTACAAAAAGATATGAAAAAGAAAATATATGTTGCACATTCTAGTGCCTTCTTTGAGCCAAAGTCAAGAGGCAGAATAAATAAATAGAAATGAGCAATTAAACATATCAAAGCACTGTCAAAAATATAGATGAGTATCACAGTAGAAACTTTTTTTTTAAGTCTTTGTACTCATAAGATAACATCAACTCCAAGATGAACCTATGTGTTTTTTTTTTTTTATAGACGTTTGAAAGTAAGCAGCACACTCAAAAATAGGATGGCAAATCAGCTACATTTTGAATCCCTTGCCTGCTCTCCTCTGTCTGTGTCATATTGTCCCCCATAGCTCAGTGTGTTCCCAAGGGCTTCACACTGCTTCATCAACTCCTGGTGTGACAGACTGTAGAAGTTTATCACTACACCAAACTTCTTCCTTACTTCACCCTGGGTGAGAAATTGCTCCTCAAGTGCTGAGATGGTTGCATCCACAGCAAAATTAACATACGTGCCCATTTCTAGCTTCTACTGCTTCAAACCATTGCAAGAATCCAAGGAGATGACGTTTGCAAGGGATGTGCAAGGATGAAACAACTTGAACAAGCTTATAAGCTCACATATTTTTCAGTAGTTTCATATCGGCCATCACAGAGAAGTGCTCAAATACTGTAGGTTTGTGACAATTTCCATAGCTACAGGAAATAAACTATGGCAAGTTGTTGGAAGTAGGTAAGCAAACATAAGTCAGTGGAAGAACTCACCCCCCCCCACCCCCAATTTGATAATTTGCAATTTCCCACCCACTGCCCAGCTCTCCCCTATCACACAATAGCTACCAACATGGAGGGGGGTTAAAGCTACAGGATGTGTTATGTACAGTGTAGTGTGTGCTTCTTTCAAAACATGTCAAATCAGCCACTGTGTCATTTTATTATTGCTGTGATTGGCAGGGGAGAGAGCGTATGCTGTCCCTCAAAACCAGTGAGCATGGACAGTTTTGCTATCTAGGACTCCTGACCATGGATGGCTGTGGCATTGGAACTCACGATCGCTTGGGCAAATAGATAGGGCAAATGCTTTTCTGTTGCACCATTTAAGAGCCCCTTAGAACTGCTTACTTTGTTCCATATTTTCAAAGAGAAAAAAAATGGAAACCATACACAGGTGAAATGTGAAGCCATTAAATAAATCGAAGGTTGATGATGGCGAGTTTAGCATCCAAATGAAACCTATGATGTTTAAATGAATCGGTTTGGACATGCCTTTTTTGTAATGACCAGTCAGAAGCTTTGTCACATAGTGTGTGCTTACACAGAGTTCACCCAGCTGCCATGTGCATAGCACAGCAAACGAAGCCTCCACATGACATCTGTTTGTGCCGCAATTATGTCATATTGTTCTTGGAAGCCAGTTGAATGTCATCTCGCATAAAGTACACTGAGGCCTTTATTTTTCCATATGTATCCCTGGCTGTAGTCTGTGCCTCAGCAAAGCCCCCTGATCTGCAACAGTGCAAAGTGATATTTAGGATTGCAAACCACATAACAGTGCAGATGAAAAACAGACCCTATGTCCTCTGCCAAGGACGAAGCCTCAATTCTTATTTTTGCATGACTCCTGACCTCAATAAAATCTTGCCTCACTTTGGCTACTTCATATATCTGTGGCTTTAACTCTACCGTCTCATGTTGTACCTGACCATGGAATTTGTGAGTCAGATTTACATTCCTCTTGAGGGTATCCAAATGCTCGGTGCAGGAGATATTTTGTGCATAATACAAAAATGCAAAAAAGTACCCTATGGCATCGGTTAAGGTTTTGGCACCATCTGAGACTACAAGATGTAAAGTGTGAGCACCACATAGCACACATAATGCTCTGAGGCTCATCTCCAGCAACTTTGCTTGTATTCCCTTGGTTTTGACTTTAATGTTGTCAATGTCATCATGTGGTTGACTTTAACAGTCATTAAAGGGGATATTGAAGTCTATAAATATCATATCTGTTTGACTTTGCCCTGTAGATGCATCTACCTCTAGGAACCTGATGCAAAAGCCTTATCTATAGCCTGGGGAGGATTTTGCAGGACCTCAAATTAGACTCCATGGTTTTACGAATGTCTGGAGCACAGTCCAAAGTGACGGTTGATGAGTTTGATCATACTTACACCAGCTTGGATTCTTTTTTTTTTAAGAAGTAGAAGGAGAAATGGCCTAAATCGTAATTTGAACATAAGAAATGTAATGTTATATTCTATGAAGCATACACTTATAAGGTAGTAGAAAGTATGTTCATGCGGCAGCATGGTGGCTCCAGGGTCCCTACTTTCGCATTTTCTCTGGTTTCCTCAAATTTCCCAAATACATGCGTGGAAGTGTTTTGACTACACTAAAATTGTGTGTGTGTGTGTGTGTGTGTGTGTGTGTGTGTGTGTGTTTGTGCTTGCCTTCTGAACAAGATCTTCAGGACTCTATGGTCATTTTGAGTCTGTCTCTCAGACATCTAAGGACTTATCTAATGGGCTTCACTTGAGCTCATAAAGTATTGTAAAGACTCTTAGGATAGCAAAGGGGAATTTGTAAGGATAAGTAAATGTATTAAATGCAGTGTTGGAATTCTGCAGGATCTGCATTTAGAGTTGCTTTCATGTACCAGGTGATTTTGTAACCAAATCTGAAGTAGGCTACCCGATCCCAAATTAAACACATGCATGTCTCCGGCTGCCTCGCCTACTTTTCCTGGATAATTTTGAATATGTGTTTTAAGTCCTAGTTCTTAAGGATTATGTCCCCCATGACATCTCCTTTCTAAACTTTTCCACCATTTCCTGCAGGGCGTGCTTGCTTCTCTGTCTACAGATTCAGGCAGTGTTGCAAATGAGATTGCAGCATTTAGAAAGCCTAAATGACCATGCCCCTCTCGCTGTTTCCCTGCACATCAGGGATGTGTTTGTAGAACTCTTCACTCAGAATAGCATTTGCTTTAATCTAAAGCTGCCAGCACCCAGCACATTAATGTGCGTGAATGCCGGGTTGCCATTTGCGTGTCTGCTTTGGCACCAAATGAATGCTGTATGTGTCCCTGGCAGGGATGAAGCATACTGTTTTCAGTAACAAGAGGACACAAGTGCATTAGCATTGTCATCACTCTGCATCCCTTTGCTTTGCCTTGATGATGTTTGACTTCTCTGATGGCACCTTGGCAATACAGTTAGGAACAGCTAGGAAAATTAGACACAACTTGATAGACCGTGGAGGACACATGACAAGACAATCTGGTGGACATAATGCACTGGATCCACTGAGGACACTTGATGAGTCAATGTGATAAGAGCCTTTCACTGATATGCACCACACCCGCTAATGCAATGCCTGATCAAGTAGCAAAAAATAATTAGCACAGTTTTGATTTGCATTTCCTTTTGCTTTGTTCATGGATTATTTTAAGCTCTATTCCTCATGTTATTTTTATTAATATTTTCCAGCGTGAAGCAATAATGCACATTCGACTAAGATGTTTTTTTTGGAAACATCTCAGTTTATATAGCTAGCAGTTGCAGTTAAACATTATTTCTTAAAATTCTAAAAGTCAAAATCCATATCTGAAAATAGTTTTTTTATGATAACACAGCACATTGAATCAATATCAGGTGTTGGTTAAGAGACATTGTATGTTAAATAAGAAATAAAATGTAGCAGGTTGTTCTGTTATAGGAAACTAATCAATGGTGGGGTGATGAGATGAAGCTGATTTACTGTTTCCTCCTAATAGTTGAATATTTTCCCATAACAGTACATCCTTATAATGTTTATTCCTCTTATACGACAACAGTTTGCCAACAATTACAATTATGAATTAATTTTATGGTAACACTGCAATAACAGTACATGAATAATCATGCACTAATACCTGAATTAATACTTACTTAAATATGAACTAATGATGAGTAAAGGCATGTATTAATCACAAACTAATGATGAGCTAGCCTTAACTACAACATGAGTCTTATGAATTCATGCATGAATAAGGATCACCTTAAGTACATGTTAGTACATGTTTGTTAATTAATGTATTAACATGTAGTGGTAAACTAAATTAAACATGCTCTATAAGAAAGAATATGAATTAAATGGGCATAATTTCAAATTGTTTATATAATTTGCCATGTGCAGCTGGGTAAACAAACATTATTGGATGGCTCTGGATTACTTTCATAGTTTACATTTTTAAAACCGATTGACATAGACGCAGTAAAGCAGTCTAAGATTAAGACATAGGATTAAAACATAGATTGCACATCTAAGATTAAAACACAGGAGAATAATCTTATAAAACACTGGTCTAAATTGTGAATCAATAATAGTGTCTGCTAAATGAATAAATGTTAATATAATTTCACCCTTGTGGGCAAAGGAGCAGTGCCCCGGGCCCTAGCCACACAGAGCATGTACTAGTACTACAGTGGGATTTGAAGAGAAATGGATGGAGAATGACACAAAACGGGTTAAGGTAAAATTAATGGTGTTTATTATTATTACATCTTTCTACAGTCGATAAGGAGGATCAATATAAATTATGAAAGTAATCCAGCGCCAATCCAATGATGTTTGTGTGCGCAGCAGCATATGGCAAATTATGTAAACAATTTGAAATTATGCACCTTTTAATTCATATTTTTTTTCTCATAGAGCATGTTTAATTTAATTTACCCATACGTGTTAATTAATACATTATTTAACAAACATTTAAGGCGGTCATTAGTCATGCATGAATTCATAACTCATGTCATGGTAAAGGTAGCTCTTCATTAGTTTGTGATTAGTACATGCCTTAACTCATCATTAGTTCATATTTAAGTAAGTATTAATTCAGGTGTTAGTGCATGATTATTCATGTACTGTTATTGTAAAATGTTATCAATTTGATCAATTACCGTCTCATACATAATACTTTTATATCCATTTTTAGTTACTTTTAAATTTCACCCTATCAATGATTATATGTCATAATCTGTTTATTTATTATATCTACCATACAATTCCCTGTGTAAGTGGTTACTATAGAAACAGTACCATGTTAGAATGAGTGCATTGATATAAACCTTTAAGATGGAAGTATTGTCAAAGCTGCTATTATAAAAAACAAAACAAAACAAAACAAAAAACTACATGTATACAACCTTTAAAATGATTTAAGCAACATAATTTGTCTGCAATCACCTTTTAGAGTATAATGTAATTTATTTGTACACTACATACATCCATACGTGAAACAACAACAGCACCAAGAAAAACGTACTAAATGCAGAATAGGTGTATGCTTGTGAGTACCACTGCAGTGACAAAGAACTGTATCATTTAGTAACCTTTTTATCTGAGGGTGTATTGCCTATGTAAAGTAGCCAATTCACCTATGAAACACGTTTCTGAAAGGTGGCAACAAATACACATGAACGGGATGAACATGCAAAAAATTTGGCCCAGACAGTAACCAGAGCTCAGGAAGTTTGTTTTCTTTCTATCTATAGACATGCCTCAGATAGCATCAGAGCACCCAGCCCAGAGTCGTGGCTCATGCTGAAATAAATTGGATTTTTTTTTTGAGAAGCTTGTCACTGTTAGAGAGTTGGGTCAGCTGCTACTTCTAAAGCGACGCCTATTGTGGCTAAGATGGAAAGGAGGGGTTGTATAACAGGGCTGCTAATGAACACTGTGAGTGAGCGCAGAGAACAGGACCGGGAGAGCAAGTTGCCCTGATAAATATTCCAATTTTGCTGAGGGGATATGGAGACCATTTTTTTTCCATACAGCTGCTCCATTAATCTGCTGCTAAGAGGGGACATTTTGTCTTCACACACTCTAAGGTGACAGATGGTGACATTTCAGGCAGTGCCCATCGTGGCATCAGAGGCGAGTATGTGTCTCTCTGGCATTGGCTGAGCCATGGGAGTTGCAGAGGGACACATGCACAAGTGGGAATGTGGAGCAGAACCAGAGGTGGGGGGGCACATGATGATGCATCCTAACTGTCCTGATTTCCACCGGGAGAGCTTGAAGATTGAACTGAAAATAAATAAATTAAATAAAGCATCTGTTGTACATATGGTGCATATTGTGCATTATGATTATAGATTATAGATATAGCATTTTCAGAGCATAAACATGTTCTTGCTAGACATGTTTGCTATTCTTTTTGCTGTATGAGCTCGTCAGTTTCTATGCTCTTTATTTGTAAGCAACTTGATCTTGTGAGAAATTTGAACCAATGAAAGTGATTCCACTGGATTTTCTTCCATTGGATTTGTTAATTTCAATTCAGTTCAATTCAGTTTTATTTGTAAAGCGCTTTTAACAATGGACATTGTCCCAAAGCAACTTTACAGAACTATATACATTCAGGATACTGATTTTAAATGTATGACTTTATCCCTAATGAGCAAGCAACAGGCAACAGTCGCAAGGAGAAACTCTCTGAGACGATATGAGGAAGAAACCTTGAGACGAACCAGACTCAAAAGTGAACTCATCCTCATTTGATTGACAACGGATAGTGCGATTATAAATAAATAAATCCCTTCTATAACTATGTTAGTTGTGCAGTTGTGTAACCAGGAAATTTATTACAGTTTTTACATGAAATCTGTTTGGTTGAACTTCTCCACTGTTCACTGATGGAGACTTGAATGCAGTTGCAGTCCTAAAGCTATAACAGCAATTGTACTCCTAAACCATCATGGCATAACTGTTCATATGAATTGAGGTCCAAAGCTATCTTTATGGTTTTTCAGTGGAACCATCCTCAGCAATCTCAATGGTCTTTAGGCTGCACCATGTGGGGCCATCCTCAGCAGCATGTGACTTCCAGTTGATGAGAACCCCAACCAGATGTAGGGCATCAGTATGAAGCAGGCAGGTCCCGAGAGAAAAAGGGTTCAGGATTACAGGTATCTCAGGAGCATCATGTGTAACTTGACAGAAAGAGAGAGGGAAAGAGAGGGAGAGATTATTAGCTGTGCTTATTGTCCCATAATTGTTAAGGACAATGTACTTTGTGTGAGTGCAAGCAGGGACTCCGGCAAGACTAGCTACGACAGCATAACTAAAAGGGAGAGCCAGAAGGTAACACAGTCACGAGGGCGCCCTGGGACATAAGCGGCCAACCACTCCACCATCAACAAACCTGGGTGAACGCGTGAACGTATGTGTTGAGGGGCTTGAAAGTGTGTGTTTAGTCAAGCTTTTTTTCACAAAAAAAAAAACAAAACATTGAGTCCCAAATACTAATTGGAAGGCTGTTCCATAACTGTGGGCTTTGTAAGAGAAAGCTCTTCCCCTGCTGTAGCCTTCACTATTTGAGGTACCAATAAATAGCCTGCACCTTTTGATCGATGTGGGTATGGCGGATCATCAGAGACCAAAAGTTCGCGAAGGTACTGTGGTGCAAGTCCATTCAGTGCTTCATAGGTCAATATTAGTAATTTATAATCAATGTGAAATTTCACTGGGAGCCAATGCAGTGCAGATAAGATATGGGAGATCTGGTCATATTTTCTGGTTCTAGTAAGGACTCTTGTAGCTGCATTCTGGACTAACTACAGTTTGTTTATGTATCCGTTGGAACATCCAGACAGCAAGGTATTATAATAAGCCAACCTAGAGGTGATGAAAGCATGTACTAATTTTTCTGCATCGTGTAGTGACATTATATTTCTTATCTTAGCAATATTTCTGAGGTGAAAGAAGGCTATCCTAGAAGTGTATCCTATCCTACATGAATGTCAAATGAAAGACAAGTCAATAATCACACCAAGGTCTTTTACTGCTGCACATGACAAAACAGAAAGGCTATCCAGAGTTACTATGTGATCAGAAAGCTTACTTCTAGCTGCATGTGGTCCTAGTAGAAGTACTTCTGTCTTGCCAGAATTAAGTAAGAGGAAGTTAATAAGCATCCAATGTTTAATGTCCTTTACACATTCCTCGACTTTATTAAGCTGCTGTCTGTCCTCTGGCTTTGCTGAAACATACAGCTGTGTGTCATCACCATAACAGTGGAAGCTAATTCCATGTTTACGAATAATTTGACCTAGAATTAACATATATAAAGTAAAAAGCAGGGGGCCTAAAACAGAACCTTGTGGAACACCAAATTTAACCTCAGTATGCATAGAGAAGTCTCCATTTACATCTACGGACCAAGGAGCGGGCTATTCCCTTAATGCCAACAACATTTTCTCGTCTACCAAGGAGTATAGTATGATCAGTTGTATCAAAAGCCGCACTAAGGCCATGCAACACATGCAAGGAGACAAAACCCTGATCAGAGGCCAGTAATAGGTCATTTACCACTTTAACCAGCGCTGTCTCTGTACTATGATGAGGCCTAAATCATGACTGATACATTTCATGAATGTTACTCCTATGTAGGTAGGAGCATAGCTGCTGTGCTACAACCTTTTCTAAGATCTTAGAGATAAAGGGGAGATTTGATATTGGCCTATAGCTGGGCAATTAACAGGGGTCGAGGTCAGGTTTTTTCATCAGGGGTTTAATAACTGCTAGTTTAAATGATTTAGGTACATAGCCAGTGCTAAGGAAAGAAATTATTAATTTTTAGAAGGGGTTTGATTACTTCTGGAATAATCTCTTTATAGAAACGTGTAGGTAAGGCATCTAATATACAAGTTGATGATTTTGATGAAGAAATTAACTAATGAAATTTGTGTTTTTACTGCACTTTACAGTTGATTATAAAAAGTCTACACGCCCCTGTTCAAATGGCAGGTTTTGTGCCGTCAGAGCTTTTCCAACCATTAATGTAAAGTTGCAATGTTTACAAATAAAGTTAAAAAAAACAAACAAACATTTTTTAGGGAAAAACAATGTAGTTGCATAAGTGTGCACACCCCTAAACTAATACTTTGTTGAGACAGCTTTTGATTTTATTACACCACACAGGTTTTTTTTGGTTGTTTGTTTGTTTTGGTTGAGTCTATCAGCGTGGCATTTTTTGACTTGCCAATATTTTCCCACACTTTCTTGCAAACATTCTAGAGCCATCAAATTGTAAGCCTGTTTCAGGTCATCCTACAGATTTTAGTTGGATTCAGGTCTGGGCTCTGGCGGTTCAAAAAAAATTAAAAACATTGATCTTCTTCTGGTTAAGCCATTCCTCTGTTGATTTGGATGTATGCGTTGGGTCATTGTCATGCTGAAAGGTGAAATTCCTTTTCATCTTCAGCATACTAGCAGACACCTGAAGACTTTACACTAAATTCGACTGGTATGTGTAGCTCTTCATGATTCCCTCTACTTTGATAAAAGCCCCAGTTCTGACTGAAGAAAATAAGCCCTAAACCGTGGTGCTGTCACCACCATGCTTCATTGTGGGTATGGCGATCTTTTCTTGATATGCTTTTTTGTGCACCAAACATACCTTTTGGAATTATGAAATTACACCTTTTGGATTTGTTCTCATCAGACCATAACACATTTTTCCACAAGGTGTGGGGTGATTTAGTGGGGCTTGTATGTTTCTTGTGAGAAATGGCTTCTGTCTAGCCACCCTACCCCATAGCCCAGATGTGTGAAGAATATGAGAGATTGTTGTCACATGCATAGAGTAATCAGTACTCGTCAGATATTCCTGCAGCTCCTTTAATGTTGCCATAGGTCTCTTGGCAGCCTCCCTGGTAAGTTTTTGTCTTCTCTTTTATAAATTTTGGAGGGACATCCTGTTCTTGGTGATGTCACTGTGTCATTTGTTGATGATGGAGGTTATGATGTTCCATGGTGAATCTAATGTTTTGGAAATTCTTTTATACCTTTCTTCTGATCGATATTGTTCAACAAGTGAGATACCATGCATGCTTTGTAAGCTCTTAACGGACCATGGTTTCAGTATTCGGATGAAACCAAGATGATTTGAAAAAAATGCTACAGAAACAGCTGGTCTTTATTTGGGGTTAATCTGAATAATTTCATTGTCAGCTGTATGATAATTACTTTTCCCTATTTTTCCCTTAAAAAACTGCTATTTTAACAGTGGTGTGTAGACTTTTTATATCCATTTTACATACAACTTTACCTTATAACTTTACTATGCTTTTTAATATAAGTGATTATTAGAAAAAGTCAAAGCCCAATTGGGATGACATTAAATTTACATGGGGTTCTAGGAAATTTCCCAGTGCTTCTCTGTGACTATATTTCCGTCCAGATCGGCCATGTCGGTGGTTGTTTCCATCCTCCTTTGAGAAAATTACAGGCCAAATTAAGTACTGTTTTCACCAAACTCAGAGGTCGTCTAATAATTTTAGTCTGGATACACATATCTTTGATTTTCTGTGCAGATGTCACCTTGCTTTGGAAAAGAAGATATTGATATAAGATATACCGTATTTAGTCTCGTAGCGTGCATATCAGTGACCCTACCCCAGATATTAAATGCTTCCTGAGTCACGAAATGTCTCTTGTATACTTTGTGATTATTATTTTATTGTATCATTGTATAAGAAATTTGGTGAAATTACGTTAATGTCCTCCAATCCAATCTGAATATGGCTTAAGTTCATTTGAATTTGCATGTAATTTTTGATTAATATATATTTTTTTAAATTGTAATGTTTTAGAATAATTTATGAATGAAAGGGTTAAATTTAATTGAAACACAATACGAGCTATGAAAAAGTTAAAAACGCTATAAAAAGATATATATATATATATATATATATATATATATATATATATATATATATACTGTCAGCACACTTGTCAAACTGTCCTAACCTAATCTTTAATAGTAATAATAATAATAATAATATAGGGAATTTTTTAAATTATTATTCATTGGTCTATGGTGATGTAACACATATATTGGATTTTTTTTGGATTATCCAACTGTGATTATGGAGAATTTCTCGCACCCAATGCAGTGTCATTGCCACTGATCTTCACACTGTCTTTGAGGCTGTTTCCCTCCGCTGCATGATGACTGCAGTTGTTCTCTCTGTCTTCATGCCTATCACACCACCATGCCAATAAATCTCCTATACTGAGGAAATGAACAAGGTCAGATACATTGAAGCCTTTGCATGGTTCCAGGCCATGTTTTCACACACTGAGGTGCTCCTTTGCTACTCTAAAGCAGTGTGTTTGGTAGTACTAATAAAAAAGGTGACATGACAGGGATGACAGGGATGAAAAAATGAAAGAAAAAAAGGCAAAAAAAAAAAGAAGCTGTGTGCTTGCATTATTGATGCTTCGTAAAACTGAGTACCTGCATATCCATGCTTTTAGCCTGCATGGTATGTCTGAGTATGTGTGTGTATGTATTAATGTTTGGACTAGTTATCATGTATGTGCATGCATAAGCAGACCTTTCTTATCTAAAAAAAATCAAATATATATTTATATATACTAGTGTTATTTGACTATTCATTTGGTTAATCTGTAGTCGCTCCTGTTGAGGAGAGAGATGGCCTGATGAAGCGTGTGCTGCACATCAGTTATTAATGTGTGTGTGTGTGTGTGTGTGTGTGTAGGGTGTGTAATGGACAGATGTGAGAAATCTGACTGTGTGTTCTAACACCTGTTGAGATTGTTATGATACCTTTGCACATAACATGTCATTTGCTCAGGACATTCAGTTTCCTACTGAGCTTAAGGAATCCTCACTTGTGTAAACCGTGAATTTAATGCAACCACCCAAAGGCAAAAAAAATATTGCTGTTGCTGCATTCACACACACACACGCACACACACACACACACACACACACACACACACACATATTCTCACGCAAACTTACTCTTGGCTGAACATTTTTTTTTTTGTATTTTTTTTGCGGTCAGTCAATTTTCAAAGCGGCTTGTGTTTATGCCATGTATATCAATCCTAATAACCCTGTGGTGAAATCAGAGCCGGTGCTCAGGAATGCTCTTTATGCATCTCTGAACGGCCTCAAATTGAGTGAAATCATGACAAAAAAATATCATGCTAAACTAATTTAAAACTCACAGAGCTGTGCAGAGAGGCATGTTGCCATGGTTACTATTTCTTGGACTGGTCTTTTTTTTTTTTTTTTTAAGTAAACAGTATCTGGGAAGTGAACATGCTTTCATGTTCCAACTGGTTTGATCTCTGTTTTGCACAGAAATCCTGCAGCTTACTTTTTGTCTTTTCAAAGCATTTGTTTCAATACTGCGGGACAGACGATGTTGTCTTGAGTACAAATTAAAGTGTGAGATGGAATTTACATGGTGTGTCATTGACCTCTGCTCCTTCAGTGAAGTTTATAAGAAATGCTGAGATGGCTACCTGACCACCAATACATGTACATCACACTTCCTGCTAGACTCGATCGATAATTTATTTAACGTCCTGCATCAGTAGGCAGATTATGTATTAAGTGCAGACTAATTTCCTGATGTGTGTGACCTGGGAAAACCTTTCACTTGATGTTTTCAACTATATCAAGTTCTGAAAACTGTGTGGAAAAAATGGAGAAAACTGCATTTCAAGATTGCATTCTGATTACACTGCAAGAGTTCAACACACTGGTTGCCTAAAAGCTAATTTTATGTATTAATTTAAGTTTAACAAAATGTCTTAAATAAAATAAGATAGTTATAAATATGATCATGAAAACTCGCACACTTTCAGCAACCTGTACTGTGTTCAGGGTAACATGAAAACTTTATCTTAATACTCTAATAATAACTGACCAATGCAGTGAGTTTCTGTACTGTTGTTTAGCATTTAAAGACAGGCTTGTGTACACTGTACAGTACATACAGGATTTCGTGGAGATTTTTTGTGATTGTTGCAGCCAAAAATGCTTGACTTTTGCTACAACTTTTTTGAGTTTTTTGTGCTTTTTTTGTAGAAAACTTGAATTTGCAAAATTGCAATTGCACAAAATTGATTTGCATGTGATGTTTGTTGGTAAATGAGACCTTTTAGCTGTACTCATGTTCGTTTCCTTGATTTCGCCTTAATTTCTGCTATCGCAGAATCCTGGAGGGACTGACTGTAGATCATTTCACAGTTGGCATTTATACTGTTTACAAACTGAATCTATTAGGCTGATATGCATTCCACTATGTAATCAACACCATGATCAAAGCATGACATTAGCTAGCAAGTAAAACAACTTTTAGGCAGATCAATTTCACAGCCATATTTGGTAATCTGGTCTATATTTACCTAACACTGGGCCTCGTTTATTAAGCTGGATACAAACGGATTCATGTGTTAATCGTTCATATGAGTGTTTGCACAAAAAATGTGGTATTCTTAAAAATAAATAAATAAATAAAAGCTTTTTTGTATCCTACACCTGCTCCTGAGCGTGTGTAAACTTACTCATAAGTAGGCTAATTAAAACAGAATAAATTACTCGATTGATCAGCTTTTCATCTTATCATTTGTGACAAGTTACTGCATTTCAGCTTGAAATCGCTAATTCATTTCAAATACACACACTATTTATTTATTTATTTATTTGCCTAAATGACATTTAAGAAGTATTACATTTATATAAAATATTACCAAGCTAACCCAAATCCATTTTAAGACAAATAAAGCTAGTTTTTCAGTGCCATCGTGTAAAAGTAGAATTGGCTGGTCTGTGCAGATGGGAGCCATAAGCCGAGGCAATGCAAACAGCAGAATTGACATTACTGGAAAAGTTAGCACATACTGACCTTAGGAGGTATAATACATATTTCGAGACCGGTATGATTATTTATTTATTTATTTATTTTCAGAGGATGAAAGCCGCCTTATAAATCTGTTCCATTTGCCATGGCATTGGTCAAATTAAAAAAGCTTTGTCATGGTTTGGCTTACCCCGGTGGCAGGGAAACTGTTGATTAACAGTACTACTTTTTTTTTTACTCAGTTTTTGTTTCAATTCATTTTCTTTTGACCTTGCTAATATTGTGCTAGATGTAAGGCAGTGAATTCACCTCCATAATTTTTCTAAATATTTTGGCCTTTTCAGGTGCTGTGGCTCCACTGGATACAGTGCTAAATAATATATATTTTTTATTCTTATAGAAGTGAGTCAAAATATTTCAACTTTTGCCTTTTTTCGGCCATTTGTGGGCATCATTAAATGCAAATCATCTGTGGGGTGCACGCACTCAGTAATTGACGGGTTATTGCTATTTATCAGCATATACACACAAATATGAAGAAAATCAGCGTTTATGAAACTTATGCAAACTTATACAGACCACTTTACTCAAATATTGTTGAATAAGGCCCATTATCTTTTCAGAAAGCCTAGGCAAAGCTTAGAAGTAAATAGACATGTTGTAACAAACTTAAGAGTCATGCAAGGAGGAGGCAGGACCCGGCTGAATGTGAACATAAAGTTTAATAATAAACAGAACAGAAACAGAAGATAAAACACACAAATGGAACACAAAGTGCACGTGCGCCTCTCTCTCTCCCTCACTGGCGCTTCCAGACGCTCTTTTATCTCTCTCTCCCCACTGATTAGCCAAATCAGTGCCAGGTATGCATCCTCACAACCTGGCTTCTCTCTCCTCCTCATCACACCCCTCCACCGCCAGATTCAGGCCTGACACAAACCCCCTCCCACCCTTACGGGAGGGCGGTGTTGCCCTCTCGGCTACATCTTTCGGCCAGCCGGCCCCGCATCCTGAAAGCGAGGGGGGAGAAAGAAGGAGCGTGCAGAAGAGACAGAGGAAGAGAGAAAAAACACTCCGGTTCCCAGACACGCCGTCATCTGGTTCTCATCCAGCATGGAAGCAATCCCCCACAACACCAGGCGATGGCACTGGACTTCCGAGTAGGCGGCTGCAGCTCCTCCCCTTTTCAGGTGGATGGCAGCCACATCTCTGCTTCTTCGAAGGACGGCTATGGCTCCTCCCCTTTTCAGGCGAATGGCAACCACATCTCTGCTTCCCTGGCGAACAGCTATGGCTCCTCCCCTTTTCAGATTGACGGCAGCCACATCTCTGCTTCCCTGGCAGATGGCAGCAGGTCCTCCTTCCCCTGGTGGATGGTAACCGCTACTCCCCTTTTCAGGTGGATGGCAGCGGTTCCTCCACCCTTGGCAGATGGCGGCGACTCCTCTGTCCTCCTCAGCAACTGCAGCAACACCACCACCTCCTCGGCACCGTAATCCACCCACAGCGGCAAGAGCTCTCCGACAGTGCGTCCCTCCTTAACAGGTTTCAGCACCAGTGTAACAAACTTAAACTTGCCTGCAAGGAGGAGGTGGGAACCGGCTGAACACAAACATAAAGTTTAATAATAAACCAAACTCAAGCATAATATTAAACACCCAAATGGAACACAAAGCGGACATGCATTGCTCCCCTTCTCTGGCACTTCCAGCCGCTCCTTTACCTCCTTTATTAGCCAGATCAATGCCAGGTGTGCATCCTCACAGCATGGCTTCTCCCTCCTCCTCGTCACACGTCTACACTGTTTTGCTGAAACATATTGGTGTTTTCTAAGAAGCAGATTTGTCAAAGTATGTTATAGAATTTTTGGCTGTTTGCCCAAATTCAGCCACAGCAACATCCGACAGGTTTTCCCAGTCTGCCATGGCTATGTATTTTTTCAATCTAGATGATATAAGAAAGAAAAGAAAGCACCATAGATTGCATTCTACTGTATATTGTCAGTAGAAAGCATACTAGACAGACTAGCCATTGAGAGACTGTAAAACAAACTAATTACCTAATAGTAAGAATGTATATAATAGTATTCTCCTCTTGTGGCATTTTCTCTTGAAACATGTAACTATTTAATACATCAACATTTCAAATGAGCCAGGATTTGTTGAGTCTTTTTTCTTTTGATGAGAATTAGTAACCTTCAGGCCTGTAGCCCTCTTGTCTTTCGTGCTGCTTCAATTTCCTCAATGTGTCCGTCGTCCCTGAAAAATTTAACTCTATTCCCTTTGCTTTGCTGCTTATTAACCACCTGCAGCGTGAATGAATAAATCAATAGCCAAAGCATGGTAAGCCTAATGGGGAGTGTAAGCATGTCAATGGAAGATGGCCTCTAGTGTTAGGTGGGCCTAGGTAAAATAGCCTTCAACTACACATGTGCTCTGAAAAATGTAATACATTCTTTCGTTGACATTGCGGCACTGGAAATGAACCTTTTTAGCTTCCTCTCATAGGGGACTTCCTGGGATATTCTGGAACATGGTTTGGTCAGACATTGCCTGGGGCGGGACAGAGCAGTATTCCTAATCCCTGATTCCTAATCCCCCATTCCTCAGCAGTACAAAGAGCGAGTGATAATATTGATGAGGGGGAGGAGTGGGAGTTTAGGTCTCTCTCTCACTGGGTGTCCTGGTTTGTGGAGTGGAACGATCTCTCTTCTTTTCCTGATAGCTGCTTTGTGCTGAGGGTTTTATACCCAGACTAACAAAGTGGGTCAGGGTTTGGTGGTTTAGGTAGGGTAGACACTTTGCACTGACCCAGAATGAAACGTTCAGCCTGAGCAAATCTGGTGAGCCCAACAACTTGACCGTTAGCCCCAACCTCAAACACTGAACTCTAACAATCAATAAATTGGAAAAAAAAAACAAAAAAAAAACCTGTGGTGAGTGAAGGTATCTGGGAAATCAGTTATGACACCAGTTACCAGGCAGACCCTCCACAATGCAATTTGGTAAACTGCAGCTTTGAGAGAAAACCAGAAACAAACTATTGGTCAGTTTAAATAAAATTTACACAATTCTCTTGATTTAGAATAATGGAATTATGATCGTTATCAAACTGTTCTGCTTCAGTACCAAGTCAGCAAGAATCTTTTTTTTTTCAGAAAATGCTCAAGGATAATTTGCTTTTTAAATACCCCATACCACGTAAGACCCCCATACGCGTTTTATGATGATAATAATAATAAAACACAGAATATAAATAGTATAAAAGTATATAATACAAAAATGCCAAATGCACACAAAATGATCAGCATCACAGCTAAATGAAATATTGTAAATAATTTTAATATTAAAGATTTTATACTTGTCACGTGAGGGAACAGGCAGACAGATCCAAATGTAGGTAAAATATGTTTATTAAGATCCAGGCAGACAAATCCAAAATGTAGGCAAAAATCAGAATCAAGGAACAGGCAAAAGGGTGGGTGATCAACAAACAGGATATCAAAGGCACAACAATCTCAGAAAACACTAGGCAAAAAGAGGTCAATAACATAAATATGAGCAGAGCGCTAAATAAGCTTGGTCTCATCACAAACACAAGGAATGGAGTGTATACTTCACAGTTTGTGAGTGAACTGAAAGTCCTTTTAAACTGTGGCTGTGATAGTGCTGAGAATTGAATGCAGGTGTGCGTGATTAAAGTGAGGGTGAGGGTGAATGTGTCAATGTGTGAGTGTTCTGGGAATTGCAGTCCATGGCGGCCATGTTTGTAGGCTGCAGTGCAGGCTGGTAAATGGAGTTTTGGCATGAGTGGACCTAACAATACTCACTACCACAATGAATACAGCCAGCTGTTGGTGCTCCACCAGGTCCTGGTCCTGGTCCTGTTAATGCTATTTATGGAAAAGTTTTAACATTACATATCTATGCATACTGTAATACATGTAATTATTATTAAGGAACAGATTAGGCAAATTAGATGAAAAATGGTCAATCGTAAGCACTAGAACTGATTTGGGCCTGAAATGAAATTATTATTATTATTATTATTATTATTATTATTATTATTATTGATAATAATAATACTATTATTATTATTATGAAGAAGAAGGAAGGTAGAGGAAATTAACAGTTTGCAGAGAAGACTCCATCATAATGAAATTATACACAGAGTTGTGTTATTACAAATGAATGTGTTTTTTTGTTTGTTTTTTTTAAATAAAATGACACATTTTATTTTTCCTTATCTTGCTGCTTCCTCAATTACCATAAGATTTGAGGAAAGACAAAAAAGGCAGCCAGAGTCAGTCTATTGCTGGCACACTGTGGTCAGCTGATCAAGACCCACTTTGTGCAAGCATCTGATGGTCTTGTTTGCTGGGAGGTTAGACTGACAGAAGCTTGAGATGAGACTAATAACTTTTAAATACTGGGGTTTAAACCAAAGAGAGATCATAAAACACATTTTAGCCAAATGACATAACTGCATAATGGGGATCTAATGGGGACTAAAAAGTAACTACCTCATCTGTTCATTTTCTTCATCCCTCCCGGGCCATTATGGACATGTACATGCACTTGATTAAACACTCTGCAAATCCTGTTTGCAGCCTCATGCGGGCCTTTTGACATGGCTCTCAAAATCATTGCGTGCATCGTAACCTGACTTAGTTGTCTGCGTCTTTTCAGCCCGTGTGTTTGAAGGGTCATTAAAGACTTATGTAAGCCGGGTTGAGAGCCACTGCTGACTCTTTGATCCCACAGAAGAGCTCCTCATTTTGGCCTTTGTCACCCAACATTCCCTCCATTACTTCCAGAGTCCAAGTGCTGATTTAAACACACATCTGCGGTGAGTCACATGCTGTGAGTGGACTTCAAAGGATGATGTAGCAGGTGGGGGTGTGGCTTAGCAGGCTGCTGCATGAGGGAGGTTTTTGGGGGACAAGATAGAGGGGTAATGACCCTCTTTTCCCATTTATATTAATGTGGTTTTCTCTTTTCTCTCTGGCCATGTGTGTGTGTGTAGCAAGGAGCTGTGAGGTCAAAAGTAGCAGCTTCATTTGCTTTCCTTTTACTTCACGTTACTGTCTGTCTACCGTGCAAAATATAGTCAGTCATTTGGGAGGGGTGGGGGTTGGGGTGTTACAGTCAGACAATCCATTCTGTAAACAGGATTAATAAAGAGTATAGATTGAAGATGTTAGGACTGAGAAAAATATATTTTGATACACTTTTGCATGAGGATCTCTTAATAAGCAATAAATAAAGGTCCCTATTATACTATGTGTGTATGTTTTCATGTGAGAAAGAGCAACCAGGTGATGTGTCTTTATCACGCTGTCTCTTTATCACATTTGGGAGGGACAAAGAACCTGAGGATCAAAAACCAAAGAAACGAGGACAATGAAAGGTTTGGTATTGCTATGGCGACAAAACACAGAAACACAATATGTCGCCCAGAACAAATACACACAGGGTTTTAAATGTAAAACGTAATCGAAGGGCATAACACAGAACAGCTGAGACATTAAGAAATAACCAATAACATAACAGGGGTGGAGACAGGACGGAAACCAAAACAAAACACACGTGTCAAAAGTAAACACAGTAAGAAACAACCCGGAAGCATGCACTGTTGCACTTCGGGAAGTTCATGCTCACTGAATGCTCATGAGGGGAAATCCGTGACAGAGCCCCCACCCCCGGTGGTCCTGGCCCTCTGGGCAAAATGTCCACACAGAACTCATAGTCCCGAGGCAGGCATGATCGCCATAGTTCTTAGGCGGGAACCTGGCTTGGGAGGCTTGTTGTCAATTGTCAAGAGAAATCCGTGACATATGGTGTAATTTTAAGAGCCTTCAGAGCACCATTTGCTTGACACCATTTACACCTTTCCTTGTTAAAAGTTCTCACCTTACTTTCACCTCCAGCTCCAGAACCGGTGGATCCTTCAGATTACTGGCCAGCAATATAAAATTAATCTGTCTTGTAACAGTGACTACAATTTACCAGGCCAGTCATTTTTGACAGTTTTACTTCAGCTTGTAATTGCTCTTGTAAAGTCCTCAATTGATCTGTGACATAACTATTATTTTTAAAATTGTTTTTTCTTAGAGAAATTGAATAAATATGAGGTTTTAGAGAAATATACGGTTTAATCTGTGAACAAAATTTCCTTATTTTAAAATAAGAAAATAAAAAAAGAAAAAGACAGAACCTAAGGGTTAAATAGGCTAAAGGTGCCCCGGATCATGGCCGGTTGCTATAGTAATGCTATGACGCACTTAAAAGCCATTTCTCCATCTCTACTCCAGTTTTGATTAGAGATCCATTTTGACATACTTTTTGTTTGTGCTGCATTTTTCCTCTCCATAGAGGCTATGTAAAGAAATATTCATTATTAGGTAAGGATCTTTTGCTCTGCGGTTAACCATTTCCTTCCTGTTGGTGTATTGTAATGACAGCAATTGTAGTGTTAGTTAGTAGAGTAGAGTAATGTTTTAATAAGCATTAATGTTTGTGTGTAAATCCGAACTTGAGAATTTTACACACACACAATGTACAAACATCATACACACATGGGAAAATGCTAAGCTAGCTCTCCTAATAGTCAAAAATATATATTTTTTTAAGTATATGAATGAATTATTTTCTATGATTGATGTACAGTATGACTAAGTACTGTTCATTTTTAGGGACAAAATACATCAAATAAAGTAACGAATGGAAACACTGACCATTTCTAGAGTGATTCGGGTATATATTTGGGGGCATGATTTTACTAAAATATTTATATTTATTCAAGTTTTAACATCCATGCCAGGATTTGGGTTAAAGTCCTAGTATGTCACATTATTTATGAACTGTAATTAGAGTTTGAAACTTAAACTTAAGTTATGTTAAGTATATATATAAGCAGAGCATAAGGAAAGATAATGTACTGCAACCCATACAATGATAGCTTAGCTGTGCCTCCCCTTGGCCCGTGACACCAAACTAGCCTAGTTAGAAAGTTTTATATTTTATAGGTCTGTGGTCCTACAAACAGTAACAACACCCGAGGCAAGTTTTATGATAAATTCAACCTTTTCTGATCATGTCATACATTGACGCACACTAAAATTACTGAAAGAACTATGAGTTTCACTTTGTAGTGTATTTTTGTAGTCTTGATAGGTTTTGAAAGTAACGTGAAAATAAAGTGATTAGTAATCTGATTACTTTTTACATGCAGTAATCAGTAATGTAATCAGATTACAATTTTACAGTACATTGTAAAACTGGATAAGTTAATTTAACCCCAAAAAATTGAGGAAACTAATTACCTCAAAATTTTTAAGTTGATAAATCAATTTCTTTAAGTCAAATACACTCAAATATAACAAGTTTTAGTTAAATTTGTGTTATATTTAAGTGTATTTGTCTTAAAGAAATTGATTTATCAACTTAAAAATTTTGAGGTAATTAGTTTCCTCAGATTTTTTGAGTTAAATGAACTATCAGAACTATATTTACAGTGTAGTAATTACTAATTTGTAGTGGATTACTTTTTTGAGTAACTACCCAACACTGCTGTTAACTGATGAACCTGATACAGCATATTGCACAATTAATAGAGTCAAAAAAGGAATAGCATCAGAAAGCAAAAAAGCTCAGGCAAGGGTTAAAAAAAAAAAAAAAAAAATGCTGTATCTGCAATTTAAAGCTGCATCAGATGTGACTGGGCAGGCCACAAAAAATATTTCTTTCATTTTGTTTTATTATGGTTTTATTTCATGCACCAACATACTAAATTGTGCAAACAACACAGTTTAATGTGGCCGAGATACTCAATCAAAGTCATGTAACGTGGTTTAATGGCTGACCAAGCCCTCATCATTAATGGTCACTTCAAACTGCTGTAGTTGAAAGCATTTACCTCAGAAACAAATGATGTATAAAATGCCATATCAAATTCAGACTCTGAGAGAAGCACGGTCTCAGAATAAGCGAAAAATGTCAAAGTAAAAAAAAAAATTCAAAAAAGTCAAAAAAAATTTTTTTTTAATGTTCTCTGTCAGAACAATTGAACCAATTTATTTCACAATGTTTCATTTATTCGAACCAGAGCCCTGTTGAAGTCTCAATTCTGATTGATCAGAAGGTGTTGTTTAATGTTCTATAACAGTGACTTTTTCACAGTAGTGTTGGCTGTAACTCAAATCACAGGTTTATATAAATATGCTTGTTCCGATACATACATCGTTTCTATAGTAACAACTCATTCACAGAGACTATGCTTCACATAGTCTGATGCTTCACATAATCCAAGGCTAATAATAAACAATAAATAAAAACAATGTGTTAACATTTAACAAAGAAAAAACATTTAGTTGTTGATATGATATATGAAGCTTTCTGTAATGAGATTTTTATTTAAAATTTAATGGAAGGAGTCTCCAGTGTCATTGCTTTGTAATGGTCAGAAAGGACAGAGCAGTTCACGGTGAGAGGACGACTGTTTATAGTTGCTATAATCTAAGTGATAACAGAAACTAAATAGTCTTGTGGAGCTTCCACAACATTAACTAGACATGGTAGTGACATACTGTGGTAGAAAAACACACTTAAGGATGTGCTTTTAGTGCTTTTATAATTAGCTTCAGAGTGGTAACAGCAGTGGTGTTTCGAGTTGGCATGCATCACAGAGCCCGGTTGTTGATTAGTTGGCTGTAACAGCATTTTTTAGTTATAGATACTTCATGACATTCCATAGTGTTTTTGGTTGCTTTTGCATTGATGAAAACATGAATTTCAAAGTAAAATATTGTGGTTGCATCAAATAGTAACACACTGGATTTTATACCATTAGGAGCCTGTGATGATATCATACTAGAATTACAGATGCCAAACTCTACCTTCTGTGTGCAAATTGCAGGTAACAAGCAGTGCTTAATCCTGTAGTTAACTGAGATCTGAATACCAATACAGTGCAGTATTAACTCCTCACTGCATGTGCTTAACTCGGCAATAAATACAGCCTGATGCCATCAATCTTCACAAGAACCTGGACCACTGTCTACAGAACAGACTCAATGATCCCCATCATATTTTTGAGTTTGTATGGGTGTTTTCCCACTATTTTCCGCTCTTTGGTTTTTTCACACGATGATGGATGGCAAAGGATTTTACATGTGTTCCACCTCATATTTGGTCGAAGGCAATGAGAGCGTTTCTGGAGAAAGTACAACACTGGCACAAAAAAAAAAAACCCTCTTTTGTGGAGAGAACGCACATAAGCATAAGGGTCCAGAAATCTGTTTGAAGTTAGTATTGCATATCATTTTGACTCCACGAGCTGGAGCTGCATGTTAAACATTCATATGAAAAACAAATTTGAGTTTTTATTAACCTCTTTTAAGAACTCCCACAAGTCTGATATTTGCTAATTGTAGCCTACATGCTGATACAAGTAGGGTCTTAACTGCGTTCAAAACAGTGTTACTATGAATGCAGATTTTAATGCACTGAAAAAGACACACTATTAACACTATTAGAATCACATAAATATATATAAATTCCTACCTTCTTTTGAATGTCCATGGAATAAAATAAAATATGGTGAGAGTGTACGTTCTGCCATCATTTACACATTTGAATGGCCATGTAATACGAAGCAATATGATCACATGAAATTAAAAATGACCTTATATGGCCATGGGCGTTGTTTGGACTTGGGACAGCTGTCAATTGGTGTCAAGCAACTGTTTGACGCTGTACACAACAGCGCTTCACCTTCATGTGTTCGCTGAGAGAAGGCTAATGGTTTAGAGTCAGGAATTTGGCCAGTAGTTGCTCCAAGCCTTTTATAATCGACCAATTGGTGGAAGGCGGGAATTACAGAGAGGGGTCACAGCAATGCAAATGTGCTCACACGTTGCAGTATTAGACCATAAGCACATCATAATGAAACTAAAGACGAATCCTGGATATTTTCTCAAATTTTGAAATCCCGGCCAAACTCTTTTGTAAGGTCTGAAAAAGAGGACGTATGGTCACCCTAACAAAAGCATTTCAGAGAACAATTTGTGTTCATTTCTACCAAATTAACTTTGGGCAAAATTTATTTACGCATGCACCAGGAGTTTGCTCACGTGAGTCACGTCTGGCAAGAGAGAACCAGAACTATAATCAAGCAGCTGTCTATATTGTGTTACGTCAAAATATTAATTTCTTTGGTTTTAAATCGAAAAAAGTAATCCTAATGGTATTCCCATTTTTTACAAAATGTACCTGTAATCTTACAATGGATTACCACTTACCAGTTTTTTGCATCCTGATTACGTAACGCCGTTACATGTCTTCTGTTACTCCCCAAGCCTGCTCATAATACACTGCTCTATTTTTTGCTATTTAATGTTGTAATCTGAATCTAAATGCCAAATTTGCCAAGTGCTAAAAGTATGTATGTGCGTGAGATCTCCTCACAAAGCACAAAGACATTCGGCCTTCATGCACACGGAAACTATGGGCTGATGTAGGAAGCTGCAAAGGAGGAGTTGTAGAACAAGAAAGGAAGGAAGGAGACAGCGGCAATCGCAGCATGAGTGTGATTGAGAGGGAGAAAAAAGAAAAGCAGGAGGTGCAGCAGAATGACAAACAAGCAGGAGGGTACCAAAAAAATAAAAAAATCAGAGTCATGCTCTTCGATCTATTGATTCAGAGAGGGATACACGGAAAGCCAGGGAGGGTGAAAAATAGCATGAGCTGTCAGAGAGACAGAGAGAAATGGAAGTATGTGGTGGTGGAGCTGACACGTTGGCTTGTTGCCTGCTAATGCAGCTTAGTGGCCATATGTAATTAAGAGAGAGAGAAAGTGTGCATCAGGAGTGAATGAAGAGTTGAAGCTGAGGCGTAGGAGCAGAATTAAGAGTGCAAACGCAGCCAGGGATAAATGAATGAATGGAGAGAGGGAGGGATGCAGTCAGAAGAGAGAGGAGGTAGTCTGATTTACAGAGTAACTCTCTGTTAACACTGTCGGAGCACTTAACATGGTCGGATTTGTGCCACCCGTCTGTCTCGCACGCTGTACACCTCTCTCTCTGTCTGTGTTCATCCTTGCTCTTCTCACTTCCTCACAAATTATCTTTACTCTCATAGAGTATGTATTTACCATGAGGCTGTTTAATTATGAACTTAATATTAAACAAAGCATTTCGCTCTGTCGCTCCACAGCACAGATTAGGGAGGATTACCAGGCTAAATCTCTTAATGAATCTGATCCACAAGTAACAGTATTCTGAACTTTCTATTCCTAATGTGCTTTCTGTCACTTAGATTATCAGTGTCTTTACACTCCCTTCACACATAAAAATATATTCATTAAATAAATATAAAAGAGTGTGCAATTGTGCCCTCCGATGGACTGGCACCCCATCTAGGGTGTCCCCCTGCCTTGTGTCATGAGTCCCCTGGGATAGGCTCTAGGCTCTCTGCAACCCTGTGTTGGATAATCTGTACAGAAAATGGATGGATGGATAAATATAAATAGATGTATTTTAATCTGCATTACCTGTCTGCATTTTCTATCCCTCATTTTTTCAGGATAAAACATGTTTACAAACCTTAGAAGTGTAAAGTGCATGCATTGTTTTATTTATTTATCTTTTAAACTTACCTTGTTTGCCCTGTATTTCCACAGGACAAATGACATAGGATGAACACTGCTGCCCAGCTGTGTCTGTGTTTGCTGTCATCCCTTCTCACCCTGGCCTGGGTGGCAGTGCCGCTGTGCCAGGCTTCCCCCTGCTCCTCCCTTGTGGCAGGGGTGCTTTACGGCTCCTTCTCCCTCAGGGACCTTTTCCCCGGCCCACACGGCCTGAGAACTGGCTGCTCGTGGACTGTGGAGAACCCTGATCCGACCAAGTACACCCTCTACTTCCGCTTCAACCGCCATGCTGGCTTTTGCCTAGCTTTTTCACCACTAGTGTTGCCCCTGGACCACTACCTCGCCAACCAGACATGTGGACAGGCGCAGCCCGACCCAGAATCTGTAGAGCCATGCCAGGTGCCTGGTCCTCATGCTTTCCTACAATTTGATAAGAACTTTGTGCAGTTGTGCCTCGCTGCAGAGACCAAACAAGATTCAGATGACGTAAAGGGACCTCTGTCTGTTGAAACGTTGGACTTCAGGCTTGTAGAAGTTCTGCTCATCAACAATGAGAATTCCAGCCAGTTTACATGTGGCGTGCTGTGCCGCTGGTTTGAGGAGTGCCTCCGTTCTGGCTCTGGTAGAGAGAGTGAAGGCTGTGGAATCACCCAAACTGGATGCGTGTGCCCTAACGCTGGGCCTCCAGTGCCAATACTGCCCGCTACCCCACACAACCAATCTCTGGACCCCAGTGCCAGTGTGCTGCTGCCACCCACTGATGACTGCTGCGTTACCCAACTGCATGGCAAGAATGGTATCTCCAACATTGCACCCAGAGATGTTCACCAAGGTAAGACAAGTTCTTTTAATGCAACCTACTGGGAGTCGCCTCATGTGTAAAGTGGCTATCAATGGATACATGCACTATCAGCGAAATATGAGTCTCTTCAATCTGTAGTCAAAACTCTGTAACTCTAATCCTTGTTGTGTAATTTAAACTTTTGTTGTAGTTTTAGCTGCCACCTCTGATATGGGCGATTCCACGATTGTGGTACCTTTATAACTCAATATTCAAAAACGGGTTAACTCATCTCAGGCAACATACAGATTGGCCATTAAAAATGTGCGTCGAAGGAAAAGGGTTCCTATGATTTAATGCGGTATCACGTGGAATCACACACCTGCTGCGGGCACAGGAAATATAGGACCAGTAGGGGGCAGTCAGGTTTCATTTGAATAAACACGGCTTGCTAGTAGTAGCTTACAGTAGTTCTACTTGGAAATATACTGTATGCACATATATTCTTTTACCAACCAATCCGTGCTGTTTCTTGTACTGAAACCCATGATCTGCTTGTGCTTGGCCCATGAATCTGTGAAACTCTCTCAGAACCATTTTACAACAAGCAGCAGAGCTCATTAAATGTTGTTGAGCCTTAAAACAATGGAGTGTGTGGTCGGTTAAATTTAAGAAAAAAATATTTCATATAGTTTACAAAAAAATATTACGCTTCTCATCAACACATACGATAAACCTAATTTAAACAAGTTTCTGATTACAAGAGTGAGTGTGGTCTATTCATGTAGTATAGGTAACTACATTAAAGTGCGTGGTGTATTTGTGTTGAATAGTGCAGCGGTAATATGCAGGTTTAGTATATCAGAGACTGGGGTTTGAGCCTCAGCTCAGTTTAATGTTTTTAAATGAGTGGGGGTTTTTTCACTGTAAGTTCCTCAAGATAATGCTGAATGAATTTCATCTTCTCCTTTATAGCCAATGGAAACTTTTGTTCTTTTCTTAGATTAAAGGTTATTTAAGAACTGGTTTAAAGTGAACACAGAAGTCCACACACTGAAGAAAAGCTTATTGAATTTACTTCATTCCTACATTGGTTCCACGTGATTGAATTGAGTTGTAGTGTACTGTACTGTGTGCATCGATCAAAATTACACCAAATGTTCAAACATTTTATGTATTCATTTAAACACATTTATCAAATGTGTTGTTACAGAAAGAGCATATTCACAAGTTGATTTACACATCCTAATTATCACGGATACTCAGAGGTGGGTAGTAATGTGCTACATTTACTTCATTACATTTACTTCAGTAACTTTTTGAAAAAAGAAAATACTTTTAATAGTTAACTGGCCATACTTATACTCTTACTGAAGTTCATTTTTAATCACAGAAATGTACTTTTACTTCGCTACATTCTGTGCAGTTCCACCATTACCGTTAAAAATAGATGAATATATGTAGTTTTAATAATTAGTTTAAATGGCGTATACAATGAGCTTTGCGATGCGCTGTGGTGGTGTGACACAACAACCGTTCATGTTTTTAGTGTCCTGGAGAGGGGGAAGAAGTGAGCCTGTCAAAACACACACACACACACACACACTCACACACATGCACGCACACACACACACAAACACACACAGTGTTCTCCTTGTAGTCTGAAATTCAGGATTTTCCCTTAATTTTAATCAGATCTGAAGTAACTAGTAACTTGAATAGTCTTCTCATCGTATACTTTATTACTCTTACTCAAGTAATTATTAATATTATTACTTTTATTTATCCCCACTGAACAGTTGCTCTATGAGGGTTCAGTTCTGCCTGACCAACCGACCTACATGTTGGAAGTGTGAAAAGGAAGGTGTGAAAGTGTATTGGCCAAACAATACCAGGAATTAACCACAGCCAACCCCAAGTACAGATGCAAATGGCCCGTAACTCACACAAATCCAAAGTGTGGAGGCCATTCCACTGAACTACCCAAATGATATTTCAAATGAAACCACGCAAAAAGTTTACAAAAACAAGAGACTGACAAAAAATACAGAGAGCCTATTTGCAGACCTCCATAAGGATTTTTGTTTCCAGTTAATTTTATTTACATCAATAAACCCCATGTATGGCACAGGGCCATAATTTCAAACTTTCCCTCTGCTGAAAGAAAATGCATCTGTGGGGGTTTCCAGACAAAAATGTAAAAAATGAGGAAGACACAACTACTTTCAGCATCAACATATAAAAGTTGTGTAAAATGTAAATAAAAACGGAATGTAATGATTTTCAAATCTCATAAACATATATTTTATTCACAATAGCATGTATAAAACATATCAAAAGTTTAAACTGAGGAAATGTACCATTTTTTAAGGGAAAAATAAGGTAATTTTTAATTGTGATATCATAGACTGAAAATATGTACAAATTACTTCCTGGATAGAATTATAGATATAATTCTCCAAGTTTTATGCTTCTGCTCCTCCCCTTCAGTTTGATGAGGCAAAAGGTAAGATTACTTAAAGATGATAATTGCTTATTAATCGTCCAGTACATTTGCATGTAAATCCAAAGCTATTGAATCTACAGCATATGCATTTTACTCCCTGGATTGCCCAGTTAAACAAACTGCATTCCTTTTCTAAAAAAAAAAAACAAAAAACAAAAAAGGTTTAAAAGGTTTGTGGTACTTTCACTAACTTTAAAAAAAAAAAAAATCTTGGTCACAATTGTAACTGGTGGGACAGTGAAATAGGTCACTAAAAAATTATCAGTTGCTCAATAAAGACCTATTATAAAATTGCTAACAAAACAGTAACATATTTTTTCCCCTAGCATGAACAATATTCGTTCGATGTTCTGAATATGGAAAAAGTCAAACTGCATTTGGAATAGGCAGTGATTACTGTCATTGTAAAATAATGTTACAAAGCATTCCTTTATTTTTTGATCTGCAGTTAAATAAAAGTTAAACTGGAAATGGTAGGCTATAAAAATGCACCTATATTCTGGAAATTGCTTGATCTAAATAAATAAATAAATAAATAAAATCACAAACATGACACTTGTGAATAAAACAATTTTATATATTAAATTCAAAATATATATATAATAGTTGTCTTGAATATCTCTACAGCACATCAAAAATATAAATGGGGCGTCCATCAACTGAAAACATGCTGTCAGAGTTAGAATTGAAAGTAGCATTTTTGTATTTAGTTACTTCTGTTTCTGAATAAATTAGCATTATGTCATCCAATCACAAGTCTGTTTTGATTTGATGGTCAGAAGCTGTACTAAATGACGAATAACCTAAAAATCACAAACATGACACTTATAAATAAAACAATTTTATATATGCAGTTTATTAGATCCTTAAAATAAAAAGTCAGCTAAATAGTGGGAAAAAAATAATGATTGTTGGAATTATACGAATGAATAACAATAACTTGCTAAGAGTCCATCACCTGAATCTTTCTAATTGGCATGGGCCCCAAGTCAGTGTAGTTCACATGGAATTCATTCAATGTTACCTCGATGAAAAACCGCTCATTTAAAAAGCAGTTGGGTGAGCTAAGGCTCAAACCCCATTCGCTATATAGTAAACCTACATGTTTCCACTGTACTATCCTAGCACACATACAAATTGCCGTAACTTAAATACTACAGTTATTGTACCTGCGCTATGAGTCTCGACCACGCTCACTATATAATTTACATAATCTTGTAATTAGAAACTTGTTTAAATTAGGTTTATCATAAGTTTTGATGAACAACGTAATATTTTTATGTGAACAATTCGACAAAACATTCCATTTTTATTGTACTGTGTACAGCTACAATATGTTGTTACATGTGCAACCTGGTGGTTCTTGTGTGAAGCAGAACAAATGAATTAAAATTCTTAGAAACATGCCTGCAGTATACTGTGTGATCACACGTGATGAAACGCGTGATACCACGTGAAAAAACGTGCATTCTTAAAGGCCACATCTGTACATTTTCAAGGTTTCTTTGCTGACTGTTTTTTGCTCTTAAATAACTAACAGGATTGAGTTTTTAACATAGAGTTAGCAAATACACAAGATGCGGTTAATTAGTATCCATTCTAATGTCCTTTAGTAATATTCAGATAATTTATTTAAAATTGATCTTCAATCTATAATTTGGGTAACAGCTTTGCGTTTTCAAAGTGTCCTCATCAGTCAAGAAAATAACAGGAAAACGAATGAGAGAATGTACTTTTCTTATTCCCATGATCTTCAGGAAAATCAGATTTCTGTTCTGGAATATTACAAATAATCCACAAGGGGCGATTGCTTTTCGGTAACAGGGTTGAGTGAATGTTATGGGACTAAAATGTGTTTTATTTATAACCTATAATGGATGATTCATGTAGAAAGGTGATTCAGTCATGAGATATTACATTTGTTTACACATCTATGGAAATATCGTACGATTTCGAAGCATTTTAATTATGTTTTAACGAAACGTGTGCTGGGACAGGTAAAATCGCTGTTTTAAAGTCTTAATAATGTCCTAAATAAATAACATCGTAAGTTATTTATACACTTTCACTATGCTAGAAATGTCTGTTCGCTTTACTTTACATACACATACTTGTAAAAGTAATTTCAGTGGTACACAATAGGCACCCAAACAATAGAATCATGCTCATCCCAATACCTCAGTTTATCCAAGGTAGAAAGGTAGAGAGGTCAAGACTTTCACACATTTTGCTGAGACCCCCTTTGGTTTTGTCCCAGCTCCTCTTTCTGGCCCTGTTGATAATGCATCCCTTTCATCCATTTAAGCACTGAGAGAGAATGGAGCTTCTGATTGCTCAAGCCAGCATTTCATTTCATTGAAGTGCGACTGCACCTTTTTCTCTGCATCTCTGCAACAGAGAAGGTTGTGCTTTGCTCCAGGCAGTGTGCCAGATCTGGGCTTTACGCAGTGGGAGTGCTTGTGGCGTGGTCCATGTCTGACATTTGAGAGAAGGCCTGTGGAGACATTGGGCTGTGTTGACTGATGTTTCCTAACGAGAAGCATATATTTAAATCAGATATTCACATCTTGTCCTTAATCGGGTCAGCGCCCTCCAGGCCCATTTTGCTGTGTATAATCTGCCCCTGTTGCCATGCCGACAGCCAGGTTATTGGGCGATCAGCAGCATCAATACGAACTATTATCAAATTTTCACATAAGAATACACACGTAAACAGACACTGCTGTGTTCTACTCAGCTCTAGTCACTCATGTCTGTATTGATGTCAAGGACCTGTGACCAAAGACAAGAAAAGGAACAGTGGAAACTTTCAATGAGTTTAGTGTTTGGAGTCATCTGATTATTTTGAAGAAGGTTGATGGCTGTTTGAATGCATTTGGAATATTTGTCTCTCCCTCTCGCTCTAATTACGCCAAACTCATATAGTCGGACAGGCTCTTTGTAATTTTCCGATTATTATATATGAACCATTGGTGACAAAAAGTACTTAGTTTAGATTTTTTCTTTCAGTATTTTCTTGATTTGCGAAGATTTGACACTTCATTTCAGACACCATGTATAAACCCAACTCCCACACCTAAAGCCTAAAGAATTCCCCAATCACAAGCAAATGTTTTAAACATTAATTTGAATAACTAATTAATATTTTTCCGTTTTGAATGTTTCAAGCTCACAGAGTGTTTGAAAAAATCATCAGACACATTCCAACTCTCAAACTCCATACGATGACAAACCACTGAACCTTGGGATGCTGTTCACAAATCCCAGAGGTGGCAGGCTTTGAGAAGACGAGATGAGTTGACAGACGAGAATAAAATACACAAACCACACAGTTGTTTTTCAAACTGAATAAAAGGGAAAAGGAAAAAAAAAATGTTTTGACAAACAAGTGCAAATTCCCATGTTGCTGCTGTTTACTTCTCATTGTTCAAATATATACCGTGTATGACATCCTATAAATGTTTCATTATTGACTTTGATAAGTCAATTCTAGTAGAGGTAAATTTGCTAAGTTTCTGTGGCATACAGTATGTTCATTGTGCTACTTAACCAACAACTTTTATGCAGAAGAAGCAAACACTCTGGATAGTTTGCGTCAGTAGTGAAATGAATCACTGTTTCATTCATTGATCTGAAAGAAAAAAAATGGAAATGAATTGAGATAACACGGACATTCATGTGATTCACGCCATACTGCACACACTACACAACTTTTATCCCTTGTGTTCAGTTGTTTTGTGGACATAGCATTGTGCACACTACATGAGCGACCACAGACAAGGTTCACGCACTACGGAGAGAGTGGTATATCATGTGACCGTGAAGACCTACTGGCTATGGTGGTTGTTTCCACACTAATTTGTATAGAAACAAGAGAAATACGATACATGTGGAGAGATCTGCAGCAAGGATTGTCTGTTCTGCAAAGAGAACAGGAAGCATAGTGCAAAGAAATGTAGCCTTTTTATACCGTTCATCATGTTTGGTTTTATTTTTGCTGTTCCTAATAGTCATTTGGGAATGACATGCCATAATAATGTAATGTCTTATAGAATATTATTCTGCTTACCTTTTGCAAAACAAATTGGCTTTTGCAAATGTTCTTGCTAATTGAGAATATCAAACATTCTTGAAAAACGCTGAAAACAATATTATCACTGCCACAATATTCAAAAATCAATTATAGGCAAAAATAATAGTGCCTGCTACCATATATTTTGCCATTTATCCAGTCCAGTTTTTGTCTTTAGATATTCTAATATCTGAATCACACCTAGCTTTTCCTGGCTAGAGCTTCTCCAGTGAGCCTTAATTAATTTGCCCACTCACATTTCTTCAATGTTGCTGACACCTTGACTGCAGATTGGTCTAAGAGAGACATTACTATGCAATTATGGACAAAAAAAAGAGCCTGAGCACCTTCAGACTGCTTGGTTTGATGTACTTCTGAGCGAATCATCATATTTACACTCCTTCAATCTCTCGCTGTCAATTTGGACAGTACATCCTCAATCAGTGGAACCCAGGCACTAAATAAATACTGTCCAGTTTGTGTATGCCAGAAATAACTCTAACTAATAATTTTAGTCAGTCCTTTATTTATGCATAATAATTGGAGGAAGACCCTGAGTGGAAATTCACATGCCTTGATTTAGATTCTATGGAAATATTTCTCAAGGATTTGTTATATGATTGTGCATTAAAATGTGCATTTTCTACTCACAAGAATAGTGAAGGTTAGGGCAACTGGAGACATTAGCATCACTTCTGGGATATATACAGTATGTGATCACTTTTCCTAAGTAATTGGAAACCTCTGTCACCCATTAGGCATTCTATTATCTGTGAGGTTGGCAGTGTGTGCGTGCGTGTGAGTGTGTTAGTAAAACTGTCTGTTCTATTATTTAGTAGATGCAGAAGGTTCATTGACTGTAGTTGTCTTGTTGTCAGCGTGCTATAAGTGAGGGATATGTAACCATGATGGATGGAGAGCCGCTCTCAGTTCTGACTCTCCAAAAGCACATATGCAGGAAAAACAAACGACTCTGATTCAAATCCAACTACGGCCCACTCTCTCAGGCTAACATGAGGGTCAGTGCTGGTTTCTTGTGTGTGTGCCAACATGATTTGTATTAAGATAACATCAGGTAGCTTTTTCTCTCCACTCTATTTTCAGTGTGCATAATATGTCATAAACGTCAGGTTCATGACCATAAAGGATCGGCAAAGTATGTAACTTCTCTGACTGAAGTGCACTGTTAGCTTCACATGGTGGATTAGTATATAAAATCCAAGATTGTCAGGTAATGCCAATTTGTTGAACTGATTGATACTCACAGCTTGGTGGAATAGTTGTTTGGACAATAACTGTTAAAACAAAGGCCTGCTGGTATAAATAAATGAGCTACAGTAAAAGGAAGAAAAAAAAAAAGAAAAACAGAAAGTTAAACTGTTCAAAATTGGAAAAAGACCAGGCAATGTTTTTTTATAATCTTCAACTGTATAGTTTCGGTGCCTACTGTAGCTTCAGATTAATGTTCTTGGCGGACAGATGTAAAACATGACATGATCTTCTGCTGTTGTAGCCAATCCACCTCAAGGTTCCACATGTTGTGCATTATGAGATCATTTTCTGCTCAACACAATTGAGTGGTTATTTGAATTACCAAAGCTCAAACCAATCTGACCATCTAACCCATCTCATCAACTATGCGTTTCCACCCACACAACTGCAACTCACTGGATGTTTTTTTTTTTTTTTTGGTTTTCCACACCACTCTGTCTCAACTATGTAGACTGTTGTGCCAGGAGCTGGCGGTTACCATAAAACTCTGTATACATACTGTGTGTGTGTGTGTGTGTGTGTGTGTGTATATATATATATATATATATATATAGAGAGAGAGAGAGAGAGAGAGAGAGAGAGAGAGAGAGATCGATAGATATAGAGATAGATCGATAGATATAGCAATGGCGGATTCCTCCTCAAGTTTACAGACCATTTCAAAATTGACATGGTAGAGAAATGCATCCCACAGATAGAGCATTTCAATGCATTTGGATCAATGGCAGATTTTAAGTCCATTTTCTAGTTTTCTGTCCTCTGCTCACGTGTTTCTGATTGTGAATATACAGATAGCTAAACACATTTCAACTTGTAGAGAGGCTTGAATGACCACTCAGGCAAAAAGTAAAGTGGACGCTTTTTACTTTGTTACATAAGTTCAATCAAGTAATTTCTCTTGACAATTTTCTCTTACATTTCTTGTGAAACTGAAAAGAAATACAAAAACGCTTATTTAACATACATTAGTCAGTGAATACAATGCAGTTTACTATGCAACCTCTTTATGCACTGAAGTGTACTTTTGCTTGATCCAAGACAAACAGCGGCATCTAGCGGACGATAAAGATATTGTTAAACATAATATAACAGATATTATTATTTATTTTAATGTCACTGTTTTTGGAGATATGAGACTGCCACCACACATGGTAACATATTGTAGTGTTCTCTTTGTGTGTGGCACAAATCAAGTCCATAGGTTAATGTTCCATTGATTTGTGGACACAAGATGTGTACAGTTATCAATTCACCAATATTTAACAAGTTTGACCAATTTTTATTTGAATCATTATTGCTTATCAACCTATAGAACGGCATGTATCCCACACATATGTCCCACAGTTCAAGTCAATCGGGACCTATGGTTCATGAGGAGAAGATTTTTGTACTTTTGGACAAATTTTCCATGTACTGGAAAATCTATCATGGCAGACTTTATGGGTCCCAATGGTTTTTGTGTTCCCCATGAGAAATAAGGCATGTATACCAATTTTCAGACATTTTGGACTTATAGGGTAGAGGGAAAATCACATAGACTTTGGGCATGGCCTGTAGCGCCACCTATGGGCTCATGTGGGCCATTTGTGGTGTGGGAGTTACTCATGACCTGTAGTATCAATCTGTCAAATTACTAAACTTTTTGCCATTCAGAGCTTGAGATACTGGGCACTTTAGGGAGATAAAGAGAATAATACTAATAAGTGATTACTAACAATAACACTAACGGAGGAAATCTAATAATGCATAAACTCCCTCCCCATGGCAAGACCATGCTCGGGCAGGTCTGCTTTAGCTTTCTTATTAACATCCTGTGGAATCCATATCATACAGTATGTGCTATGAAAATGCTTTCAAAACCTCAAAGAACATTTTCAGCCTGTAATTTTACCTTATTGGATAAATCACCATTTGGCTTTATTACAGCCCATTAGCTTGTATAATTATACCCTTCACATATCACGATGCAAAGCAAACCTAGGTAAGCAAAGATCTCACTTATCTAATATTCGTGGCTCTCGAATAATTCGACCTACAAGAGTGAGACTCATCTTTCAGATTATTGTACCAATTCACAGATCAAACAGTGAAGGTTTTGTTCTATTACACCGGCCCTCTTGAAATGGCATATCTGCAATCCTCCTGCATTAATAGCCTGGTATTGTGCTTGCTTTTCTCCCTCTTCACTTGGCCTCATTGACTGTGTGTTGAGAGACAGGGGTGTAATTCCACCTCGTTGAATAGCGTAGAATAATTAGTCATTGACAAATGTGCCCCATCCATACAAAACATCTCGGAAGCAACATGTCAAGGGAAACAGCAAGTTCTTGTGCTCCATGAAACAGCGGGTAGACTCTGTAAGAAAAAAAAAAAATCTTACAGGGAACAATTTGACTTCAAATTTGTTCTTATTCTGAGAACTGTATCTATTTTTTCTCCTTCTCTTACTCTGTATCCAAAGACTATCAGGAGTCATGATTTTTTGAGGGAGCTCTAATTGCACACCTGACCCTTGCGGTAAGCCTCAGGGGCTTTTATGACAGCTGCGTTGTTGTAAATAGTTTTCACTGTGCCAGCCTGTGAAGATAAGGGGTACACTCTGGGGGACGCTGTATGTGTTTATCAGTGAATGTCATGTGTATTCCCTAGATCTCTGTAAATATTCACAGACCTTTCTATATTTTTTTGTCTCCTGCTTTTGCTTCTGGTTCTGATCAGAAGTGCATTTTCGCTGTCATCTGGCATTCAAACATCTGTCTATGTCAAATCTTGTCAACGCTTTTAAGATTTTTTGAGTATGTCCTGTGGTTCACATGCAGTTTCCTAGACTAGCATCAGCATAAGCATAAAAACATGACTGTAATCTCAAAATAGAATCTAGCATCAGCATGTTCACTCAGCTAGAGTTATAAGGTATGCAACTGCTATCTGTATCTGTTTAGAGCTCCAAAATTTGTATCAGTAGCAGTTGGTAAACTTTGTTTTATTTAAATATGTACCCTTCCCAGAGGGGGCATGATAGCTTGGTGGTTTGCCTCGCACCTCCAGGGTTGGGGGTTCAAATCCTGCCTCTGCCCTGTTTGTTGCCCATGGAGTTTGAATGTTCTCTCCGTGCTTTGGGGGTTTGCTCCAGTTACTCTGCTTTTCTCCCCCAGTCCAAAGACATGTGTTGTAGGCTGATTGGGATTTCCAAATAGTCTGTGGTGTGTGAATGTGTGTGAGATTGTGCCCTGCGATGGGTTGGCACCCCATCCAGGGTGTCCTGTGCCTTGTGCCTCGAGTTCCCTGGGATAGGCTCCAGGCTCCCCTTGACCCTGTGTAGAATAAGCGGTTCAGAAATGGATTGGTGGATGTACCCTTCCCAGAACACTGCAAAAAGTGGCATCTTACCAAGTGAAAATATTTTGAATATAGTCAAATTTAGCTAATATTTCCTATTATAAGATTACAAAAAACCAAATATAAGATAAGATACTAAACCTATTTTGAGATTTTTTTTTTAAAACAAATTTTAAGTTTTATATTTATTATTTTGTTGGCAGATAATTGAGCTTTTTTCTATAAAAAGTGCTTAAAATGAGCAAAATGATCTGCCAATAGAAACTTGAAATTAACAAATAAAAAAAAGTCTAGAAATAGTTTTACTTAATTTGACTATATTGAAGATATTTTCATTTGCTAAGATGCCTTTTTTTCAGTAAACACTGGGAAAAGTCCAGCAATGCCGGTACGGTCAGCATTGTGACATTTGGCTCTGGCTCTGACACTTCCTCTATGTCATCTACATGTCAGGTCATAACATTTGTTCGAGCCCGCAACATTTAAAACAACAATGACCATCACCAGGCAGTTACTAAGAGTGAATGAATTTACCTTGCAAATGCGCTGTATTTGTCTCACATACACATTAATGAATTTGGTCTTTCTTTCTCTTTTTTCACAAGCTTGCCTGCATGAAAGTAAAGAAATATTTCACTCATGTCACTTTTTTCTTTTTCTTTTTGTTATGTGGTGTTGTGCGTTTTTTTTTTTTTTTTGTGATCCCAGTATGATGCGAACCACTATTCTCAACTAAAAAAAAAAAGAACAGTGCACCTCCTATTTTGATCTGTTTACAACACATGTATTCTGAATAACATTATTCATATTCTGTTCCATCCCAAGTTTGTAGCAAAGTGTTTCATAATTGTATGTCAGGCACTTGCAACTTGGCAGATACACATTGTGTCTCAATTTAACTTTTATATCACTCCAGGAAGTCCAGGCTTGAAGGGACCTGTAACCCAGTTATTCCTCTTAAAGCATACCGAATTGTTCAGTACTATGAGATATGCATGAAAATAATAGAAAAGCTCAGAGTTAGAGAGTCAGAAATATTTCCGAATGCCATTAACTCATCGATGTCCTACTGACCCGAAAAACCTCTTTATTTCATAGCAGTGCCGATTTGTAATTATTTAAAACAAAATATGGAATATTTGTAGATTTATTTATAGATATACAGTAGCGATATACTCAAATTTGTAGCTGTAGTCCCACCAAAGTTCTTCACATGCCTGGCTACCCTCCTGACGCATGTACAAGTAAATAAGAGCTGGAGAGCACCCTTTTATATTGTGTGTGTGTGTGTGTGTGTGTGTGTGTGTGTGTGTGTATATATATATATATATATATATATATATATATTCATTATTTTATATATAATATCCATATTTTACACATATTTTATTTACAATATAAAATATTTTGACAGAACACAGTAGAAGGACTTGAGTTGGATGTTTGGAGTCATTGGCTTGTTTAAATATCTATCATTGGCAAGATTATAACCTCTTGGCAGAGGTAGACTAGCTTAAAATATACTGATAATTAGACAAATTCTTGATATTCTCAGTCATCTCTTAGCCACCGAAATAATTTACACAAGTTTCTAGGATTTTCCTTTTTAACAATCTCCATTTTTTCCAACAACCATCTGTTTGTGTGTGTGTGTGTGTGTGTGTGTCTGCGTGGTAAAATATCTTTTTTCCTCCAAGGAAACAGAAAATACACATTTTTTGTTGTTCTTATATTAATAAATAAATAAATAAAAACCTTTTCAATTATTGTGTGTAATATTTTTTTTATCCAGTGTTGCTTATTATTCTGAAAGGTGCTAATATTTCTAGATGTCACTACATATAAGAATAGAGTTGCACTGTGCAATGAAAACATTTGAAGCACACTCTGATGTACTGTAGGCAGCATTCCCTCCAGCTACTGAGATGATGCCTATCACTGTCTCCACACACAGCATGGAGAGAGCTGTCAAAACCTTTAAACCTGGCCCTGTGGAATCCTCCACCCCATGTGGATAAGCTGTCTGTTTAAAATAGACCATCTTTGTGCTTTGTTGCTGTATGTGTGCAGCATCCATCAGAGATGCTTGTTACCATACGTGGAACAACACTTTGTCTGTTTGGGAGGGTGGCGTGAGCGAGGTCCAACAGAGGACTCTCATTAGTCATTACAGTTACCTTTCTTGCAGCTTGCTGAATGTATATGCACTGAATACAAACACCCAGACACACACCAGTATACACCACAGTATATCTCAGAGTGCACAAGTCGATTCTGGGTGAGTCAATTCTGCCCATTTGTTCTCGGCAATTCATTTTGAATGTTTTTTGTTAAAATTATTATTATTATATGATATAACCAAGTGCTTGGTTTGGTCTATTGAAATACATTCCAGGGTCCACATCCGATCTGTAGTCCACCAGCTGATGACCCATGTTCTTGGCTTGTATTAGTTTTTGATTCAATAAGTTCTCCACCTTCAGATGATTAAAAGATCTCAAAAATAGGACAATGGGATTGGTATTTTAGGTGCCAAAGATAGCTACATATTCATCTCTCTTTATTTCTCTGTCTCTCAGTCACTCTTTCACTTTCTTTGTGATATGCGAAAGAAGGCGGGGTGTAAGGGTGCACACATTGAAAGAGAAACAGAAAGTCATCCATACTTGTAAAGCAAAAGTGTATAAATGTGTATCAAAACCAGAAAGTATAAAGAAGATGGTACTAAAGGCAAATGCACAACTAGCAACACAGAAGGTATAAATATACATGCATACAAACTAATATGAGGAAACCTAGTACTTTAATTGAGTAGAATTAGTGAGACTAAGCAACAAGTGCCTCAAGAGGATGTCAGGAAATTAAATTAAGGTTAAATGTGTTGAAGCTATAGTAAGCTTAAGGTACTAGCATGCGCATTCACCAGCACTCATTAAAGCCTTAATGTTTTGCATGAAACTGAATATTCAAACATTATTCTAATATTGGCTGTGTTCACTACATCAGAATTACCATAATTACTAATTGACAACCTGGACATTCTACTCAGAGCTGTTGACGTCCTCGGTCTCGGAATTATGCGACATTACACAATAGATGGTTTTCTAACTCTGTGCTAGCTACATTAAACTGTATTGTATGTCTTTTGTTTATTTTCAGATTAATCTTGCATTATTACGTCATAAATAATAGTCAATTCTACTAATTATTACACAGAAATATTATAACTACATTTTACTGCTAAAGCCACCATAATTTTGAGTGTTTCCATATGACGTTGCAGCGGAGCTCTCAGAAAATTCCTAGTTTACAAGTTGTAATTACGAGTTCTACAAAGACGTAGGCACTTTTTAGAAGTCATAATCTCATAATTACGCTAATTACAACATGGCAAGAACACCGCTATTGCCTTAAAAAAAAAGTCTTAAAAGCCTTTATTTTATAGTAGTTATTTTACTATTGTGATTTGCTTTTGCTGGTAATCTGTCACCTTTACTGTCTACTACTAATAGCATTGTTATTAAACTCACTGCATTCAATTATTATGAATAATTGCAATATGGACATAACCACAGCACTGTCACAAAACTAACATTTGTTGTTCACTGACATCACATTTCACTGAAACTAGACCGTTTAAAAGAATGTTGCTTGGTCTTTATCCAGTTAATTATTTAATTAATTAGATTAATATAAAATGGCTGGATTTTACAAAATATTCATTGCATTTGTGTGTGTAACTGAAATAAGTTATTTAAACTTGATAGTGTAAAATACAGTGCTGTTGTAGAAGCAGCACCCTGTTTCTGCATACCCTTGGACACCAGTTATTGTGGCAGGAAAAAATATGACAATCCTCATTAATCTGTCAACTCAGGTTGGTCACAGGGTGAGGAAATGGTTAAGGGTATGTGCTTTTAATTAGATCCTGAGTAGAACTTATGTGAGTTGTCATGTCCAGAGGCACTTAGCTGTTTATGCTTTTAGGTGTAATTAGGCTGCATAGTGTGCAAAAACCTTGTGTGTTACTGTATGTATGAAACTAGCGTTCAAACCTAAATGTGCAATTACAATGCTAAAACTGGCATGCATGCAGAAACACTTTGTGCTTCTCTCGTGATTATATATTCTGTTCAATGCACTAAATAAGCAGCAAGACAGCGTCCCAAATTCCCAAAATCAGAACAATCACACTCGGATTCAGACCGCATCAAATGTGCCCAGTGTGAAACCACCTCAAGGTTTCTTCCTTCCTCATGTCCTCTCAGGAAGTTTTTCCTTGCCACCATCACGTCTGACATGTTTATTAGGGATCCAAATCTGCATGAAATCTGTAAACTTGCTTTTATATTTACATTTATTCATTTAGCAGACACTTTTATCCAAAGCGACTTACAAATGAGGAAATACAAGCAAAGAGACATATCAAGTGGAGAACTATACAAGTAGTGCTACAATACAAAATCTTTTAATTGAGCTCTAGAGAAGCAACGTGCGCAGAGTAAAGGTGTAAGTGCAGAATGTATATTTTTTTTTAATATAAAAAGGGGGGGCAGGCAAGTTAGAGGTTATTTAAGTGTTCATGGAAGAGGTGGGTCTTTAGCCGTTTATTGAAGATCCTGATTGATGTTGGGAGTTCATTATACCACTGAGGTACAGTCAGTTTGAAAGTTGTGGAAAGGGACCTCATGCCTCGCTGAGTAGGCACTATCAGGCATCGGTCATTAACTGATCGCAGGTTGCGCGTTGAGGTAGGAGGGTGCTGTTCCAGACAAGGTCTTGTAGGTGAGCATCAAGGCCTTGAATTTGATACAGGCAGCTATAGGAAGCCAGTGGAGGGAGATGAAGAGGGTTGTGTCATGGGTCCTTTGGGGCTGGTTGAAGACAAGGCGTGCTGCTGCATTCTGAATCATCTGAAGGGATTTGATGGAGCTGGCTGGGAGGCCCGAGAGTACTGTGTTGCTATAGTCCAGTTTTGAGATAACAAGAGCCTGGACTAGTAGCTGTGTAGCATGTTCATCGCGATAAGGTCTAATTTTCTTGATGTTGTACAGAATGAACCTACAGGATCGTGCAGTTGTTGAAATGGTCTGTAAAGGTCAAGTTGTCACCAAAAATCATCCCAAGGTTTCTGGCTGTCCTGGTTGTCTTGAGTGCGGTTGAATCAAGCTATACGGTGAGGTTGTGGTTGATTGAGGGACAGGCAGGGATGACGAGAAGCTCGGTTTTGGCCAAGTTGAGCTTAAGGTGGCCTCATCCTTCATCCAGTTTTAGATGTCAAACATGCAAATAGAGCTGGGTTTCATCAGCATAGCAGTGATATGAGAAGCCATGAGACTCAATAACATGAGACTTTCTGACTATTGTTAAAAGTGTTAAACACATAAACATGTTGAATTAGATTGAATTGAATTGCCAGCATGGGCTCTTATTATTCATTCTCATACATATTTTTTGTGTATAACCTTAGTGAAAGAACTTTTTAGGAAAACTATATTGGGGTCCAGAAGTCTGAGACCACAATGGAAATCTGGGATTTTTTTAATGATTTTAAACTGGAGATAAATAGAAAACTTTAAAATTTAGAATTATTTTTTAAGCAAATAAATGTTATGAAGAGCAAAATAAAGAAATCAATGTTCAAAATTGTACACACAAAAAAAATGTTTCTACAGTAGGTCACTATAAATAATTTAAGCAAATTTATAATATTGACCATGTTAACTACTTAGTACAAAATAAGTAAATTATATTGTATTTTTTTTAAAATAAAAGAACAGAAAATAGAAGCATTTCACTAGTGGTCTCAGACTGTTGGATTACAGTGTACGGCATGTTCAATTCAATTCAATTCAATTTTATTTGTATAGCGCTTTTTACAATAGACATTGTCTCAAAGCAGCTTTACAGAAATATCAACACGGTATACAGATATTAAAGGTGCGAATTTATCCCAACTGAGCAAGCCACTGAGTGTCGACGGTGGCAAGGAAAAACTCCCTAAGATGTTTTAAGAGGAAGAAACCTTGAGGGGAACCAGACTCAGAAGGGAACCCATCCTAATCTGGGTAACAACAGATAGTGTGAAAAAGTTCATTATGGATTTATATGAAGTCTTTTTGTCCTTAGAAGCAGCCGTAGTCCCAGCAATCTGGAATTGGAGTAGATGAGAGCTCCATCCAGAGGTAGGACATCCAAAACGGATCAGGCAGGTCCGGAGAGCAGAAAGGATCAGGATTTCTAGTATCTCCATAAAATTGTGTGTGGCTCGACAGAAGGAGAGAGGGAGAGAAAAGATTATTAGGACTGTGCTTAGCATAATAGAAAGTCTAGTCAAGGTAGGCTTGAGTAAACAAGTACATTTTAAGCCTAGACTTAAACACTGAGACTGTGTCTGAGTCCCGAACACTAATTGGAAGACTATTCCATAACTGTGGGACTCTATAAGAGAAAGATCTTCCCCCTGCTGTAGCCTTCGCTATTCGAGGTACCGTCAAATAGCCTGCATCTTTTGATCTAAGTAGGCGTTTGTAGTTTGATCTACTATCGGCTTTTGATTTTTATAAACAATACAGTAATTAAACAATATACTTTATAGGTGGACAAATCATAAATTTATTAGCTAGCCCACCAGGCAAGAAAAGCTTCAAAGTGCTGCCCCATGTTTTGGTTCACTGAAACCTAAATGACTTAGCATCGTCATAGCTGTAACTGCAATAAAGCTGTGTAATATAACTGTGGGGCTCTATAAGAGAAACTCTTCCCCCTGCTGTAGCCTTCACTATTCAAGGTACCTTCAGATAGCCTGTATCTTTCGATCTAAGTAGGCGTGGTGGATCATAGAAAACCAAAAGGTCGCTTAGATACTGTGGCGCGAGACCATTTAGTGCTTTATAGGTTTACAATAGTATTTTATAATCAGTGCGAGATTTCACTGGGAGCCAATGCAATGTTGATAAGATCGGGGTGATATGGTCGTATCTTCTGGTTCTAGTTAAGACTCTAGCAGCTGCATTCTGGACTAACTGGAGTTTGTTGCATGTCTTTATACGGCTTATCAACTGGGATTCTTTTGTCATCCAGATTGTCATAGCAGATACATCAGGAATACAAACAGCAATATTACTCACATTTAACAAAGAAAATTCAACACATTAAACAGGAAACTGTCAAAGTGTTACAGGAGCCACAATCAACCAAAAAAATTAATACAGTTTAATTATGCACTTTTATTGTAGCTTATTTTGTACACAGCAGCCATTTGATTACAACTAATTACTAATCAGATGCCGTAGTTAAGCCCTTCACTGTTGTTCTAACAAAGGAGATTTTACTCAATAAGAATTTCATTAATTAACACGTTATCTTTATTACTTCCATTTTCTCTTTATTCCTTTTTTGACATCTCTGTGGTTGAATGTTTCACGTCGGCTTTTAAACCACAGTTTGCGCTCCACACAGAGTGAAATTAGCCCCAGGTTTGCGTGATGAATTGCAGCCTTATTAGGTTAAACATTAATTTCAGATGCTGTGTTGAAGTGCTGGTTACTCTGGTCTATTTTCTAATCAAGCTGTCCCTCCTGATGACATTTCTACGTTTACTTTTTTGTTTCCTATGGAATAAAATTTCTGCCAAAACTTTTGAATGTAACTTTTCAAGAAATTATCAAAAATATTTAATGAGAAAGAGGAAAAACACTCTGAAACTGAAAATAGTGAAATAGTGAACACTCTGAAACTGAAAATAGTGAACTAGTGAAATAGTGAACACTCTGAAACTGAAAATAGTGAACTCGGTGGCAAAATTTTTATATAGTCTTCAAATAAACAGCATTCTTTGTTAGCAGTTTTCGAAGCTTACGTTTCACTAATCTTGATTTATGAATGCTCTGCCAGAGTTTTCTTTTATGCTTTCAAAGTTTTTGTTTACGCTCAGCAAGTTTATGTTCACTATTCTGGCACAAGCCTCTTGTGTGGGCGGGGCTTAACAGAGATTTATTCTCATTGGCTAGTGAGATTTGGATTGACAGCTCAAGTGTCCAGCTGAGGAAGAGGAGGAGGAGAATGACGACGGCACTCTATGCCACTCCTGAGAGCTCATTTTTAAAAAATAGTTGTAGGAGACTACCTAAACCTCAAATATTACAACCTCAAAACTAGTATACTGACTAAGTAAGTAAGTAATTTCCACTACAAAGTACAAACACTATAACTATACAGAGAACCGCATCCAGAACGCTCTCCAAAATTCGCGACACTGAAGTATCTACTTCCTGGTCAGGGAGCTATTGATCCAAATCTCACTAGCCAAGGAGAGAAAATCACTTTTAAACCCCACCGCCATGAAAGGTTTATGCCAGATTGGCGAGTATAAACTAAAACTTTTGAAAGCGTAAATGAAAACTGTCAGCACATTAAATTTTTGACACAGAGTTCATTGTTTTCAGTTTCAAAGGTGTTTTTCTTCTTTCTCATTGTTTATTTTTGTTAGTTTCTTTTAAAGTTATGTTCAACACTTTTGGAACAAATTTAATTCCATAGTTTCAAGGCACATTTCCATAGATACCTGTCTTACTTAAATAAAAATGGTTCTAAAAGGGCGAATAGCCAGCTCATTCATGGTTGTTTCTTTTTTGTTCAAACCTCCATGTCAAGATTTCACTGGGTTAAATCTCTTCCTTACTTTGTGCCTTTATATCTCTGTCTCGTGTTTGCTCACATGTCCTGTACAGTAGGTCATATTGAGTTCAGTGTTGCCTTTGATTGCCTCTCCCTTTTTAGTCAGCACAGTCTAGTCAAAAAGAGATTCTAAATTAGGAAATAAGCAGCACAACAGATGTCTTTCTTTTTTATCCTCCAGAGTCTCTCTCTCTCTTCTCTCTCACTCCCCCTCATTTTGTCACTCTCTCTCACTATAACATCCTATTTCATTTACAGGAAGAATAATTGAAGCACAGTAAAGTCCCAGTTATCTGGGTCATGATGCCATTCTTCCACCTGGGCTATAGCCTCCTGTGTACAACATATGGACAGGATGGGGAAAAAAATGAAATAACCTGAACAGATTTTCTTCCTTTATCCATCAGAATATTTGTTCTTAGATTTTGCTGTAGACTAAAGACATTTGGGTTTGAGAGCAGAAATATAGAGGCCATACCACATGATGCAAACAACTCATGAGCAGTAAGAATCAGAAAGCCAGATTGGAATTCGCAAAGAAATACAAAGAAAATAAAAGAAAGCCACAGAAGTTCTGAACAAAGATTAACTTCTACAAAAGTGATTGAAAGTCCAAAGTGCAGAGAAAGAAAGGATCTGCTCATGATCCAAAACATACAAGCTCTTCTGTGAAATATGATGGAGGTAGTGTCATGGCTTGGGCTTGTATGGCTGCTTCTGGAACAGTCTCACTAATCTTTATTGATGATGTAACTCATGATGGTGGCAGCATAATGAATTCACAAGTTTACACGAACATTTTGTCTGCCAATTTACAGAGAAATACATCCAAATTAATTGTGAGGAACTTTATCCTGCTGCAACACAATGATCCAAAACACACTGCCAACTCAACAAAGGACTTTATCAGGGGAAAAAGTGAAAAGTTTTAGATTGGCCAAGTCAATCACCAGACCTGAACTCAGTTGAGCAGCATTTCACCTCCTGAAGAGGATACTGAAGGGACAAACCCTACAAAACAACCAACAACTGAAAGAGGCTGTGGTAAAAGCCTGGAAAAGCTTCACAAAAGAAGAAACCAACAATTTGGTGATGTCACTGAGTCGCAGGCTTGATGCAGTTATTGCAAGCAAGGGATATGCAACCAAATATTAAGTCTTATTTGCTTTAATTTACTTCAAGACTTATCTGTTCCTATACCTTTGCTTACCTAAAAATTGGGTGGTAAAAAGGTTCTATGTTTTATGTTGTTTAACACATCTAGATAATCTGGTAAATACCTGGCAATAAAAACAGGAATTGTAAACAATCATATCATATCCATCTTTTGATCTCAAACCCAAATGTCTTTGGTGTAAAGTACAAAATGAATTAAATGAATTGGCCTTGGCATTCCAATAGTTTGGGAAGGAACTGTATGTGTGGAGGCCAAGGGAAACCATTCACATGGTCAATATTTTTACTATACAGATAGCTCTACAGATTGTTTTTAGTGTTTTATAATTTAGAGCTTGTTAACATCTCATTATCTCTTCTTCACTTGATTGATTTCTGTTCAGGCTGAATTAATGGCTGATTCATTCAATCACTTCTGTTCTGTTGGCTAGATGCCTTGTTATTCATGTATTTTTTTATCACTTCAACGTTTTAAAACATCATGTAAACCCATTTCTTTGTATTGATGATGATGATGATGATGATGTGAAGGCACAGGAGCATCAGCATCATTTTGACATCTGGTATCTGAATACAAACTGAATTGCTACTAAAGCTTATGTTCATTTCGCTATGGCGTGCAAATATGCAAAATTTGATCAAATGATGACATCAGCTGCCTGTATTCTGTATCTTGAAGATAACGAGACAAAAAAAAAAAAAGACTTCACCATGTTGGGAAACTACATGACTGTTAAAAAAGCACTGACAGTGGGGACTCCTTCCATAAATGTTACATAAACCTACCTTTCTCCTTACAGAATTCTTTGTTTTTCTTTGTTAAACAACACATTTTTTTCAATCTGATTATTATTAGCCTTAGATTATGTGCTGTGTCTGCTATCCAAGTCCCTGTATATGAGCTGTTACTATGGGAATGATAAGGTATGAGAACGAGCACATTAACCTATTATCTATTAATATATTGTTTATGTTACAGCCAGATCTACTGTTGTTATAGAAAATGAATGCACACCTTCTAATCTGAGAATTCATTCGTGTTGTGGTGTAAAGTATAATATAATATACTATTATAATATGCAATTTTGGTCAAAATCAGATATTTCATCATGATTCTCTGTTTCATCTGACGGCTTTCCCCAAACTGCCACACAAAATATGCTTGTGGTGGAGGTTGACAACTTCATTTTCTAAAACATGCTGGAGATGTAGCTTTCCAAATTGATCATGAATAGTGTGGCTTGATGATGGCTTTGTGTCCTTTATTCTGTTTGTTAAGCCAAAGAGCAATTTCACTCGTAATAATGGCTTTCTTCCTTCTCTCTCTCTCTCTCTCTCTCTCTCTCTCTCTCTCTCTCTCTCTCTCTCAGACACACACACACATGTAAACACACTCTTGCTTACTCACTCTCAGTCGGATTAAAGTGCTGTTCGACTCCCTAGGCCATTGCACCCTGAAATGAGTTAGGTGAAGCTTAAATAATCCCCTGTGTGGCAGGCCAGATGAGAATAACAAACAGGTGGCCTAAAGTGTGTGTGTGTGTGTGTGTGTGTGAGAGAGAAAGAGAGAGAGGGGTCAGCATTTGCAGAAATGAGAGGTAGAACATATTTTGGGAACGCAGAGCAAGCAAGTCTAATTTCACTTGTTTTTATTTATTTTTTTGGTTTGTTTTTTTGTTTATTTTTCCATTAATTTTTCCCCCCATATGATAGCGAGGTTAGCATTTATCTTGCAGGGAGAATGGCGCCATAATCCATCAGGGGAAATCAGTCCCACAGCTAATGATTCACCCACAATCCCGCTGTGTGTATGTGCAGAACAGAGAGGATAACGAAGGGGATAACGATCAGGATAGATGCAGAGGGGAAAAGGAGAGGGAGCACAACAAAGAAATGAACAAAAAAAAAGAGTGACTAGTAGAGGGCAGGAAAAAAAAAATTGGACAGTAAATTGCTGTCAACTAGCAGAGTCCAATTTCATATGTGATCTTAGAATCTGTAAATTTTAAGACATTTGTCAAAAGTGGAAGTGATAAAATGGCACTGGATCAGCTGTATTTTTGTTTTTCATCTTTTTGTGTCTCATTAGTAGGTCATCCTTCCATTTTAAAGATTAAGAAAAAGACTTGCTCCTTGAGCAGTAATTGAAGCAGTAGGACTTAAAGCTGCATTTGGAATTCATCTGAGCAGGCAACCATTGAAAGTGCAGTATTTCTGTCTGTCTGCCGATTATAATGACTTTCTCTGAGTTTGAAGACTCGAGGCTGTCATGCTATGAGTTAATGGTAAGGAAGAGCTTGAGAGAGAGAGACAGAGAACGTGAGAGAGAGAGAGAGAGAGAGAGAGAGAGAGGTAGTGTGGAACAGAGAGATGAGAATGCGGCGTGGCTTTTGATTGCTGTGCTAACGGGATTAGTATTCCAAGTCCATCGCTTCCATCTCTCTGTCCCTTTCTGTAGTGGCTGTGCACTGAGAGCTTTTATGTGCAGCCTTGGTTCTCACACACACAAAGCCCAATCCACTCTCCTTTACTCTGAAACACGCTCAGGCTCAAAGGGCTCAGGCTGAATGTCTTCTCTTCTCTGGCACTCGGCCATCATCGTGCCCGGGGCCAGGGTGAAGGATTTGGGGATATGTCTTTATCATCAGACTGTGCGTTAATGTTTCTTTAGGGCAGAGGTCGGCAACTGGTGGACTGCAGTCCAGATGCATACCCAGCAAAGTATTTCAAGGATTGAGCTAGGTAAAATACTGTAGCAGAGCTGAATGATATATTTCTAGTGTGTAGCAGATATTCTGCATTTATGTAAATGATTTCAAACTTGAGACTAGCTACAGGGCTAGAAACATTAACACAGAAATGGCGGAGTTTTCACAGACTTTTACAGATTTTTCCATTCTTGTTTACGTTCTCTTGTCTGACAATATGGCTTGTTGAGGAAAATATTGACAACAAAATCAGAATAGACAGTGAAGTATGCATTTATTCTCTGTTATTGAAATTCAAAACGTCTCGTCATGTCTGTTGAGTCTATGGTGCTAGTCAAAACTGGTCACAACTAAACAAACAAGATTTTTTAATTGTCTTACAGCCATGAAACTTTCAGCCATTTTTGTGGTTTATCTGGACCGTAAAGAAGTCATGACATAAGAAATAAAATTTTCCTTGATCTTTTGACATATAAGAGGTCATTGTACCATTAAAATGTCCTGCAAGTTTCATAGCTTAAAACGTCTTCCTCAGTACAAAAAGAGCATTTATTTAACAAAGCTCGAAAACAACTCGTTTGGTTGTGGTGAGATTTGTGACATCACACGGGCAATTACATTTGCATATGACTGCCCCTTGTAATGATTTCCCCTCACGCTAAGCGCTGGAGCATGCAGCGTGCTCCGAAAAGCAAGCATGTGCTTCCGGGTTTAGAGTGACACGATCTTTGATTACTTTCTACACATGCATAAACTGTTATGGTTTATGTCCTGTCTCTGCCCCTGTATCATCATTGGTTGTTTCCTGTATGTATCATCATTAGTCCCAGCTGTTTTGAATTCACCCTTGATTACGTTTGTCATTTAAACCCCTCGTCTCTCTTTGTACTTCATGAACTATTATATGAGTTTTCCGTGTGCAAAGCCTTTGTTCAGCATGTTTTGTTTCATAGTTTTTATCCCGTTCTCGTTTCTTGATTCTTGTTTAGCCTAGTTTATTCCTGATTGCCGATTGCCAGACCTATTGTCTGTTTATGACCGCGTCTATGTTTCACGATTTGGATTTGTCTGCCTGCCTCTCGTATAATAAAGATCTTATCTGCATTTGCATCCGTCCTAACTCCCATCACATTCCATAACATGACACCCCTACAAGACATCGACACCTACTTTTACATCATCGCACCGTTGTATGAAATCCTGATTACAAGGCCAACACATTACCACTACACAAAAGAGCAATATTACAAATACTTTTTGCTTTCACTCAGAAGGCGCAAATAAACATTTATCTTAGCTTTAATTACCGTTCAAATAAGTATTTTCCTCTCTACTGTGTGGATTTATGGAGCTCAATAAATGAAAGCATACTTCTTTTGTTTGAACAGAGAAATTGTAGAAATAAGCTTTTATTTTGGAGCTCAGTAAGGCAGTGTTTAGGTCAGGCATGAATAGTGTTATTATCTCCTATACATATAATGTTAATGAAGTTGGTCTTTGTCCTAACAACAGGGCTTGCAGGTTCCATGTATAAATTCCACGTATTGCAGATACATGCAAATCACTAAATTGTTTCCCATGAAAATCCCATTGAATAGTATCAAATTTTTAATTTTTTTTTAAATTTTTTATGTTTTTTGTTTGTTATTACGGGTTAAGTAATATGCAAAAAGAGTGTTTAGAGATATACTGTAAGTATCAGTCTTATATGTAGTTAAACTAATCTCTGAGTCACAAATCACTTTGTATAGATGTCACGTTGCCAAGTTTTGACCTGGTAATTTTTGTTCCAGTGGCCAACAGAATCGAAAGTGCTGTTTTAAAAAGTCTCCAACTGCTTATCCAGTGTCCAAATGTAGGCCCTTTGACCTAATCAATAATTATGTTGCAGATCTCAAAACCTTTCACAAGGGAGTAAAAAAGGCATCGATCTCACCCCAAACAAGACTAATGGGATATCGCCTTGGGTGAATTTAAAATATCCCGGTCAGTCTCAGTCTCAAGACATCCAAACAAAATAATTCAGCCCTTGGCAGGCGCCAGGGTGTGGAGTGGCAGGTTGGTATGAATAAGAGAGCGAGCTGGAAGATGAGGAGAGTGAGGGAGAAAGATGGATGAGAATCCTAAAAGTCCTAAAGCCATTACCTTCTTAGCATATCAGCTAGACAAGAATGGCTAGAGCGGCAGGATCACCACTGAAGTTGCACTTGTGGAACTTTTTCTTAAGCCCCAAAGTCCTATATACCTTTTTAAACTTCTTCTCCAACTTTCAGCACTATGCCTTATGGTTACTAATTATGCTAGTGTAAGATGTCACAGAGGCAAGGGTTTATGTATGGCGCAGCATGTTAAGTTTTCAGAAACCACAAGAAATCACAATAAAACAATTCAACCCTTGTTAGATACTAGGGTGTGTCTCTGGAGATCTATTTTTCTGAAGAGCTCAGTCCAATACCTAATTAAGGACATCTGATTCAGCGAATCAATTTATCTGATTAGCTGGATCAGGGGTGTTGGATTTATGGTGGAGCTGCAGGAAGTGTAGATTTTAAAGTGGCAGGCTGGTGACCATGGCTGTACAAGACCTAGCATTAACTGATTATAATTCAGGTAGAGTTGGCTTAGTATGAATACTTAGTTTTTAACTTTTTAAACTTTTCTTTTATTATATGTCAGTATAAGGTTTCATTTTTGGGATGAACATCAGATTATTTGCTCTTGGTAAATGCTTTAAGGCAGAATATTGTGGACATAACAACACCATAAATGGTTATAATAAAAATACATTAAATGGTATGAACAAGCCAGGCTAGGGCTGATTTCCTTCTAGCCCAGACTGTAGATTCATGCAGTCTACCAGAGAGTGAAATTTGAGGATATTATAGCTCCCATGTCACCAAGACATCAGTAACACGTCATCAGCATTGACTGTGAAATACAGTCTCAGATATAATGAAGACTTTCCCCTCAAAAAACAAACAAACAAAAAAAAAACATTTGTGGGATAAACTAAAAGTAGAAGTGCTAAGGAGGCTTTGTCCAATAAAAGTACAAATGACACAGCAGGGCAGATGATTAAACTGTTACAACTGGTATTACAACGTTCCTGTTTAGCATGTTTGGTATTGACAGGACATCACAAATGCAGATCTCTATCTGTCTTTAAGTGTTTGTGTAATAGTTTGCCCCACATTCTTATTATGCCATGAATAAGACCTTGCAATCTAACCACATTTCTCAAGCCTAATAGTTTCATTGTGAAGCTATTGATTAGATTTTAACCTTCCCATTTGATGTCACCACCAGCTGCCACTGGGTATTAACGTTTCATCTATTTAAGAACCATACCTTCTATATAGCCAAACTGCAAGCTAACCACCTTTACCTTATGCTTGTTGCCACTACTGGTAATTAATGCTCCTGTATTATTGCCCTCTCTGTACTTTGCCTGTGAATGACCTTTCCTGTGCTCATTATATTTGGCTCCACTGAGTCTAGCACAGGCTACACTAAAATTAATCAGTGTCATGTAACAAACACATGTATCACCAGCACGAAACCACATGATAGCTGTTTGTGTTGATGCTTAGTGTCATAGCTGGAATAGGTAAGTAACATATTTATCAGTCATTTCAATTAACCATAAAATTGGCAACTCAAGAAAAAAAATAAGCATGTTCTGAGACAAAATATAATATTGCCATACAGTTAAAGTATTTCCTCACCTCGCCAGCACCAGTTCATGCCAGTAAAATTCTTCCAATGGAAGGCTTTAAATAAAAAATTTAAAAGGGTGAGAACTGATTCCTTATGTTGTACACCGATTATGTAATTATCTATACAGTAAGCTGTATTTGCTCATGTGAGTAATTAGAAATATCAGAAATTATTTTAAAATTCCTTTAATCATTAATTTGTAATTGCAATTTGTAATTGTAATTATTTGAGTGTAATACCAGTGTCACTAAGTTTTCTATAGGAATCTAATTATTTTGTAGATATTGCCAATGACAGATATTGGTGTAATATTTATTTGACAGATGATTAAGTGCAAATAAATACAAATATTTACAGGTACAAATGATATTAAATATTAAAAGTATCAGTAGTCATTATGTATACATGAGCTAATGAGATAGTTAGTTTAAATTATTTCAATATTAAGACATGCAAATTGTAAACACTTTTGCAAATGTTAAATTGTTGAACACTCACAATCTAAATTTTATATGATTGATTTGTCTTATTTATTTATTTAAAATAAGCAGTACTCAGGTGTTCGAGATTTGTTACAGCTCAAATGTTCTGAAGCGCTTGCTGAATTCCTCCAGGGGAAATCATGCAGGAGAAGATGTGCTCACTGATTTTTGCAAGGGATGGATGAATGAAAATCAACATCTGTCCAGCGGATTCTGTTCTGCTCGGTAATCCAAAAATGATTTTTTTTTTTCCAATAAAGTTTAAAGAACGAGAGTTGATTGACTATAATTACAGGTTAACTGCATGTAATTAGGTTTGCCTTATTTGATCAGAGATGTAATGTATTCATTCTCTGGAAGTTTCCTTATTTTAATTGCATTCAGTAACAGCAGGGTTTTTTTTTTTTTTTTTCACACTAAGATGAGGCAGACATCTCTATTTGCATGGCCAGGATAGCACAGTATATACAAACCAAATTTCATTATAGGCACAGAAAGAAATGAGAAAGTGTTAAGAGTTAAATCCTACACGTTAACAGTTTTTTTTTTAAATTGTGCTAAAGTTAATGAGTATGTTTGTAATTCGCCACATGACTTGCACAATGTTTAAATATTTAAATCCTTGGATTGATTTTCCCAAATGGATACCAACAGCAAAGGGGTGGAAAAAAAAAATAATCTCCCTGGGAGCGTTACTTTCCACTGGGACCTCCAGCCCATGTCCCAGAGCTGGGGTGTGTCTTTCAAAGCCACAGGACACAGATGTTAAGGGAAGAAGAAGAGATGTAGAGACAGGGAAGGCAGGGACTGTAGTGCAATACACCTAGTTCACCATGTCTCAGCTGTCAGTAGGGACACTGGATGGGTGTGTTGTGCTGCCACAAAAGACTTTCATGCTTGTTGGGGAAGCAGCGACAGATCTCCACATCTCTGAATGATGGCCAGGACAATAGTTTCACTGCTGACCAGGGGGATGATGGTCCATTTTTACTCTTGGCATGAGTGCAATAAAAAACAGTTCATGGCAGCAGAACCAAACTGATAGACTCTGTTTAATCTTTCAGACTCATTTATACATAATATCCTGAAATGTTGATTAAACAAATCAAGTAACTTAATTATATAATTTTGAAAACATTTACCATTAGAAAACTACATTACTCTGTTTTTTAATTTTTTTAAATGATGATCTAATGCATTTTCTTTTTTATTTAGTACTGCCCTGAATAAGCTATTTCACATAACAGATGTTTACATCTAGTCCACAAGACACTATAATACCTGAATTTCACAAATGAACCAATTCAAAAGTTTACATATGTTTGATTCTTAATCCTGTGCGTTGTTACCTGGATGATCAATGACTGTGTTTATGTTTAGTGATAGTTGTTCATGAGTCTCGTTTGTCCTGAGCATCTTCTGTCCTAACATCTTCTGCATATTTGACCCCTTTCCAACAGTGGCTATATGATTTTGAGATCCATGTTTTCACACTGAGGACAACTGAGGGACTCTTACATGACTATTACAATTATGAGCCAGGGGGTGTAAACTTTTGAACAGGATGATCGGTGTAAAGTATTATTTAGTCTTCTAGGAAACATGTAAATATCTTAAGTAGCTTCTGAAGGGCAGTACTAAATGGGAAAAAAAAGATCTTTAAACAAAATGATAACAAATTACACCAATCATCCTGTTCAAAAGTTTACACTCCCCTGCCTCTTAATGTAGTGTGTTACCTTCTTGAGCATCAGTGAATGTTTGCACCTTCTTGTAGTAGTTGTGTAAGAGTCCCTCAGTTGTCCTAAGTATGAAAAAAATGGATCTCAACATCATATAGCCGCTGCTGGAAAGGGGTCAAATATGCAGACTATGCTGGAAAACCGAGGAATGTGCAGAACCTGGAGGATTTTTCTGAGGAACAGTGGGCAGTTTAACTGCTCAGGACAAACAAGGGACTCATGAACAACTATCACTAAACATAAACACAGTCATTGATCATCCAGGTAACAACGCACAGGATTAAGAATCAAGCGTATGTAAACTTTTGAATTGGTTCATTTGTGAAAGTCAGGTATTATAGTGTCTTGTGGACTAGATGTAAACATCTGTTATGTGAAATAGTTATGTGAAATTATATATATATATATATATATATATATATATATATATATATATATATATATATATATATGTTATGCAGTTAAGTGTGTCCATTCTTTTAAAGGATGCCAAATATTCTGGAGATGATTGCAACTCCTGGTCATTCAGCTCTGGATCCTCTCCCTCTAACAATTCCATTGTCACCCCAATCCTTAAAAATCATCTCTTGATTTCACATTTCTAAGTGATTTATAGGATCTCTAGTCTCCCTTTCCTTACAAAGTTCTAAGAGAATAATTTTTGTCTCTCTGTTACAAGAGCACATGTTCAGTCTGGCTTTAGTTTCCACCATAGTACTGAAGCTGCCCTACTTAGAGTTAGGTCGCTTTCACAATTGCTTTTTATTTCAAGACTTTTGCGGTATTTAAGCCCTGAGTTTGCTACAATTGGTGAAGTGTGAAGTCTATTTACGAACCTGGAAGCAGTCCAGAGAAACGATCTTTGGTCTTCTTTAAAACAATGGACCGGGGTTTGCTTCAACCGACCTGCAACATGGTCCACATCAGGTGTAGAAGCTATTTGTGATCGGTGCTGCATGCTGAGTAATGTAATTGGTACACGTTTTCTCATTAATTTCTGTTTCTACTCTTATAATGGCAGGGAAAGAGTTTTTATGGTTGTTTATATATAAAACCAGACATTCACAGGACAGGAGAACTATAATTAACTCACCTTTGTGGTGCAAGTGCATGCACTGAAAATCTTCTTCTTGTTTGTGGGTGTTCCTGCATAATGACATGCCATGCATCCAAAAAGCATTGTTCTTTGTAACTTGAGTGATGGTGCCAAATGAAAATAATAACAACAGTAAACAGTTGAACCTAGTGCCTACCATTTTACAAATCTGTGTGTACAAAAATGACTTAGGGAATTGATCCACAGTTCAGTTATTGGGGATTATAATCCCTGCCTCCAAACAAGCCCAGAATCTGTCCTGAAATTGGTAACATTGTGCTTCTTATTCTGGTCCTGGTAATAATCTGTTTTGTCATGATGACTGCTTCTTTTGAGACTGCCATCATAACAATCTTTTTTCATATTTTAGATCACACTTGGGTATCTGAGGTAGATCTTGATTAAGATTCTACCTCACCAACCTACAGCCTTATGTGTGTGTGTGTGTGTGTGTGTGCATTCTGACATACTTTTCCACCCACCACAATTGTGCAGAGTAGTTATCTGAGTCAATATAGCCTTTCTGTTAGCTCGAACTTCAGGTTCTCCGTTGATCTCTCTCATCAACAAGGTGTTTCCATCTGCAGAACTGACACTCACTAGATGTTTTTTCTTCCATTCTGAATAAACTCTATAGACTATTGCACATGAAAATCCTAGGAGATCAGCAGTTATATAAATACTCAAACCAGCCCATCTGGCACCAACAATCATGCCATGCTCAAAATCACTGAAATCACATTTTTCCCTATTCTGACAGTTGATGTAAACATTACCTGATACTGCTGGGTGTATGATTTTATGCATAGCACTGCTGCCACATGATTGGCTATTTAGATAATTGCAAGAATGTGTAGGTACATGTGTGTAGGTTACACTTCCGAGGTTGCCAGATTTATCCTGAGTGGAAATGATGGGTTTTTTTAGTAGTGTCTAGACCACCGGCTTTAAACATCAGCACTTACCTTTAAGCTAGAAAATTGAGGGGATAATAAATGTGGAAAAAAGAACAGCTCAGGTTTGTTTTCTTGACTGGAAATCAGGCGTGCAAATACTTGGATGGAGCAAAGGTGTGAAACAACACCAGGTCTTTCTGGATCATGAGGTTACATACTTATATATACGTTTGTATAGAGGGTATGATGTTGGAGGTTGACTTTTATATTGGCCAAGTCAGACCATAACAAGATAACCAACATAGTTAAATAAAGACAAATTTTAAGTACCATTACATGATGAATGAATTCTTACCATGTGCCCTCATTGTGTAACAGCCATTTCTATTCATATAAGCTTTGCCTCAGTTACCTTTCAGTATGTAGTACAACGATTTACTCCCCATCCCTTTTACGCCTGGCAGTACGAGCAATTTACGGACTGCGTGTAAAAGCTGTCAGTGTTTAAGTAGTGCACAGTCATTTGTCAGACAGTGAGAGTGACAGGGGATGTGTAACTGAAGCTATCCGTGATCGTAGAACAAATCTGCTCAACACAACTGATTGCATCAGCTGACACACTGATAACACATCTCAAGCCTTTATATCAATATAAGACTTTAGAAGATTAAAGCCCTTGAAGTAATGCAACTCCCTAATAATATAAAGGGGGAAAAAAAGACTTTGACTTTGTTTTCTATATTAACAAGATTATAGCTTTTGTGGAGTTGTATGTGGATGCATGTAAAGTGATAGATTAATGAGAAAACTGGAGGAGGAGAGAAGGGCGGCAAAATGCAATGAGGCATAATAGCAAGGGAGTGAGAGAGTGTAGGAAGGGTAACTAATTAATATCTGGTGATTTAGTAGCAATGCAATCCTGCATGTGGATAGACAGGAAAGACAAAATGTGGGCAAAAGATTTTAAATCACATATATCAGCCTACTGCTACAGCCATGGGTATAACCTTATCTAATGCAAAATTCATCAAAATTCTGAAAAGGAAGAGTGGTTTTGTTGGATGTCATACAAATGAGAATAAAGTCGTTGGGAAACCTAAAAGCAGCAGCTCCATCCTTTAGTTAAGCATTAACTATTTATAATTTTTATAGCAGTCATAGGAGGACTTTGTTGACATCTCTGTATGAAATAGCTGTCACACACAGTGGATTTGTGTTTCTCCTGTGCTCTTTCACTCTTCCCCTGCATGAATGATATATATATATATATATATATATATATATATATATATATATATATATATATATATATATATATATATATATATATACACACACACACACACACACACACACAGTGAGGGAAATAAGTATTGGACATGTCAAAATTTTTTTCAGTAAATATATTTCCAATGGAGCCATTCACATGAAATTTTCACTAGACATCAGTATTAACTCAAGAAATCTGGAAATATAAAGAATTCACAACATTAAATTCTACAAATAAAATTATGTGTAGTAAAGTGGAATGACACAGGAAAAAAGTATTGAACACGCTAAGAAAAAGCAGTTCTCCAAGGCAACGGACCAGCTGAAATCGGTAAGTAATTATACACCCTATCTGTGCAAATTAATATCAGCTGGGTTAGTAAATTGATGGTCTATAAAAAGGCTTTTCATTACCAAGATGTCACACAAGAAACATCTCATGATGGGTAAAAGCAAAGAGCTCTCCCAAGACCTTTGCAACGTTATTGTTGCAAAACATATTGAGGGATATGGATCCAGACGTATTTCAATACTTCTGAATCCTCCAGTAAGCACCATTGGGGTCATTATCCGCAAGTGGAAGCAACATCACTCCGTCATCAACCGGCCACGCACAAGAGCTCCTCACAAGATTTCTGACCAGGGAGTCAGAAGAATAGTCAGAAGAGTAGTCCAAGATCCACTCGGAAAGAGCTCCAGAAACACTTGGAGGCAGCAGGTGCCATTGTCACAGAGAAAACAATAGGCAATGCACTACACTGCTCACATTCACCCCACAAGACTCCATTACTAAAGAAAAGGCATGCTGAAGCTTGTTTAAAGTTTGCTACAACTCATTTGGACAAGCCTATGAAATACTGGGAGAGTGTAGTCTGGTCAGACGAGAGTATAAAATCAACATGTATAAAATAATTATCAACAGGGTGTCCAGATGGGATCTTCCACATCATATTTAATGTTATGGAGCATCCACAAAACAAGCTCTATCTATCTATCTGTCTGTCTGTCTGTCTAACTATCTATAACAATGTATTAAAGTCCTTTTGGGGCTGTGATCAGAGCATTGGACCAGTCAGTGTCCTTCACAGCGAGTGTGTGTCTGGAGTCCGGCCTCAGTGTGAGTCATTTATGTTCATCTGCTGTGACGTTCAGTAGAATTTCCCACCCAATCTGTTTGCTGGCCACAGCTCCGCTTGATGGACATGGCCATTTATCATAATCATAATGCACACCACCCTGACAAAATCTTCATAACCCACAGCTGCATGTAGGACGCTAGCCTACACATTCACTCACTCACACTCACAATCACACACATACACTCACACACACACACACACACACACACAACTACATTATTCCTGTGCATGCTTGTTTATATTTCACACAGCTTATAAGTGGAATAAATGGGTATTAATTTATGGCTAATCATAAATCAATTTTCTCTTCTTTTACAATGTTTTATTTTAGCATGTTTAATTGCATTTTACTTTAATATCGTTTTCTTTCACTTTATTTTATCTCCCCATTCTTTTCATTTCTTTTACCTTAATTAATTAATTTATTTATTCGAATGTAATTATTTTCCATTATTTTTTTCTTTTGTTGTATGTTTAGTTTATTTTATCCCTGAGCAGATAATACATTCATTGAAATTTCAACCCTACATTTAATTATAAGTCGACTCATTTGCCCTGGTCAGTGTTCTAGCTGACCTTCAGTGTAAAATAGCTCAGCTATCTGGTGAGCTGTTATAAAGCCTCATTAAGACACATTTTTATTACAATAAATATATTAAAATGATGAGCAGATTCTTTCTATCCACTTCGAAAAGAAGTAGAAGAGTAGAACTCAACACTGCAGGAATGTCCTTGCTGAGATAGGTTAACATGGGGGGGTGGGCACCGAGTGTCTGAGTGTGTGTGAGTGTGTGCTAATGTGAAAATAGGATATATTACTGAGCAGAGAGGGATTTTTATTGAGGTCACATAGATAGCTCTTTCAATTTACTAGCCTTTTATATCCTGATATGTTATCTCTCGAGCACTAACCTTGACTCCTATTGTATCCTGTTAAGGAAACTCAAAATATGTACTTGATGCAGGGCTTGTCATTTAGAGTATAAGCTTTTATTTATTTATTTATTTATTTACTTTATTTTGTATTTATATTTTTTTCATGTATAATGCTCATGTATGAGCTAACTACAAGTCTCATAAATGGCTAATTTGAGTTTTTGCTTGTGTTCAAAACTGAGCAGCTACCCTAATTTTAAATGAAAAAAGTTACATCACTAAGGCACCAAAATAAAATGTTTTGTGATTTAATAGAAAAGCATGGCTGAGTTTCTGTTTTAAGTTATTTCTATTTGATGTAAATTCTCAGTGGATTTCATATCGCCTCTGGAGGCAGTCGACTAGGGGGGTTTTGTGTGGGTGAACATGAGGTAATTATTCCGTCAGGGATTTACAACGTGCATGAATGCCTTTTCACATTCCCCCTTGTGTGTGCATATGCATGTGTGTGTTACTTGCATTTACATGTACCTCATTTGGCTGATGCTTTTATCCAAAGCGACTTACAATTATGACAGGATCCAACTGAGCAGATGAGGGTTAAGGGTCTTGCTCAAGGGCTCAACATATGCCTTTACCTAATAATGTTTTTGACATATAGTCATGCCCAGAATTTTTGGTCTCTGTCTCTTAAAATGAAGCTTAAACATATGGGGGGCATTTTAATAAGTAAGACCACAATTGTCAAGTCGAAGACCAGGACTAGCTGAAATCGTCTTAAGAGGGTTGTGACCAAGTCATGATCGCGACCAAAAACCATCAAATGCTTTTTGAGGCCAAGACTTCATTTCAACTAGTTGGTTTTATTCATTCATTGTGCCAATGCTTAGTTTTGTTTTCTAGATGAAGGAATTACTTCTTGCCAAACTTTAAAATAAACTATATGGCCAAATGTTTGTGGACACGTGACCATCACACCCATATGTGCTTTTTGAACATCAGATTTAGTCCCCCTTGCTGTTATAATAACCTCCACCCTTCTGGGAAGAGTGCTTTTCACTAGATTTTTGAACGTGGCTGTGGGGATTTGTGATCATTCAGTCACAATATCATTAGTGAGGTCAAGGTTAGATTAGAGAGATTAGATGCCTGGGGTGCAGTCGGCATTCCAGTCCATCCCAAAGGTGGTCAGTAGGCTTGAGATCAGTTCTCTGTGCAGGATACTCGAGTTATTCCACTCCAGTCTTGTCTGAGCTCGCTTTGTGCACAGGTGCATTGTCAAGCTGAAACAGGTTTGGGCCTCTTAGTTCCAGTGAAGGGAAATTGTAATGCTACAGCATACAAAGACATTCTATACAACTGTCTGCTTCTAGCTTTGTTACAACAATTTGGGGAAGAACCACATATGGGAGTTGTGGTCAGATGTTCACATACATGTTGACCATATAGTGTACTATGCAAACATTATTTTTTACAAAGTCACAATGGAGACAAAAACCAAGACTAATGCCCGTAAATGAGCACGTTCAAGTACAAATGGTCAATACTGAAAAAAGTTCTTTTTTTTTTTCTTCTTTTGGTAAAGACTAACATTTTAGACACTTGTAGCTAGGCCTTGGACCAGTCCTTCATGCAGACCATTTCATTGTATTATGCTTCACAAATTACACCTTAAGTTTCCACTTGTAGATGCACACTCTACAAGTCAGATCACATGTGTTCATTAGATACACAGACTGTGAAGGCAGTTGCATTTTTTTGTTGTTGTTCTGGCAGCCATTTCTGTGCTGATGGGGATGTATGTTTGTGGCCATCTTGATGAAAGGCCAGGACTTAACATCCTAGCAATAGCAACCAGGTTGTGTGCTGAAATATCCTGGATATAATGGCACCATTAATCTTCATAAGAGCCTCTGGACCACCAGCCGCAAGACAGCCCTAACGCATCACTGATCCACCACCAGATTTTACACTGGGTATCAGGTGCTTTTCCTTTGTGTCCATCAAACATACTGATGGGGTTCATGGGGAAAAAGTTAGATTTTGCTATCATCTGACCACAACACATGGAAATAGTTTTAGTTCCAATATTGATATTCGGAAGCTGTGTGAAGCTTCACCAAATATCTTATCATGTGGTTGGCATCTCATTACTGATTTGGCAACCCCAAGATTCAGCTAATGAATGCTCTTTCAATTAATCACCTTATTATGCATTCTAAACTACACATGGTTGAATTTTCTACCAAAGCACTGTTGAATGCTTGATTCTGATTGGATAGAAGGTGTTGATTAAATTTTCTATAGCTGTCACAGATGTGAAAGTAGCTCCAGCTGAAAGGTTTATAATATTGGGCTCATTTTAACATTATCATTTCTATAACTTTTACCCATAAATTATCAAAAACAAAAACAAATGTGTGTTTGTTTTCTGTAAGATGTTTATTTAGTGTATCTTTATCTCCTTTTTTTTTAAATATAAATAATAAATAAATAAATGTTTTATTTCAGTTCAAAACTATTTCAGTTCACCCCTGCACTAGTACCCTCACTGCATTTGTTTTTAGAGCCATTCAGCATTTTAATTTTTTTTTTTTTAATGTTAAATAGAAATACGGAGAGAGAAATATAGGTGCAGGGCCAGAGACATATGACCCTGCAGCTATTGCTATTCCCACTGAAGTTAAGCAGGGTTGAGCTTAGCCAGTGCCTGGATGGGAGTCCTCCTGTGGAAAACTAAGGTTGCTGCTGGAAGTGCTGCTGGAAGTGGTATTGGTCACCCTGTGGTTTGTGTGGGGCCTAATCTCCATCCCTGAATTAGCTACATCACTCTCCACCAATAGCTGGTGTGTGGTGGGTGCTCTGGTGTACTATGGTTTCAGTTGCATCATCCAGGTGGATGCTACACACTGGTGGTGGTTGAGGAAATTTCCCCTCATAGAGTGTAAAGTGCTTTGAGTGTCTAGAAAAGTGGCATATAAATTATTATTATTATTATTATTATTATTATTATTATTATTAAGTATATGTCCCTTAAAAGTACTCAGTAATAGACTTATTTCTAAACGTGGAAGGTCTGGTGGTGACAGCAAGCTTGGGTCTCTGAAAGAAAGCTCTGCTCTCATTCACCCACCCACACACCACACACACACACACACACACACACACACACACACACACACACACACACACACACACACAGCAACTGAGAAGCTCCATAAACAAAGCATAGAGCAACATGTCTGAATATCCATTAAGAACAAAAGCAGAGAGCAGCTCAAGATGAAGAATGTGGAAGTGAGTATCTCACTAGGATGCATTTGGTTTGAAGTACCTTCAAAACATGCCTGTGTTTGTTGTGTGATTGTGTTGCTCTGTGATATGTTGATTTTCTGTGATGCCTTACTATGACTTCCCTTCTCAGAGGACAGATATTTTATCATGGCATAAAATAGTATCAAGATTACTCCGTAATATAGTGTATCTCTGGGTGAGAGTAAAGAGATTAGTCTCAAAGTTGATTAGCAGAGGCGGAAACAGTAACCAGATTCTTTACTCTTTAAGTAAAAGTGCAATTACCCGTCTAAGTGAATACTCTTGTAAAAGTTGGAACACAGGGTAAATTAGTTTTCGCTTAAATTAAATTGGAAAATGATAAACATCTACCTCAAATGACACTCGTTTTAGTAAACATTTAGGTACATTTAGGAAGGAAACATTAGCGAAGGCAAACTAACAACGGCTTTATTCGTGAACTCTTAAATGTTAGCTAGCATAATAATAACTCTGACCATACAAACCAGATGAATGCTGATAGCTAGTTGCCACAATACACGACTGTCTTGATAAACAAAAGTGTACATAGATTGTGTGTATATACACAAATATTTACATACATAGAAGCAGATAGATTACTGTGATGAGTATAAGGTGTCTTACTGTCATCTGTTAAAGTTTAGATTTGTTATGAATTTAGATCAATTCCTAGAAGCTGTCAGATGATAAATATACTGTGTACTTATACAGAATTGTAGTGTTATAGTGCTAAAAAATGTATTGGGATTTTTTTCTCTTGAAATATCAAAATTAGTCAAAACTATTACACGAAGGGAAAAGACTTAAGTACAGTAACAAAATAATTTCACTTGTTACTTCCCAGTTCTTTTGATGACACCACCAGTGTCACCACCAGTCAATTGTGGACATCTGTCAGCTCATATATACTCAGCAAAAAAAGAAACGTCCCTTTTTCAGGAGACTGTATTTTCAAGATAATTTAGTAAAATCCAAATAAGCTTTACAGATCTTTAATGGAAAGGGTTTAAACAGTGTTTTTCATGCTTGTTCAATTAACCATAAACAATTATTGCACATGCACCTGTGGAACAGTCCTTAAGACACGAACAGTTTTCAGGCAGTTGGTAATAAAGGTCACAGGTACAATAACTTAGGACACTAAAAAGACCTTTCTACTGACTCTGAAAAATACCAGAAGAAAGATGCCTAGGGTTCCTGCTCCCCTGCAGGTACATGCCATTGGCCTGCTGCAGGGAGGCATGAGGACTGCAGATGTGGCCAGAGCAATAAACTATAATGTCTGTAGTGTAAGACACCTAAGACAATGCTACAGGGAGACAGGAAGGACAGCTTATCGTCCTTGCAGTGGAAAATTACATGTAACCATGTGTCCCCCCAGACATCATAAAGAACTTGCAAATGCCTTGGTCGAAGAGTGGGGTAACATCTAAACAGCAAGAACTGACAAATTCCATTTCTATTCGTCAAATGTCTGCTTGAAATAAAAGCAGTTGAGTGTGAGAGAATGTTTCTTTTTTTGCTGAGTATATATATATATATATAAGGCGGTAAGCACACTATATATATAAGGCGGTAAGCACACTACTCTAAACGTGTTCATAGAGTCTGTGGTGTTTAAAAAAAATAAAGAGGTGACCGGCTTTACAGCTTTCCGAGGAAACAAGTGTTAGCCTTTGACCTCCCTGGTTGCTGTTGTGGATGGGAATTGCCAATGACTAATTGGGATGAAATGGGGGAAACATGGGAAAAAGAACCCTTGATTAGGTGCCATCGTGTATTACTCCTAGCTCTCTAAATAGGGCTAGTAGTTTTACTTAAGACTGAACTGACAACCTAGTTAGATATTCATCTAATTAATGCAATCTAGCAAGTTGTCAACCTTTCCTGTCAGGTAGATACAGTAGCTAAATTCATCTGACTATTAATGGAAATATGAGACATATATTTCCTTACACTTGCAAAATGAAAGCACTGCTCATTTGGAGTGACTATTTTGTCTATGATAACATGTTATATCATATTACTAATTGTGCTGCACTGAATAATCTGCAGATTTGAATTTAGCATTTGAAATCAGCTCTGAAACTTAGACATAAGCACAATTTATTTTCTGAGATGCCTTTCAAACCAGCATCTGACCGAGATAATTCATTGCTGATCTGTGATGCAATGAACAGTTCTACAGTAATTGAGTAAAGCAGAATAAAGTGGACACGTGTGTGTGTGTGTGTGTGTGTGTGTGTGTGTGTGTGTGTGTGTTTGTGCACTTAGGCTACTTAGCTTGTTCTTGATAATATAAGCTAGCTACACTAGTTAGCTTGGAAAGAGTTGGGTTGTAGTGGAGAAGACAGAGTTGTTTTTAACTTCAGGAAAGCACTTCTAAGCAAAGTTCTAAGTATGATTTTTGTTTTCATTGTGTTGTAATCTTCCATTGTCAATGAATGACTGATAATGGCTAATCATCAAGAACAACATACCGGGTAAGGGCTGTTATTTTCAATCATCTAGCATTGTCTGTAGACATTTGTCTTGCCTGCTAAGCATTTGCTGCAGCATTGGTTGCCACTGTGTGCTGTTAGCAACAACTATCAGGTTACTTGTATTGTACACTACTTGTAATGTATACTGTAATTCCTCTTTTTGATATTTTCATAGAGCATAGTTTGCTGCCTGATTTGATTTTATCATTAATCATGAAATACATCAAAATCTTTGTCATTTGGTGCTGTCTGTTCATTAGTGCAGCAATGTACACTAGACTTAGGTCACATAGTATCATGTGCTATTGGATGTTGGTATTGGAGCACAGTAGGTCTGGAATGCTGTATAATATTTAATATAGAGATGACGGTACAATGCAGGATTATTGTTTAATTAATGTCATTGATTCAGCGTTTGGTTTCTGTTTTTCTCTAATAAATGTCAAACACTGTAGTGTGGGGGTTAAATTAATTGGAATGTAAACTGCTTAAATATGAATTAATTTACTCAAAATGACATGTAGTGTGTTTATCAAACCAATGTGGAAGTACTACTTTCACTTAGAATATTTGTTCTTAAAAAGAAAAAAGAAAAAAAAAAGTGTGTGTGTGTGTGGGGGGGTTATTATTTGTAAATATTGTACCAATAATGTTCCTGCTGTATCATGTAATCCAGCATAGAATAATGTTAACAGTATGACTACACTGTCTTAGGGGGTATACAGTTTGTAACTCCTCACACAGGATGTGCCAGAAATGTTAGTGAAATATGCCTTCTCATATTGGAAGTAAGCATTATGAAGAATGTATTACTATTTGTACAGGAAACACCATGCCATGGCTATAATTCAAATGTAGACTATGAGCTGAAAATCTACACAATAAGTTGATCATATTTAATAATCAGTCTCTTTAAATATGTACCTACACTTTTCTTAAAGTGCACCTATTATGGGTTTTCAAATATTACCTTTCATGTAGCATGTTATAGAGCTGTTTGCGAATGTAAAAACATCTGTAAGCACACAACAAACGGAGTTATTGACTCCCAATAGAAGGAAGCGATTCTGAACAGCTGAAACGAGTCGTTAGTGATTCCAGACTTACTTCCTGTAATTCCAGACTTACTTTTCAAACCTACGTAGGTTTGTAACAAAAAGCCCCGCCTCTGGAGTTCATCGGTTGCTCGCTGACAGACGGAGCTGAAACTGGATATAGTAGTGGGTATTTCCTTTTCGACACACGCTGACAGCGGTAGACCAATCACAACAGACTGGGACATCTGACCAATCAGAACAGAGTATGCTCTCTGAAAGGAGGAGTTTAGAATGAATCCTTTAGAACGGATCATTGAATGAGTCGTTTGTGGCACTCGGGGGAAAAGGTAATGCTGCAATTTAAATTATGAGCACATTGAAGTGTTTTTTTGACCTTGGATGCATGTAAATCTATGTATGAGACCTTTAAAACAAAATTCGGCACGTTTCAAAACCATATAGGTATATAGCAATAGGTGCGCTTTAAGTCAAAATGATTAAATCTCAATTTTTAACTGAGAAAAAGGAATTAAATCCTGAATGCTCAGAGTTCTGAAATAGCTTGGCTTCAGGCAGATATAGCACGACTAGGCAAGAGGTTTCAGCAAAATGACAAATAGTAAATAACCAAAGGGCAAGCCTAATCTACTAAGACAAAGACTAAACAAAGGGCAGACTATGTGTGTTTCCCTAAGGGTATGTGTGTGTATTTATGTGTGTGAGGAAGTTGGTGGATGTGCCATGAGCACCATGAAAAATGGATGAGAATGCAGTTTTGTATGTTCGCATGTCTCTTTTTCAGTTACAGATTCTTTCATACACTTTCATACATTCACTTTCCAGACTAAATCTTGCTCTCAGCCGAGTGCACATTTGTTGGCACAGAATAAATGGGTGAGCTTGTAGGCTGGTTTAGACCACAATGGGGAAAAGTCCCAATGAAATTGCTGGCTTAATACATGATCTGAGGAATGATCAGCCTGTCCCCAAGGTATTTGGGTCTTCCTGAGGTATGATCCGTCTCAAGGTATTTTGCTTTTCCCAAGGTGTTTTTGATCTGCCTTGATCCTCTGACTGATTTCGTAGCAGAAATTCTCTCACCTCGGTGGGAAACTTTGGAGATCTGGCTGCCGCAAATCTTTCAACAGCAACTACAGTTAAATAAACTTGCAAGAGTTAAAACAGTAAAGATTTTTGCAGCATAGCAGAATCTTGAAGCAAGTCCAGGGTCTCAAGCCTGCGAGTTATGCTTAATTCATTATAATAGAAGTATAACTCAATTGCTACCACATTTTTGACAATGAAAATTAGTTTTTATCCAAAACCATTCAACAAATGTAGCATAGTTTAGCATGTCCTTATTTAAGTATTAGTTACCAGAGAGTATTAGTTATTTATTTAATGAAACTTTTTAATGCTTTTAAGTTTTACGGTATGTTCTGGAGGAAATGCATCTAAGTGAAGTGAAATCTAAGTCCAAGTCCAACTCTGATATGTGGAAGGCATTCATATCAAATAACATCCAATGATCTTTGCCTCCAATGATGGATGAGGTTTAAGGTGGGCTAAGTAATAACTTAGAAAGTAATTATCCACAAAACCCACATACATGATAGATATACCTAATAAAAAGAAATCCCACGGCATGTTAATTATATTGTACTTATCAGTGTATACAATCATATGGTAATCACATCATGCTTTCATAACCTTGTTTAAGATTACAGTAATTCCCTCTTCTTTGACATTTATGTACAAATACCCTCCAACATATTCAGAATTCAGCTGATTAGTATGAGGTCAAATGTTTTGCTGACCTTACACTCCTATTATAAGAGTTACGCTGGCTTCATGTTAGAGAAAGAATCGAATACAAATTCTTGTTTCTCAATTACAAAGTAATACCCGGCTTCATCCTGCCTTATCTCTCTGAGCTCTTTGCTCAGACCCTCAGAGTCACCACTATTAGTCTCCTGGTACCTAAGACCAGATTGGCATGAATGGTTTTAGTGGCATGACCCCCGTCTTTTGGAAATGCCATGCTCCAGGACCTTTGTTATTTATATATCAGGAAAGAATGGCGATGATATGCTTCTCTCACAGAGAACATGCAAAGTGTGACACAGGCCAAGAGAGCAGGATCTAATACAGACAGCAGTGACACATTACAGCCATCACTTACCTGATTTCCTTATCTGGACACTACTGGTGGCCATGGTGTGTGTGTGTGTGTGTGTGTGTGAGGACCTGAAGAATAGGTCTTGTCCACGGCATGGCAGAGATTGGCACCATAGTGCCAGGGTCATCTAGCTGGGGCACAGTTTGTTTGACAGACAAAAGAAAAAGTCTGCAAAAACCCACATACACACAGGTGTATATACACCTACACATGTCTACACATACACAGCTGTTTACGCACACACATTGTCACCTTCTTGTCTGTGTCTTACTGCTGTAGAATTCAAAGGCTGCCTGTAATCCTGCACGCCCTTTCAGTTTGTGTGTTTGTCTGCGTGTGTGTGTGTGTGTGTGTGTGTGTGTGTGTGTGTGTGTGAAAGCCACCTCCTTAGAGCATCTCTTTTTATTCTCTTAGTCAGTAGTCATTTATGTTCTCACAGTCATTTACTAGTACATTTATTGGCCAAAACTATTTATTTATTTGTTTTGTTGGTGATCAAGTGAGAAATGCAGGTATCAGAATATATATATATATATATATATATATATATATATATATATATATATATATATATATATATATATACACACACACACACACACTAAAGTGTATTTATTATGTTGTGGCTATGTTTTTGACAACACTGAAATGCAAGCATATGTTCTAAGTAATTAAATTGTGTTCTAAGTAATTAAATTATACTAATTTAATTATTTCAGTGTTGCTTTCTACATTAGATAGCATTGTTTGTTTCTTTGTCTCTTCCCTGCAAATATGCAAATGATATCTCTGCTGATTGATAGTCCATTGTATTTATTTTGCACCTGGCATATATATATGCATATAAGTATTCTTGACCTCTCATTCAAATAGCTAAGTTCCCCATTATTGTGTTGTTGTATTATCATATTTACCACAAAAGACTATTCATAGGCAACACTTAATCAATTTACATGAACATTAACAAATCCTCCCAAATAAAATAAAAAAAAGATATATATTTTTTAAATAATCTGGGTCTTCCCATAAGTATGTGAATGTTATTGCTGAGGCTTTGATATAATTAAAATCATTAGGGTTTAGCTTTAAAGAAGTATTTGTTGCAGTGGCCAAATCAGCATATACCTTACATTTCGCAAAAGTGCATATGTGCTTTATCCAGTTCGCAAAAACTGTGTGAACGGCTTTTTGCAAAGATGTAAATACTGGCTCTCTTCTTCTTCTCAGTGATAAGTGGGTGTCACAAATGAAAAGTTGTGCAGCGCCACCTTGTTTACCAGGGTAAACCAGGCTTTTCAGTAAGCGCCATATACTGTCAGGGAGTGAATTAGCACTTTCATTCAGCGCATCGCCCGCGTTTAACCCCTGGGTGTGAACACACAAAAAAAGGAACGGAAAACAGTGTGAACAGGTCCTTAATTGATGAGAATGGTCCACAAGTCCAAACATTGGACTTGAAATGTTCTGCATGATGGATGATAAAACTACACAACAGTTATACACACTATATATCCAAAAGTATGTGGACTATAAAACTCATAAGAGGGTCTGCAAACTGTTGCCACAAAATTGGAAGCACACAATTGTATAGAATGTCTTTGTACACTCTAGCATTACAGTTTCCCTTCACTGGAAATAACTGGCCCAAACCTGTTCCAGCATGACAATGCCCCCGTGTATAAAGTGAGCACCATGAAGACATGGTTTACCAAGGTTAGAGTAGAAGAAGTTGTTCTATGGATCGCCTTTGGGATGACCTGGAATGTTGACCTCATGCTAGGCCTTCATCAAGGATATCAGTGGATTAATGGGCATAATTCGACACAGACATGCTGCAAACTCTAGTGGAAAGCCTTCTCAGAAAAGTTGACCCTGTTATAGCAGCAACTAACAAACATCTACAGTATACTGTAGCATGAGTACATCATTTTGAATCCGAAAACTAAGCCTTACAGTTAGTGCTGCCTGAAAGTGTCTCACATTCTCACATGAACTCAGTTCACCTCATTTTTAGCCTTGTCAGTCACAAACAGCCACTAGGGAGATGAAGTAGCACATTCCACCACAGTAGAGGTGGCCTACAGGCTATTTCCCAATCGTCTTCCATGAGCGAGAAAAAAAGAAAATTGTGATGGAAGCTATAGATTTAAACCATAGTACTGATGATGATGTATGTAAATGTAATGTTCACCAAATTTAACATCCAACGGCCATCAAAATAGTATATTATAAAACAATTATAAGGCAAGCAAGAAAAAAAAAGACATTTTAATGTTTGTTTCAACAGTCCTCAAAAGTTCATTTTTAAATTACAAAAAAAAATGGTTTGATTTATATAATACTTCTGATGAAAGAGCTTTTGTACAATGATCATATACAGTATATTGTATTGTCATGTGGGTAGAGAGCTTGGGGGGATTATCCAGATGTGTGTTGTACAGGTGTGAGTGAAAATATGGGTTCATCTACCTGCCTAGGCCTATAGTCTTTTTATTTTTTGGTTAAAATACTAATTTCACAATTTTATCACCTGCATTTATTTCACCTCAAATATAACTGATGATTTTTCATCTTCTAGACCAAGAGTCTATGCAGGGAAGGGAAAAACACATTCTGTATTGTCACACTTTCTTGTAAATGTTGCATTTTTTAACAGAACATTTAGGGTTAATGCAGAGGCTCCAGTTTTAAGGACTCCTTGTTTGATGTAAATGCTCTGTGGATTTCATGTGGCCTCTGGGGGGATTTTGTGTGGGTGAACATGAGGTAATTATTCCGCCAGGGATTTACAATGTGCATGAATGCCTTTGCACATCCACCCTTGTGTGTGTGCGCATGTGTGTGTGTGTGTGTGTGTGTGGCTTGTTTGCACGGGCACTGTCGGTACACATCACAATCACCAGCCAATGTGTTTTTACATAAGTATGTCTTTGGGCGGTGATTCTGTATTAGGAAATAATTACAAGAAAAGGAAGTCTAAGCCTCAAGGGCATCTGTGTTTTGGGGGGTAGTGTGCACAATTTTTTCTAGGCCCCGAGTCTGCCTGCCTGTGCCAGAGAGAATGTGTGCATTTGTGCTTATCTCAGTGGATAAGCCTGTGAGAGTGATTATGCATTGTTTGGATTTGTGATTAAATGTGATGAAGCAGCTTATTGTGTTAGGGTTACTGACTTAAGAGTAGGGTCAGTTGTATGTGCATGTATTTTGTGTGTGTCTGAACACTGTATAGTTATCAAATGTTGTAGTTGTTTAAGCAAGGAAAAGACACAATTCAAAAAGTCATATTTCGTAATTGGTTTCCCAAAATGTCAACACATCTAGGAGAAGGTCTTATTAAATGCGAGGAATGTCTGAAATGGTAAAAAAAAAAAAAAATAAAAAATTGAAGCATGCATGGTATCTCACTTGTTGAAAGGTATGAATCAGGAGAGGTATCGACCATGGAACACCGTGAAGGCCATCATCAACAAGTAGAGAAAATGGAGCATCACAGTGACATTACCAAGAACAGGACGTCCCTCCAAAATTTAAAAAAGGACAAGACAAAAACTTACCAGGGAGGCTGCCAAGAGACCTATGGCAACATTAAAGGAGCTGCAGGAATATCTGATAAGTACTGATTACTCTGTACATGTGACAACAACCTCTCATATTCTTCACATGTTTGGGATATGGGATCGGGTGGCTAGACAGAAGCTCTTTCTCATCCAAGCTCAAGTAAATCACCAGAAACCACATGACACAATCGTCTGATGAGACCAAACTCAAAAGGTGTAATCGTTCCATAATTACAAAAAGTATGTTTGGTACAAAAAAAAGCACATTACAGAAAGTACACCATCCCCACAGTGGGGTGAAGCATGGTGGTGGCAGTATCATGCTTTAGGGCTGCTTTTCTTCAGTCTGAATGGGGCTTTTTTCAAAGTAGAGGGAATCACGAAGGGATACAATTTTAGTGCAAAACCTTCAGGTGTCTGCTAGTAAACTGAAGATGGAAAGGAATTTCACATTTCAGCACAACAATGACCCAACGTCTAAGTCTACAGTAGTGTGTGAGTAATATATATATATATATATATATATATATATATATATATATATATAAAATTTATTTTGGGGTGGGGGTTCCTTGCAAGTGTGTGTATATGTGTGGGTGAATGATAGAATGAGAAATATTATCAAAAGACTCTAGATTACTCTGTGTGTGTGTGTGTTTATCCTATATTATAGTCCTTCTATGTACGGCACCCTGCTGTCCACATTTCTGTGTTTTCGGTATGTTATATGCGGTATGTGTAGGAGCGGGAGTAGGAGACACACTGTCACAGTCGCAGATGCTCTATATTCATTCAGCCGTGAGGACGTGAGTGGAATATGTGGAAGGGAGTGGAATCCTGACTCTGTGCCAAGGACTGATGGGCCAATCGTTCGTCTGCATTTCCAGCAAAGATTAGTTGTGCTGTTCACAGTTTGATGGCAAAAGCTCTCTTGCTAATGAGGGTCAGGAAGGATGGTGGAGAGAGGAGATGATGTTATGCAAGTGTGTATATGTGTGTGTCTTGTGTGCATGGTGTGATGTTTAGGCTATTATACACTTGTTATTCAAACATACCTCTTACCTACACACCCTCATATACACTATTTTACCAGCCCTATTCATTATTTTACCCTTAGCTCATTTCAATACTAATATGCTAGATGCCAAATCATGCCTTTTGATAAAGTCTGATTTTCAGTATGTGATCGACTTCTTTTAGTGCTTTATTTATTAGAAATAAGGACGTGCCTATTTGAGTTATTTCCTGTATATCGTTACAGCATCCTTACAGCACTACCTATACATTTTGCATTCCGTAACCAGCAGCAAGTGAAGGTGGAAGATGTTGAAAACATTGTGAACACTTATCGCATGCCGCTGTGATTGATTTCTGGTAAACAGCCACCAATTATGAAAAATCAACTTTCGATGTTTTTAACATTATTTAGCACCTCTATTTTAAGAAAACAAATTTTAAAAAAGTATATTTCTCCAAGATGATATAAAATGTTTTTTATTTGCTCTCTAATCATGTATTAGGTTTCTGCAGAGATGGTGGTGCATAGATACAGAGCCAGTTTAACAAACTCATGGCTGTAAAAACAGTCTAAAGATGTTGATGGACATGAGCTTCCATGCTGCACATTCTCAGTTTCAGAATCAGCGATTTCTGCTGAGCCACCTGTGTTCGCCTGCAGGAGAACATTTTAAAAATTGATAGGTCCCTAAATAGTGTATTATGAGACACACATGTATTATTTTGCACATGTCGACTAATTAAGCATTGAAGCTGGGAATGTAATTGGGAGCCTGTGTATGGATGTTAATTGAAGTGTGGTTTGATGTGTTCTTTGCTGTTGTTTATCAGTATGTTTTTTTATGTGGAGATCATGAGAAAACAACTATTTTGTTATGTAAATATCACCAGAAAATTAAGTTGCAAACATGAGAAAACAAGAAAGAAAGAAAATAATAATGCCTGGCTGCTTAGGGCTTCCATAGTATTTGGAACAATGAAAAAGACGATTAGTTGAATACTTTTTTGAATTACTTGTCATGCAATCCCTAATTGCATAAAACTACCAAATAAATAAATGAATAAAGGAATAAAGTAAAAGGAATTGCAGACAGTGAAAAACGATGGGGGATATGTGAGGACTGAATTTGGAAAAGACTGAATTTGGCAGGTACAGAACAACGTGGGTGAAAATGAGTATCTCTTAATCTCCTAAGGAGAGAGTACACAAAATTACAAAAGAGAATTGTGGGCGAGAGGGCACATGCAAATTCTTTTTCTGCTGTACTGACTGTAGGGACAGACAACGGTAAAAGTTTGTGAGCTGCACAGAAATTAATAAATAAATACGATATGGAGCTGTGGCACAGTCTCCACAGGACAGACGGGGACGAATCTGACTGTATTCCCCATGGAAATAAAACGACTTGGGGATTTATCGACATCTCAGCAATTATAAGAGCACTGTCACACATCACCAGTTAGTCAGCCGGGAATTTGTAGGCTGGTTTTTTTTTTTTTTGTAGAAGGTTTTTTTGTCCCCTTCCTTTTCTTTCTTTTTACTCAGCTTTTCTTAAAACTGCCTGGGATGTGAATCTGGCAGTGTGACTTTTCAATTTGTGGTGTTTATGTGATAATAAAGAATTGATGGGCAAGGTGGTTGTCCATATACTGCACCTATAAACTGGAAATATCTAACTCTCTTGTAGTCAGTCCAACAGCCTCAAACAGATGGAGCAGATGGACACTTATGGACATACAGATACCCACAGATAAAGATAAGCATCATAAAATATTGCAGCCATAAACAGTGAGTGATTTAAGGATGAGCTGTGGAAACAGACGAAGAAAGCAGGACGTTCTGCTCCAATAATTGAGGATGTAGGAATCACACCTGTCCTGTCTGTTCAAGCTTGAGGATGTTTCATAATAGTAACAATGAATCTGTTCTCTATAACTTACTCTATCAATAAGTGTCCAATTAAGTCAAAACACCTCATAGCAATACAGTTGCAAAAACACAATGTCATCATGCGTCTTTCATTTTTATCATTATGGATTGGTGCAGGGTATAGTTTGAGGGTGAAAGAAAGAGACAAGGAGACAGGGGCATAGAGGGAGACAACGAGAGATAAGGAGAGAGTCAGTCTAAGACTGCATTGATCGAACAGATCTGCTAACTCAGCATGGCCTCGCTGAAGGGTGAGAATGAATCATCACATCACACACTGCGACTCTTCTACACGTACACTCTAATACAACACTCCCGCTATCTAGAGGGTACACAATTGCAACCAAACATCTAAGTGTGTAAGTACTAGAACTGTTGCATTGTCTATAGCAGCACAGCATGGACAATAACTGCAGTCAATTGCAACAACCCCAATTCCAAAAAAATTGGGATGCTGTGTAAAATGTAAATAAATGTAAATAAAAACACAATGCAATGATTTGCAAATCTCATACACCCATATGTTGATCGCAGTAGAACATAGAAAACATATCAAATGTTTAAACTGAGGAAATGTACCATTGTAAAAAAAAAAAGAAAACAAGGTCATTTTGAATTTGATGGCCGCGACACGTCTCAAAGTTTGGACAGGGGCAACAAAAGGCTGGAAAAGTAAGTGTTACTAGAAACAAACAGCTGGAGGTTAATTGGCAACAGATCAGTAACCTGATTGGGTTTAAAAAGAGTATCCTAGAGTGGCAGAGTCTTTCAGAAGTAAAGATGGGATGAGGTTCACCAATCTGTGAAAAACTGCATGTCTACAATTTGTGGAACAATTTCAGAATAATGTTCCTCAATGTAAAATTGTGAAGACTATGAATATCTCATCATCTACACTACATAATATCATCAACAGATTCCGAGAATCTGGAGAAATCTCTGTGCACAAGGGACAAGGGTGAAAATCAATACTGCATGCCCATGATCTTCGGGCCCTCATATGGCACTGTATTAAAAACAGGCATGATTCTGTAAATCACTGCATGGGCTCAGAAACATCACCAGAACTCATATGTGAACATGATCCAGAAACACCGCCATCTTCTCTGGGCCAAAGCTCATTTAAAATGGACTGAGGCAGAGTGGAAAACTGTTCTGTGGTCAGACAAATCGAAATCTGAAGTTCTTTTTGGAAACCATGGACGCCGCTCCTCTCAACTAAAGAGGACTAAAGAGGACAGGGACCATCTGGCTTTTTATTAGGGTTTAGTTCAAAAGCCTGCATCTCTGATGGTATGGGGGTGCATTAGTGCCTATGGAATGGGCAGCTTGCACATCTGGAAAGGCACCATCAATTTAAAATACAGGTTTTAGAGCAACATATTCTTCTATCCAGATTCCATCCCATCTTTACTTCTGAAAGACTCCGCCTCTCTAAGACACTCTTTTATACCAAATCGTGTTACTGACCTGTTGCAAATTAACCTAATTAGTTGCAAAATATTCTACCAGCTGTTTCTTTTTAGTAACACTTACTTTGCAGTCATCAAATTCAAAATTACCTTATTTTTTCCTTAAAATGGTAAATTTCCTCAGTTTAAATATTTGATAACTTTTCTATGTTATATTGTGAATAACATATGGGTTTATGAGATTTGCACATCGTTGCATTCTGTTTTATTTACATTTTACACAGCGTCCCAACTTTTTTGGAATTGGGGTTGTACAGCAAGAAAACCTACAAATCAGGAAACAGAGGGATCTGACTTGCCAGGACGTAGCTCTTCTCAACAGTCATTTCAGCCTAATCTTTTAGTTCCAGTGCAGAAACGAAGCTCTTTCACACTTCCAAATGCAAGTGTCAATTTCTACCTCAGCAGAACCATTCATCCTCACTCATCCTGCCTGCTCCTCCAATCATCAGCTTAAACCCCAAGCTGTCTGAGCCTCATTATCCTACAACGGCCCTCTAATGACCACTGGAGCCCTGCTGATGGCACGAGAGCTCCGAGTCTAGCCAAACACATCAGGAGTATGTGGAAGAAAGCGAAGCAGAGCAGTGTGTGTGTGTGGGAGACAGTAATGAGGAGCAATGGGCCTCATTGAGCCTCCAGCACTCCGCCAGAAGTCAAAAGCTAGCCAGGACTGGCTTCCAGAACAGTGAGCAGACATCAGCAGTGTGTGAGCTCTCAGCAGAGCCTTCGTTCACTCATTCAGATGCTCTTCCTTTTCTGAGTTTGAGCACTTATGAACTTCATACTCCAGTTTCTACATGACGTACTTCCAGCAATTTTAATATATGTGATCATGGCAGTCTACTTTGATTTTATAGCAGTAACATTGATTTACAGATTATTTAAAGGTGGCGTTCAACTGAAACTACATTAAGATTGATAGGTTTATTTTTTAAAGCAAAAAAAATGTCAGCATTACCTTTTGCTACAAATGCTTCAAAATTAAAAAAAACAAACTAATTTTCGATAATGGAAAACATGTAACATTAGAATCCATTAATATTCTACACATTGTTATAATTATTTAAAAAATGCATTACAGTTTATAGTTACAGTTTATATATATAAAGAATATTAATATATAGTTTATATATAATGAATAATGATAACATACAAAATAGGTAATGAAGATAAATATAAATTGTAATGCATTTTCATAAATAACTTTAACAGTAATAGTAATGCCCTTATGAATGCATTGTAACATGATATGAATGTGTTCATAGATCATATACTTCATACCTATCAACAGTATTTTAATCAACAGTATTTGATTAAAAAAATAAAAAAACAAAACATAAGATAATACGAGGGTGTGTTTCACACAGGGGTCAATGCACTATCACTTTTCCCCTGTGTGCTACCTGACATTTTTTCAAATAAGAACATAATGGTTGAGAGGTTCATGCCATGCTGTACATCATAGGGAGATGGATGCTACAGTCACTGGGTGATTAATCAGTGCTATTTTAGCAGCCAATAGGCCCAACAAGGAATTTCTCATGAGGCCTAGGCGTGCCCCAGCCACCCGACTAAGATGTTGGAAAGTGAAGATCACTGTATGGCAAGAAAAAAAAATCAATTTGTGACAAACCAAGGCACTTTAAATGGCATTAGAGAGCATATGTCCAGATACAAAATATGCAGTGGAAAAGGCCTCTGTCAAAGCTGAGTTAATACGGAAACTCTCTGAGTTACACGGAAGTGTGACCTATGCTAATACAGCAAGTATTTTTTATACATGTATCTATAATGTATACATAAAAATGTGTATAGTACTGTTAAATTCAAACAGTTAAAATGACTGCTGTGACCATTATGGATTTTATTTTATTTATTTATTTTTTCATTTTAAGTGTTAAGAGTGAAAACTTTGACCATATATGGAGTTAGAATCATGCCATTAGAAATGTAATTGAAAATAAAACTCACTTTGAATGTAATTAACATTCTGAAATGTAATTTTGAGCTGAAATTTAATTTGTTTACATTAGTCTAAAATCTGAGACTGAGTTTCATGATTATACGTGTACTTCATTTTGAATTACGTACATCCTTAATCAATTTCTAAAAAAAAAAAAAAAAAAGCCTTCAGTCTTTCTATTTATCCATAACATCTTGCAGGCAAAATCAATGAAACACAGAAGCCTTAGACTACTTTTATAAATGGACAACTTGTCTAAATGAATCTTATTTAATTTATCCATTTCATTAAAAGAGGGGATGCATGCTTTTTACACTGAAATAGAATTCCATCCATTCATTTTCTGTGCTACTGTTCCTACATATGGTTGCGGGGAGCCTGGAGCCTGTCCTACAGGGGACATGGGCACAAGGCACGGGGCACCCTGGATAGGGTGCCAACGCACCGCAGGGCACAATCACGCACACACACTAAGGACAATTCAGAGATACCAATCAGCCTACAAGACATGTCTTTGGACTAAGGGTGGAAACGAGTACCTGGAGGAAACTCCCAAAGCACAGGGAGAACATACCACGCACACAGGACGGAGGTGGGAATCGAACCCCAAAACCTGGAGGTGCGAGGCAAACATGCTAACCACTAAGCCACCGTGCCCACCCTGAAATAGAATTGAGAGACTGAATGCTTTTGAATTTTTTTTAATTTTTATTTGCAGCAGCTGTGGCTTAGGTGGTAAAGCAAGTTGTCCACTAATCACAGGGTTGGCGGTTCGACTCCCGGCCCACATGCTGAAGTGTCCTTGGGCAAGATGCTGAACCCCTATTTGCTCCCAATGGCAGGCTAACGCCTTGCGTGTGTGTGTATGTGTGTGTATGTGTCTATGAATGGGTGAGTGGGAAAGCGCATTGTAGAACCACTAAGACTAAAAGGTGCTATATAAGTGCTTACCATTAACCTTTATTTTTAATTGATTATACACATACCTGATTTTGAATTTTCAACATTCAATCAAACATCCGTAATAATAAATCTCAGTTTCAGAATTTCCCTTTCCCTTTTGCAAACCACAAATCTGAAGGTCCATTAAAAATTCTGTTTCAGATAGTTATGAAGCAAATTCAAAATAACATTCAAATCCATTTTATTTTACATAATTCTAACTTCACACTATACCTGAATTCATTTAAGTGAATTCCACTAAAGCAACGTCTGACATACTGACCATCTGGGAAACAGCATAAAGAATAAGAATTACTTTTACTATGATCCAATTAAGCAATATCACACGAGCAAGATGTGTGGCCATACACACTATGCTACAGGTAATCCCAGCCATTCTGATATTCAGTAACAGCACTCTTGCTCATCTGATATCGCTTTTATACTACAATTCTGTAAACAAGAAATTATTAACTGACATTTCTGACACATGTCCAAATATTGTTATTTTTTGCTCTGTCAATAAAAATAGTACCCATAGAAGCAGCAGCTTGACAGAGCATTTTGTGTTTCCATGCCAACACCCAGACTGACTGATAGCCTGTAGTAAGTGTAGTAACCATTCCAATGTACCAAGCTATTGCTAGAATAGGAATTTTATGCAGTGAGCATAGGCAAGCGGAGTGATACAAAGAGTGAAGTGTCCCTGTGCTGTTATGATAAAAATATCAGCACTCTCGGAATGATGTTAGTCCAGACAAAGTAGCAGTATCAAGTCAGTAGAGATATTGACTTGAAATAACAAGACATTAACTAGACATTATGAGTTAAGTTGGAATACATACTGTAGATATAAGTCAAAGTAACAGTGTATCTTGAAAAACAAACTCAACATAACTTGAAATAACAAAATATTAACTAGAGACTAAAAGTATATTGTAATAACTAGATAGTAACTTACAATACTGACATTATATCTTGAAAAGACTATTAAGTCAAAATAAGGAGAACTCAAAATAATGAAATAATGAGTTGCTAAGTCAGAATAATGGGATATGTTAAAATAATGACATAGTATCTTGAAATAAGGCGATATTAAGTCAATATAATGACAAAGTCATCAAGCTGAAACAATGAGATTTCACACTTCTTTTCACAACTTTAGTACAGCAAAGAAAACAGTGTACATGTCAAGTTTTATTTCATTTTATTTATTTTTGACATTCAGAGTCCTGATGCTTGATGCATGTCTTCATTTTGTATCCATTACTCTTATCTTATTTGTGAATAACTGTGCCTGATACAATGCCATGTCATCATAGCTGTTTTAAAACTTTGGCACAGTCATATGAACAAAATAATGGCCACAGAAGGGGGAATTAAATAAAGAAAGAAGGTGCGGAAGATTTTATAGCATCACTGCCATTATTCAAGTTCACTTTATGTACGGTGGATATAAAAAAAGTCTACACACCTCTGTTAAAATGGCAGGTTTTTGTGAAGTAAAAAGACGAAGCATAGAACGATAAATCATATCAGATCTTTTCCCACTTTTTATGTGAAATTGCAAAGTATACAAATAAACTGAAAAACAATCAGAAACTTTATTGGGTCTGAGCTTTGGCTAGGCCATTCAGAAACACCAATCTTCTTTTGGTTATATGTTTGGGTCATTGTCATTCTGAAAGGTGAAATTTCTTTTCATCTTCAGCTTACTAGCTGAAGGTTTTGCACTTAAATCAACTGTTATTTGTAGCTATTCTTGATTCCCTGTACCTTCATAAAAGCCCCAGTTCTGCTGAAGAAAAGCAGCCCTAAAGCATGAGGCTGTCATCACCATGCTTCCACATGGGTATGGTGTTCTTTTGGTGGTGTTTTTTTTTTGTTTTTTGTTTTTCTGAGAAAGGGCTTCCATCTAGCCACTCTAACCCATAGCCCAAACATGTGAAGAATACTGAAATTGTTGTCACATGCATAGAGCTATCAGTACTTCTCAGAAATTCCTTCAGCTCCTTTAATGGTGCGGTAGGTGTCTTTTGCAGCCTCCCTGGTAACATTTTCGTCTTTTCCGTTTGTACATTTTGGCGGGACATCCTGTTCTTGATACTGTAGTGCCCCAATTTTTTCCACTTATTGATGATGGCCTTCAAAGTGTTTCATTGTACATCTAATGTTTTGGAAATTCTTTATACCTCTCTTTTGATTGATCCCTTTCCATAAATGAGATACCATACATGCTTTGTAAGCTCTTTGTGGAAGATGTGAAGAAAATCCTACAGAAACAGCTGGTCTTTATTTGAGGTTAATCAACATAATTTCCTTGATAACAGCTGTAGGATAATTACATTTGAACATGAGATTGAAGGTGATTCATTCTGAACACCGCCACATCGCCAATTACAAAAGGGTTTAACCCCATAACATTTATCTCTTGTAACTACATACCTTTCCTAGTTACTGAATAATTCATTGTTGTAAAAGGAATAGTTGATGAATAATTTTGCTTACACACACGTGCGCTTATTTAATCAGCTTTACTTGGCAATAGTCAGAAAAGCATAGGTTGATTGCTTAGGCTTAGCACAATGCGATTCTGAGCAGCATCCCATTTTTGGCTACTTCTACATCATCACTGCCTATATATGCCTCTGTACTTTGATATATTGCCTACTTAAGTCAAATTTGCATGCAGCACAGAGCATCTTTCTTTTGCTCGTGTCTCTGCATGTAGACTCTACATCATAAAGCTGTCACGGATAACAAAATTGGAGCAAAGCAAAAAAAAATTGCTCTGACATTTGATTTTGGATGAATATAGGAGAAATCCTGTTCAACAGCATGAAAATGAAGTCGCTTTCTTCTGTTGTATAATGAGAGATGAGATCACTTGAGTATTTAATGGGCAGGAAACCTTTGAACTGGTTGAAAAGCTCACCTTTTAATCAGGCCTCATTGGGTCAATGGAAGAGAGCGAGAGAGAGGGAGAGAGAGAGAGAGATGGGGGGTGGGTTAACCATCTTTGTACAGAAGCAGTTTTATGCTTTGACAAGATGAATCGATTTCTGAGCGGTTACCATTTCTCAGCGGTAAACCTGTACGGACTTGTTGTAGTTTAATGCACTTGGGACCTGCCGTCATTGCAGGAGCTGGATCCACCTGACAAATGGAATTGGTGTGCTTTCTCTCAGTTCACCTCTCCCCGCAGATAAGTTGAACCATTTAGCTACATTACAGCCACCCTGGCAGCAATGTCATGACTCGTTTAGGTCTGTTCACTTTGGCTGATTTAGTGCCTTCCAAACGAAGTCCCCGTGGGCCGACTCAGAACTCCGCTAATTTTACTTAACCAGATTTTCATTAGAGCCATTAGGCATCTGTCTCTGACCCAGAAGTGGTGAACAGAGGGAGGGAAAATAAGTATGCTGGAAACATGATTAGTACGCTATAAGCTTGGGATAATTGACAATAGTATCATGAATCGCTGATAGATTCCATCTATCGCGATGACTGTCAAGTCGGATGATTAAAATGTCTGTTGGAAAATGTCGTGTCTGCAGCTTTAAAGTCTCCATGAAATCAAAATTGAAGTTTTGTGGCTTTTAGTATGAATATGTTAGTCTTAAGGTTGTGTATAAAATAGTGTGCTCCAAAACAACGATAAAATTCGCATTTAAAAGATATAGGCATTCAAAATATACAGTCTCTCTATACCACCAATACGGATCAACAATTTTGATGACATCTTTCTGCACTTTATCTTGTCATCAGATTTTCTGTCCAATCAAATGCGCTCAAGAATCTGAAGTGTCACGCCCCACAACATTCTAAAAATCATATTGCCAATGTTGCCAGTGTTGGGTGAGAGATAACATATCAGCAAGCATGGGGCGTATATGTGTCTTTGGCCGATTCTGTGAGGGTTACTGGAATGGGTGAAGGGGTGAAGAAAAATTCACTTGTCCACAATTGAATCCAATGCCTTGTTATTGCTCAGGCTCGCGTCAATGTACTAACTGTCAAGTACTGCTTTGCCCGGGCTGTGAGGTAAACTAAACGCTATAGGCTATTTAAAAAGGGTGAGGAGCCGCTTGATATGTCCTGCCTTGACTTCCTGTTTCGATGGAAATTACGTCAGTACATCAAATAAGGCTATGCATTTCCAGGGACTTCACGGGGACTTTAAGAGCGACAAGAAGAAATTGTATTGTATTTTTATGAGCTTGGCTACAGGTAAATAACTGAATGTTTATTGACAGTCCTGAATTCCCAAATTGTGAACGGGCAACAACAAAAAAACTAATTAAATGCTAATACTAGTGCTACAGCTGACTTGTAATCACCTTCTGCTATTTTTTCCCGTTGTAATTATGTAACGTGTACATGAGAGGTGTTACGTATGGCTGGCCACGCCCCCTTCTTTCCCTCCCTCAGAGCCACATGCGATACTGTTATCAATCTGTGATACTTAGGGTGTACGATAGGATGATGCCATATTGCATATGATCTCACAAGCTAAGTATGCTATTTGAAATAAAGACACCAAACTGCTTTTCCTTGTTGCAGGGGTGGTACAATCAAGGGGACATGTTTTGTATCTTTACTATGTATCCTTTACCAGCTCCAGTTCGATCCTGATCTCCTTACAGTCTGTGTGGTGTTTCACATGTTCTCCCTGTGTCCATGTGGGTTTCCTCAGGGTTCTCTAGTTTCCTCCCCTGTCCCAAAAACATGCAGGTAGGTGGACTAGCTGTGCTAAACTGCCTCTAGGTGTGAATTAGTGTGTGAATGTGTGTGCATGGTGCTCTGTGATGGACTGATGTTCCATCCAGGGTGTATTCCCACTTTGTTCTGGTGATGGATACACAATATTCATATTTTCTTGAAAATGTTACATAGTAAAGGTACAAAGGATGTCCCCTTGAAGGTACCATATCAGCCAAGGAAAAGTACAGTTTAGTAGCTTTATTTCATAAGAGTGCAGCAGGAACACAGTGTGGGCAGTAAAAAAAAATAAAAAATAAACTAAAAGGGAAGAAGGAAACTGAGAGCTGGAAACAATTCAGAGAAGATTTCAGCTCCACAAGGGAAACCAAAATCTAGCACTGACAACCCTTGAACAGTGTATGCAAAGTAGAACATCAGACCATCTCACAAAATTAATTCCTCTTCAAAAATGTAATAAGGCTGCTCATAACTGTTTGTAACATTCTGTTTCATTATTTAAATAAGATAAGTAAGTCAAAAGTTCTGTTTCTTCTTCTTCTGGTACATTCTACACTGATATTTGCTACAAGATACTCTCCATAACTATAGCCTTGCCCTCTGTCTCACTCTCTAGGATGTCCATCTCTCAGGTGGAGATGTGTAGAATAGACATTGTGTACTCGGCATGCTCCAAGCTGAATCAATGTTATCTGTGAGGGGAACACAACTGAGAGAATACTAAAGCCCATCGATCAATCACCTTTGAAATGTATCATACAAGCAGGATATCTGAATCCCTCCACTAAAGCGCATTAAAAATGGATCACATGGTCAACTTGTCTTGTCTTTTCTCTGTAAGACAGTGGATTGTCAGCCTGCACTGACAGCAGGGGAGACTAAATGACAAAAAGCATCCATAAACATTGTAAAGTTTCGGAGAGACGTCTATTGTTTTATAACTCAGGAGACCAGAATGGACCGGCCTGTGTTTAAACAGTCGGGAAGAAATATAATGTGACGGCAAGCCTGTCATTACAGTATTAGAGAGGACAATGCAATCAACAGCAGTGAATACAGGATCATGAGCAAGCTGTTGATTAGAACCGGGGAACTATTGTACCATGCTGATTACAGTACAGAGGTACAACATAAGGTTATATAAACACACACGCATAATACTGAATAAAATGAACATTTATAATCAGGCTGCTTTTGAGCAGCCCGCAGTTGTGAGAAGAAATTGGGCTATTCGGATAAATTTGTACATGTGAGCCTCCAATCTTCTGAATGGAAAATTTTCCATTTGCTCTGGAGATGTTAAAGAAGCTAACATGTAATAACAGCTTGACCACTACTTAGCATCATGCTTTGAATTTACTGAATGCTTCTAATAGGAACACTTATGCTCGTCTTATGCTCATTTATGCAGTTATCCAATCAGACATGTGGCAGAACTACAGTGCATAAAATCATGCAGATACAGGTCAAGAGCTCAGTCAATGTTCACATCAAATATCAGAATAATATCAAAGTGTAATCTCTGTGACTTGATTTGTTGGTGCCAGATGAGTTGGTTTGAATATTTCAGAAAATGAGATCTCTAAAATCTCCTGGGATTTTTCACACACAACAATCTCTAGTGTTTACACACAATGGTGTGAAAAAGTAAAAAAAAACAAAAACAAAAACAACAAAAAAAAAACAACATTGAGTGAGTGACAGTTCTGTGAGTAGAAACGCCTTGTTAATAAGAGAGGTCAGAGGAAAATGGCAAGACTAGTTCGAGCTGCCAGGAAGGATATAGTATCTCAAATAATCACTCTTTACTCACATGGTGAGCAGAAAAGCATCTCAGAATGCACAAAACATTTGAACCTTGAAGTGGATGGGCTACAAAAGCAGAAGACCTCATCAGAATCTGAGACTAGCATGGAAACAGACTCACCCAAAATGGACACATGTACAGGTGTTCCTGTTAAAGTGGATGATCAGTGTATACTTACCTCGTTTTTAAATTTTCAACGTTTAATATTTAAACAAATTAAAAATTTCTATATCCAAACGATTAATAAAAAGTTAGTATATAAAACAGGTACTCTACAGGTCTACTGTAATCGTTGGTTTTACAGTGTATAAACGTTCTTAAGATCTGAAGAAAGCTAAATAGTGTGTAGTATTAGATAATATTAGCATTAAATATTACAGACATGAGCTAGATACATGCAATATGTGTAATAAACTGAATGTTCCAGTGTAACCGGGACTGAAGAACGGCTAGCCAACACGAAAGATGTGTTTGTGTGGTTGGAAATAAACTTGTATTTTATTTTTGAATGTAATCAAATATTGTTAAACATTTTACAATTCAATTTGATTTGAAAGTTCTTTATGAACAACTTCAGAGTTGAAAAAAAAAAGTGATTTGTTATATTTGAGATCTTAGAGAATAAATGCAGGCAATTAAAAATTATCGAAGTGTGTATGATCATAATGAGGTCTCACAACAACCAACCTTAAATCATACTTAGCAGAAAAAAGAATACCTGTAGCCTATCCTGTTATGAGATTAACTTTAACCCTTTAATGCAGTGGTTCCCAACCTGTGGTCCGTACCTCCCTTAGGGGGGCGCCAGAGTATTCACCAGGGAGGGTTGCTTAAAATTTAATCATGCTTAAAATTTAGTCATTTTAAGCATATGATTAAAATCATATGATAATCATAAAACAATAATAATGTCAGGGAAACTTAAAAAAATTAAAAAATAAATTATGCACATCTCCTGGCATGGTGAAGGTCATCATTGGAGACTATTTTGAGTGTTCTGTTCAATGGTAAAATGTGCCGGCATGAAATAATGGAACTGCGGTATGTGCATTAATGAATTGAAACAGGCCTACATAGAAAAAAAAAAAAACCCACTAGGCTTCTTTAGTAATATATTTCCATTTTTTCACTTTCAAAGTAAGAAAAACTGTTATATGTATATATACAGTAAGTATATAACTGTAATATAAGACATTTTGCAGTTGCACTTTACTTTCTGTAAGAGAATTAATTAAGAACTCAAGAGAAAGACTTAACAAGAATAAATAAACAAAATAAATAAATCCATCCATGTAATTCCTTTCTAGAAGATATAACCTTTACGTGCTTATTGGTAGCAAAAAAAAAAACAAGAACAACAACAACAAAAAAAAAAACTCTGCATCTTTTCAAGAAATATTCAAGAACTCATTCAAGAAATAAATGAAAAGAAAATAGTTTTGATGTAAATGTAATAATTAAGGCAGTATAGGGTTCAATGTTTATTACACCTCATGTAATATAAGTGATGTTTTATAATGAATAGCTGTGCATAGATGAATAGAGGTGTTGAACATATTGCCTGATACCCAGAAGTATCAAATTCAGACCCTTGTCTTGAAAAATACCATGCAATATATCAAATTGTGTAAAATTGTATGAATAATACATTAATAATGTTACTAATGAGTATGAAATAAGTTTACATGATGTTGTTATCTATGTTAGCCTTGTGGTTCCAGTATAGAATTAAAGTACAGTGCAGTAATAATTTATATTTGAGGTGGGAAAATGTCCCATATTTAGATCTTCAAGGGTTTTTAATGGTTCAATGGCTCATGCATTCAGTATACTTGCATTGTTTTTAAGGCTTGTTGAATCTATTAAAGCACCTGCTTGTTACAGTGATTTAATCATACTGTATCTGATAAGGTTTAATAATTGGCAGTAATAATTGTCATGCTATTATTGCTGTTAATGACATTACGGAGCATGAATTAAATGTTACGTATTATGTGACAACAGACATTTAAAAAAAAAAAAAAAAATGACTGACTGTAGTTTACCCAGAGTTTAAATACCAAAGAAAGTGTGTTTGTAAATGTTCCTATACAATAAAAGGGTCTATTCCAATTATATCAATTATTTTTAAAAGCTCCTGTTCTTTCTCACTTTTAAAAACAATGTAAAAAAAAAAAAAAAAGTGTTATTATCCTATGGTCTAGACAGTGGTCAAGTAGTGTCAAGAAAGGGCTGGCTTGCAACATGAAACGTTCATAATCTTTAGCTTTTTCCTTCATGAAAACCTTGATTGCTTGCCCTGTGTGTCTGCTGTGATGCAAGGAAACAACATAAGGACAGGGGCTGTGTTGTATTATGCATAAAGATCATCTGCTGCTGACACAATGTCTTAACATGCAACGCATCTCATTATTCTGTGCAATATAAACTCTTCTAGAAGACCTGAGTGACAAAATGGGACATCAATAATGAGACCAGGCTATAAGACGGATAGCAATGGACTGGTGATCTGTAGAGAGCCGTGAGGGTTCTGTCTCTTCCTTTAATGTGAGCCTAATGCGTTTTTGAAGCCACACGGATGCATAATAAATGGTGATGCATGTTTTATGGAGATGGAGGGCTCCAAGTGCTTTGCTCCTTTTAACCGGATCAAGAAAAGAAAAAAAAGTCTGAAGATAAGGCAGTTGAACAGACCGGATGTGAAGATTTTCCTGAAGCACACTCCATAGATTAGTTAGCTCCTCATTGTTTTTGCACCTTGTTTCAAGAAAGAGCTCACACCTCCTACTCCTGTCTAGATAGCGCCATGCTGTGCGGGCGGCCGTGACGATCAGACTCAATCAGAATTAAAGCTGTGGATTGCAGGTCTGTGGTCTCTGTGGGTGCATTCACACTTCAGCTAACTACAATTCTACAATAAAAAAGAGTTCGCCCCCTTTTCGCTGAGTGATTTTATCAGGTTGGCACTCACTTCCACACATAATACTAACACCTCATATACTGTGTGTTGCTCTGCACTAATGTAGTAAGTTCTTTATATGGAGCTAGTGCTAGAGGTCTATATCATGGTCACACATATAGAAATCATCCCTATATGTAAATATCCTCAATAAATACTGGGGCAGGGTAAAAGTACAGAATAGTAATATAATAATGATAGAGTTTATTTAGAAAACTTAACTCGTACATTGAAAATGCAAGTAAAAGTGCATTCCAGAGTGGGGAAAAAAAACAAAACAAAACAAAACAAAACAAAAAACTTCTCTTTTCAGGTGAACAAAAAAAGGAAATAAACAAAAAGTAGCCAAAAAATATAATAGTTAAATAGGCAAATAATAATAATAATAATAATAATAATAATAATAATAATGTGACAAAAAGATTAAAACAATTTATACCACAGGTCTGTTGAATTCTAGAATCTGATTGGTCAGTGTTGATTAATGTATTTTTAACAACTCTGTCAATAGTGTAGTCTGTGCTTATTCTTATACTTTATCATTTTTATAGTGACACATTTCACAGGTACAAGTGGGCAATCTACATAATGTAAAACAAATAATAAACAGATTTTTTTTTTTAAAGTTGTTATTTAACAAAGAAAAATATCATCAATGCTATGATGACGTTTTCTATAATTAGATGTTTATTTAAGATTTATAGAAGGGGTCTCCAGTGTCAGCGATTTGTAACAGTCAGGAAGTTTTCAGTCACATGAAGGTCTGCAGGACAGACCTTTCTAGTGTTTCTAGTTTCTCTGTAACATGACAAGCCGTGTCTTATTAACTTCAAAGGAGAGATTGACAGTTTATACCTGCAATAACAGGAACTAACTGGCCCCACAGATGTTCTACAACATTAAATGTAATTGTAAATGGGTAAAGACCATTATGTCACTCAATAATAAAGTAAACATCTTAAATAGGGGCAAATCAGTGTGGTATAATAGGAATAAAACACTTTGGGAGAAAAATAATCATGGTGACATCACACTACCTCATCAAGGATAATTTTCCTATAATAGCACACCCAATTGTGTTTTATTCCTTGGATAAAATCCAAAAATTAAATAATATATTGTGTACAAATAGAGAAAAATACAATTTAAATTATATAGAGTAATGCTATAATAATGAAGCAGTACAAGTAAGGCAATACTTACTTACTTACTATTAAGGTATCACACTAGTAGGCAACTAGTAGTTAGTTAAATGGTATTGTTGTTGCTTTTTTTTTTTTCTTTTCAAATCAGTAATAAATGTTTTATATGTAGAACATGGAGAAAGCAAGCACTAGGTAATCCTAAAACATGATTTAAAACATTTATACGATTTTTTTCTGGTGTTTTTGGGTACAGTTGAAGTTAACTTTCATTCTATATTTCATAATAATAATAATAACAATAATTGTTTTCACCCTTTTCACCACTTACAGACCATTATCAAAGAAGGTATATTATTTTAGTCTCTAAACAGGCATAGTGTATGATTGATCGCTTAATTGATGCTGAAGCTCCAATTTTTATTCCTGCTATTGTATTTGTGTCTGCCATTAGAGTCCAAAGTGTCTAGACCCACATGTGCAATAACTGACAGCGCAAAAAAAGGATTTGATCAGCATAACAGGATTTGCTTTCTGATTTCAGAGGTATGAGAAAGCATCTTGTCTTTCGATTTGTAATAAAATGCCTCCAGACTAATTGAGGAGCGTAGCACAAGCATATCACAACACAGCAAAACAATGACTCAAGTCACAGCAGCCAGTTCCCTAATTTAAATCCAGTCAGGCATGTGAATCACTTGAAAAGGAGACAGGAGTCACAAATTCGTTGACACACAAACAGTTGTAAACAAAATTTATAAAGATGAAGCTGTTTATATGATGTTTATCACTGAGTTCTAGGCATGGTGTCATTGCACTTTAAAGTACTTTCACTCTTTCATTGACACACTTGTTTCATGAAAATGTGCACGTGTGCAGAGTAAGTGCTGCAATTACAAAATGATGACGTTCTTCTTCTACTCAGAATACACACTTTACTGGATCTTTCAGATGAACACTCCAAGGTTTTTCAACCTAATCTCGATTTACTGCATCTGTAGTGTATGTGTAATTACTATGTACAAAAAAAAAGTCCTTCTACTGAGAACAGAAAGCTTTAATCAAATTTCACTTATTATAGGCATCTAAGGGTAGTTACTGTGTGTAAATGCTTGAGAATATAATGCTAATTAAAAGTAAACATAAAAGGGTAACTACTTTTACATATCTAAATAAATACTCAGTTAAAAATGAAAATGAAAGATAGCTTCAAATTCTTCACACAAGTACAAACTCTTGTGTAAACTCTAAATTTACTTTAAACAGGAAAGTAAAAGTACAAGAAAGATTAAAAAAAAGAAAAGAAAAAAGATGTCTTCTTCAAATCACACACTGATTTTAGTTACACATGGTAAATTAGTCCCCTTTCACAGAAGGGACCTTAGCTAAAGGTATCTAACAACAGTTTTATTTCTAATCTCTAAAATGTTAGCTAGCATGATTCCTCCAATCACACAATGTACCTGATTGATATCTAGCTAACATTTAAGAGTTTAGGAATTAGCTACTGCCAACTAACAACACATTTATTCTTAATCTATGAAATGTTAGCTAGATATTAGCAATCAGCTATGTTGTATGATTGGAGGAATCATGCTAGCTAACTTTTGAGAGATTAGAAATAAAGCTGTTGTCATTGCCTTGATGAAAGGGGATTAATTTACTATCATGATGATACAGCCTAGCTGAATGCTACTTGCAAGCTGTCAAGTAATTGTATTTTGTAACATCCTGACTGCAGATTCTTTCCTCTCAAAAAGTAGTTCCATCTCTGAAAGGTGGAATGATAGAGATATGGAGCTTATTTTGTAAATACCTGTGTAAAATTCATGAACGTGTTCTATAAAAACACCTTATATAAAAATGCATACACATTTATTGAACACTCATTATAGTGTAAGTAGGATTCTTTTGTCAGCACAGACATCTGATGCAAAATGTGTAGGGATTTGAAAGCGCGAGAGAGAATTTACTGACTAATGATAGAAGAGCTTTCATTATTAACCAAATCACTCACCCAACTTGCAACAATTCATACCATGAAACGTTAACAAGAAATAGCAAGACAAGAATAAAAGGAAGGGAAGAGGGCACTTAACGTAAATACAGAGTGATGAATAGTGCATTAGGAATGTATCTGACATTAGAGGAAACTCAAACAAGTAACTGCTTTAAGTGGAGGCTTTAAGTGGAGGATGCAGAGAGAGAAAAAGTGAGAGAGAAAAAAAAATCAGAAAAAGCTTTTAATGTGTTGACCCACTAACTAGAGTACAATAAGAGAATCATACAGGTATTCTTCATTTCACAGATTTAATTACCTTTTTAGAGGAAAGACTCGTGACCGTGGCATGGTTGTTGGTGCCAGTTGTTTTGAGTATTTCAGAAACTGCTGACCTCGTGGTTTTTTCACACACAACAGTCTCTAGAGTTCACCCAGAATGGTGTAAAAAAAACAAAAAAAACAACAACATCCAGTGAACAGCATATATGTGGGTGTAAATACCTCATTGAGTAGAGAGGTCAGAGGAGAATGTCTAGATCGGCTCAAGCTGAGAGGACGGTAACTCAAATAACCACTTTACAAATATGATAAGCAGAAAAGCATCTCAGAAAAAAGCAGAATGTATTGTATCTTGAGGCAGATGGGCTACAACAGCAATTTGTAGACCACATCAGGTTCCACTCCTGTCAGTCAAGAAGTGGAATCTGATGGTACAGTGGGCACAGGCTCACAGAAATTGGACAGTTGAAGACTCGAAAAACATTGTCTGGTATTGTTTTCAATCTGTAATAAAAGAAAGAATGAACAAATGGTTAAACAAATGATTTGTTAATACCAAATTCCATTACAAGCTCTAAATCTGACCAAATACTTTGGTGGAGTACTTTTTAACCTTACTGAAAGGTTCAGTATGTTACATTAGCAAGTAAATAGCTAAATAGTATCTTCTATTTATTTATTATATTTTTTCATAGGGCATTCCTTATGTGAAATATACACTAAACATATGTGGTGGTGAACAAAAACATGTTATGTTATATTATTTTAGTAGTGTAAAAAAAACTTAAGTGCACTTAAGAAGAATGATAACTCATAGCAGACCTCAATTTTCCAGTGGCTGTGAAGACTCCATTGCTGAATTTAGGGCATTGTGAAAAAGGTGTGATCTCGCGCTCTATTGCTTCAGTGTTGGAAGAAAAGCTGTCTCTGAAATAAAACAAATAATCTACCAAGCAGCGTAATACATTGCTTATGAAGTTTATTTTCCATAACAAGGCATAGAAAGCAGGATACTTTTAACTATATGATATTTGGTAGTAATTCATTTTGTTGCTAGATGCCCTTGGACTTCATTCTGGCTATCCCATTGTAAACGTTTACTTTGAATTATTATTTCATTATTTCAACTGAATATTTAAGACCCCCAAATCAATAAGACTCAACTATTGAATATTAATTTATACTATTAACAATTCTTATTCTGTATGCAGTTTCACAGATTTTAAGTAAGCCAGATGTTACTTTAGTGGATTTCAATGTAAGTCTTTGGAGACAAAATATTATGTTAAAAGATCGAGATGTTTCTGAGGTGATAATGAGATGATACTATTTCAAAATAAGATTTTAGAAAGTTAAAATAATGAGGTTTAAGGAAAAATTGAGATTTAAAAAATAATGATATAAGGATATTTAAGGTATAATTAAAAAAATGAAAATAAAAAACTAAATAATGGCATAGTACATCAATATTTTTTTCACCCCACAACTTATGGTTCAGGGCTTTTGTAACCTTAAGCTCCTGTTAGTGACAATAAAGAGGCACATTGGTTTTAAGCAAAATATTCATTCATTACAATCACTTTTTTGCCTTTTCCCTCTCCTGTTAATAGTTTAACCTGACAGAAAGATCTTTTTTTTTCATATTTGTCAGTGGAAGATCTGATAAACATCAAATATTCCACAGGCTTATGTTTTCCAAGTGGGCCAATAACTAAACTGTTAAATAATTAAACCTGTAAATCACCAGTGCAGCCCATAATGATGAATATCATTCTGTGTAAATCTTCTGGTGTCAAACCTGCTTCGCTTTGTAATGACTTCACTTCTTAATTAACTTCATGTTTCTTTTCCTCAAATCCTTATAATCTTGCTTGCTGACTCTGACTCATCGCTTTTTTCTCCCAGCTGGAGGCACTTGCTTAATCAAGGCCAAAACTTTTCCTCTATCTTCTTCGATTGGCAGATTTTCTGCAGCTTAACGTCAAGGAGACACGCTATGTTGTCAGTCAAGGGTGGCATCTCTCAGCAAGCCCCTGCTGGCATTTTTTTAATGGCAGATGAGGGTTTCATTGCTTGCCTCAGCGGTTTGTTCCCACAAATAAGACACAAAAAAAGTGCTGGAACGATATAACTCTAAGCCGTCGTGAACTAGAGAGGGGCTTGGGCCTTTAGCAGCCTTAAAATATACTAACATGCACTCTAACCATGTAGCATACAAAATATCCATATAATATCAATCTAGCTGTCAACCATCTCTCTGTCCAGCTAACATATAATTTGCCAATCTAACATTAACTCTGTCTAGCATGCATCTGGCTTATCTAGAATACACTCTTGCCATCTAATATACACCTTGTCCATCTTCCATTTAATATAGATTGTGCTCATGTGTCTCAGCACCTCTCTAAAAGACACTCCTGTCTAACATTCACGCTTTCCATTTAACATAAACCCTGGCCATCTAACACATATCCAGTTAATGTAATGGCAGGCATAAGCTGTGCCAATCTAATTTACACTAATATCCATCCAATATACATACCCTGTCCATGTAACAGCTAATAGTCTATGTTTAAGTCTACCCATGAAGGCACATATCTAATTCCTGTAAGAAATAGCCTTACAGGACATGATTTCTTCAACCATGACATATCTTCTCTCATCACCAGTAATAGCTGTTCATGATATCTATATGAAACCATTTTGATTGAGCCTTTTAACATGGTGTCTCATCATAGACTATTATGATAACTATTTATGGCGTAAAACTATTATCTATATACATATGAACACACACATTGAAAGAACAATATTCGTGATTGATATTTTTTAAGTTGAAAAGAATCCAGGTAGCAATGTGACAGTGACCCTGAATGTGTATTTTGAGTGGCTATATAATATTGGTTCAAAAATGGCCCAATGGACAAGATTTTGCTGGGCCAACATTGACACCAAACATTGGCCAAGGTCAGCTGTTCTGTTGGGTCAACATTTGGTGCCAATTGTGGCCAACATTTTGCCACCAGAGCTGATAAATTTTCAGCCACCTTCAAATCCGCCTTGCCAAAATTGCCCCAATGTCAGCCATTTTGTTGGGTCAATTTAGCCAGGGTTGTTATTAAAAGTGCTCAGTTGGCTACCTGGGCAGGAATAGTGCTGTAGACATAAAAGCTGCCCTTGCCATTATCCAGCTTTGTCCATTAAATCACACAAAACTTACAGATCCATCATCTCCTTGGTGTAATTTTTACTTTGATTCAACGATGTTTGCATATTCTATTAACTTCTAGTTTCTGCAAAGGCGTTTTGAAAAATCATTAATCTACAAAGTAATCCACCTCATTCATGTTTAATTCACAAAGACCTTCAAAATCACTGACAATGAGTTAGGGATGCGTCAGATAAGTGGGCTTAGTTAAGTTATCCGCAATGCACACAAAATCTATCAGCAAATATAACAGCAAATAATATGATCTCAGTGGCAAAGAATATAGCCTTAGCCTTATTTTTATGTGATTGTATTTTTTTTTTTTCATTCGAAGAGAGACAGGGCTTAGTCATGCTAGCACATTTATACCAGCTGACCCTACTCATCGCTTTCTACTTCCAGATGCAGGCACTTGCTTAATCAAGCTGCTAATTTTTTTTCTCCATTCTCTTTAACTGGTGAATTTCCTGCATCCTAGTTTCAAGGAGGCATATTACTGGTAGTTGAGAGTGAGACCTTACAGCATGCCACTGCTGAGATGTTTTACGGTACATACCTGGCTTCTCTGCATGCCTCAGCAATTTGTGTTTGACATTTCTGAGTGGAAAATGCACTTGAACAAAAATGATTATACTAATGCCTGCGCCTATAATAGCCTGAACATAGAGCTGGGATCATCAAATGGCTCCAACCATATGCAAATACATTTTTGTCGTTTTTTTAATTTTTATTTTTTCATTACAATAATGTAATCTGCAAAAATCTTTAAACAATAAAGTGTACTGACTCAGTAAAAATATCATCAATATTTACTGAAATCTACTGAAATATGTACAACGTATAGATAATATTCCCTCATGCTGTAAGGATCACAGCACAAAAATGTACACATGATCAAAAACATCTTGTCTTGTCTTGGCTTGTCTTTAGCTATTAAACTGATCCTGGCTGTTAGGCTAGGATCATTGAGGATCAAGAATGAGAAAGAATTGGTACAGGCGTATTTCTGCTAGCACTTCAGATTTTTGTTTCAGTCCAGAGGTTTGTGTAAAATGCATTGAGCTGCCGTGGATTTATATATATATATATATATATATATATATATATATATATATATATATATATACACACATGCGAATCAAAATCAGGAAACAGTGCACAGGCACAGATCAGGCGATCAGAGAACAGCAATAGCAGGGATAATCCAAAATACACAACAAGGGAACAGAACAAGATCAGGAACCAGAATATACGAACACAAAACAAAATTGCTTGGTAAAGTCAGACGGGCAAACAGTGAACATACATGCTGTACTCCACACTGAACACAGAGACAAGAGGGTTTAAATATACAAATTAATTAAAGGGCAAAGTGTACACAGGTACAGGTAATAAAGACACATGAAGGAAACAACCAATGACGGTACATGGGTGGAGACCAGACATGAACTAAAACAAAAACACACATGGCAACTTAAACACATGACAACATAAAAGAGTGCACAATGGCACTGCCGCCTGTTCTGCATGCAGTGCTCGGTGAATCAAATGAAAAAAAGTAATGCAATGATTAGGGATGGACCGAATTTTCGGCAACACGAAATTATTCGGCCGAAAATAGCAAAAAAAACACTTTTGGTGTTCGGCCGAATAAGTGAAAAGGCCAAATAAATTTGACCGAACAATGATGTGTTTGATGACGCGACAAAATAGCCTAGAGACCAGAGTGAGACACGCGAATGTCACGACCTTGATGAGGGGGCGCGCACATGCACGAGCTACGTGCACGAGCTATGTGCTGTTCGGATGTTTACTGTGGACACGTGCGTTTGTTTTGTTTCTGTTCCGGAGCATGTTTCTGTCACGTCGAGAGACGTAAGGGAGTAGAGTACGGAAGCAGGTAAAGACGTATTTATTTAAGGGCAGGCAGACAAATCGTAATCCAAAAAACTTAGTCAAGACAGGCAAAGGGTTATCGGGCTATCGGCAAACAGGCATAAACGGGGCAAAGCACAACATAAGAAACATGCAGCACATACCGATAGGGAATGAATGAATGAGAAATGAATAGAATAATGTGGTGTTTGATGCTGTCATGTGGGTTAGTAAAGAGAGAACATAATCAGGAATGCCAAACCAAAACACAAAATAAGACACATGAACTAGTACTATGGACTGGGAGCGGAAAAAACAGCGGGGACTAAATGAACTAATCTATAGTTTAAACTAACTAAATCTATCAAGGAACATAACATTAACAACGTATCTAACTATACTATATCTACTATAATACTCCGCGAGGTGTACAGGGACGCGAGCGGTATATATCCCCAATATAATCAGCCGTATAGAACCGAATAGAACCATTTTTTGCACTCTTGTCAATGTACTTTTTGTTGTAGGCTACAGAGTGTTAAATTCTTTCAGCAGTCAGTTATAGGCCTAACATAGGCTATTCAAGGGGGGCTCAAAGATAACCACATAAAAATATTTTTATTTTACTAATTTATTTATTTAAAGTTATATTGTGCCTTGTTGGTAGCCTATGCCTGCTGGAATGAAAAAAAAAAATGTTCAGTGTTAAATAAATATTTTGAAATTGTATTTTTTGTAATTCATTTTTTTTCTTTGAAAAGCAAGACAAAATAGTAAAAAGCACATTTTGTGTATTTCATTTATGCAATGGTGAAAAAAATGGCAAAATAAATGGAAAAAACGCGAAAAAATGTGTTTGGTATTCGGCCTTCGGCTTTCGGCCAAGCTTTTCATTATATTCGGCTTCGGCCAAGAATTTTCATTTCGGTGCATCCCTAACAATGATATGACTTCCACCCTCATTATTCAGTGGGCTGTAAAATAGCGCTTGATCCAGCACATCCTTTTTTTTTTTTTTTTTTGCATTTGATTGTTTTATATTGACACTTTACACCAACAGTTCATTGTACTCACATCTTAATGAAGCCACAAGATACTAAATCAAGGTCATGCCTACTATCGTGCATGAAAAATGATCTAAAGTCAGATGTCAGAATCCCATGCAGTTGTAGCATTTAGGGCTGTAGTTATATCTGAGGTTTGAATACGGCTACTGAATACTTAGATCCTCACTTAACCGAAATACATCTCCATACTTATTTGTATATCGTATAATAAAGTGTTGATCTTTTTTCTTGTTTTGATGGTACCTTTTGGAGGTTATGTTCAGTACATAATCCATAGATGTCTCTCTTTTGCTGTTTAGTGGATACTTCTTAGACTCTAAACTTATCCCTTGTCCTATAGCAATTTAAATTCAGTTCATTTAGACTCTATTGACATTCCACGACATGTTATTGAAAGACAGACAGATATCAGTTGACATGTTTAGAGAGAAGTTAATAGGCTGACTCATGACAGTCCATAGATGCTTCGTAAAGTGTCTATATTGGACTGACTAAATAAACAGTTACAGTCTCTTTTGGCAGAATACACATAACCTTCTTAGCAATTATTATTTTATTAGTTGGTATTGGGAAACATCAGTCAGCACTCTGAGCTCTGGTGCATGGTGTTCTGGATCACACTGATTTAATGGTATTGAAGAGGGCAACACAAAAGAGCATAAAAGAGAAGGGTAATGAGGATAGAAGCAACCCGACACATAAATAAATATGTAATTTGCTCCAGGCTAGGATAGTGAGTGGGTAAAAAAAAAGAGAGAGAGAGAAGAAAAACATCTGAGAAAAAGTAATCAAACGTGCCCCCTTTGTGATGATTTCAGCCTGGTGTATTATTTCTGATGTACTGTCGAGTCCAGTGGGAGCAGTCAGTATATTGATTGCAAACCCCAAACACATTCTCCCTCTCTCTCTCTATCTCTTTCTCTCTCTCTCTCTCTCTCTCTCTCTCTCTCACACACACACACACACACACACATACACTCTCTCTCTCTTTCTCTCTCTCTCTCTCTCACACACACTCTCTCTCTCTCTCTCTCTCTCTCTCTCTCTCTCGCATGCGCGCGCGTGCACGCTCTCACTCGCTGTCTCTCATTTACACACAAAATAGCTTTGAAAAGAAAACAACATGGCGTCAAAAAAAATCACCCTCTTCACTGGTTATGTTGCCTATAAATCGTGTGACTAGAGTGACTTGTTAAAAGCATTAGGGAACTGGTACTGTGCAGACATCACTCAAGCTGAAAGTACAGAAATGATTTAGTATAAGTGTTTTTTTTTAGCTCACTAGGTAACAACCAGTGTTGGGCAAGTTACTCAAAAAATGTAATCCACTACAGATTACTAATTCCTACTTTAAAATTGTAATCTGATTACATTACTGATTACTCCATGTAAAAAGTAATCAGATTACTAATTACTTTACTTTCATGTTGCTTTCAAAACCTACAAAAATACACTATAAAGTGAAACTCACAGTAACACATTACACCCAACCCTGTGAACAACACAGGCACTTTCACACAAGATGCGTGACAGGAGAGATGTGGAGAAGATCCTAATAATATCATAATCCACTTACAGGAAATGCTGTATGTTTCAACAGCATTTAGGAGAAAATGAGAATCAGGTTCCTCCATTTCTCTGTACGTACTGTACACACTGAAAAAGAAGTGCTGTGAGTCTCAAGGTGCTGAAAGCAGTTCTTCCATTCAGAAATGTTATGATGTTTTTCTTCTGCTAGTATCACACTGAACATACACTGATGTGCTCTTGTTGACTGATTATCTCAAATATACGTTTGTGCAAGGTCACTTCTCACCCTTGCTCACGCAAACCTTCCATAAGCCTCTGAAATCTTTCTCTCTGTTTTCTGAGTCTCCTGGCAATGTGAAGATGACACTCACTGTGTTTTATCGCTCTATCAGGTTATAGGGAGAGTCAACACATGTGTGGAGCATGAGAGAAAAGGGACAAGGCCTTTTCTTTTTCTGTGTGTGCTAGTAGCTAAGAAAGAAATGAATCGAGTCAATATCCACTATGAAGGACAGTCAGTAAACCTGTATGCCAGGAGCAGAGCTGGAACTAAGGCTGGTTCCTAGCTGGAATATGTTCAACCTATCGTAATATGTCTAACCATCTAATTAAGATTCTGTTTTTTGGTGTTTTTAAAAAAACATTTTTACAACCCCAAAAACACAAAACAGCTGAGACATTAGGAAATAACTAATAACACAGCAGGTTGGAGACAGGAAAGAAAATGAAACAACAAAACACATGTGCCAAATGTAAACAGTCACTGAACAGCACTGTCAAGCTTTGGGCAGTTCATTCGCGCTAAATGTTCCGGCACTCAGCACGAGGGGAAATCTCAGACATGGTGTAACACCACAGCTTCCCTTTGGATTAATTGATTGCTTTTCAAATTAAATGACATGAAGATTATCTCAAGGTAAGACTTGGCTATATTGTTATTGTTTGTTGTTGATTTATATAACAGCACTTTTCCAATGGGTGATGAACACGCGCATTCAGATGCGTCACGCGTGCATATAATAATTCTGGCTTGGTGTATTTAGAGATGAAGTGTTGTAATATTTGCTTCTGCAGCACATACCGATAGGGAATGAATGAATGAGACATGAACAGAAGAATGTGGTGTTTGATGCTGTCATGTGGGTTAGTAAAGAGAGAACGTAATCAGGAATGCCAAACCAAAATGACTTGTGTTTTTCACGAGTCTCTGTCTTCAAGTCCAAGTCATGTCTCGAGTCAGTTGTTCACAAGTCTAAGTTAAGTCGCAAGTAATTTTGTTTGCGACTTAAGTGCGACTCGAATCAAAGTCACAGACTCGAGTTTCCATCTCTGGTAAACACCATACTGTATATCTATTTGAATTGGGGAAATGTTTATTGACTGTAAAACCTGTGTGCACTGAAATATATATATATATATATATATATATATATATATATATAGAGAGAGAGAGAGAGAGAGAGAGAGAGAGAGAGAGAGAGTATCTCACAAAAGTAGTCTCACATTTTTGTAAATATTTGATTATATCTTTTCATGTGACAACACTGAAGAAATGACACTTTGCTACAATGTAAAGTAGTGAGTGTACAGCTTGTGTAACAGTGTAAATTTACTGTCCCCTCAAAATAACTCAACACACAGCCATTAATGTCTAAACCGCTGACAACAAAAGTGAGTAAACCCCTAAATGAAAATATCCAAATTGGGCCCAAAGTGTCAATATTTTTTGTGGCCACCATTATTTTCCAGCACTGCCTTAACCCTCTTGGGCATGGAGTTCACCAGAACTTCACAGGTTGCCACTGGAGTCCTCTTCCACTCCTCCATGATGACATCACGGAGCTGTTGGACGTTAGAGACCTTGTGCTCCTCCACCTTCCGTTTGAGGATGCTCCACAGATACTCAATAGGGTTTAATCCATCACCTTCACCCTCAGCTTCCTTAGCAAGGCAGTGGTCATCTTGGAGGCGTGTTTGGGGTCGTTATCATGCTGGAATACTGCCCTGCGGCACAGTCTCCGAAGGGAGGGGATCATGCTCTGCTTCAGTATGTCACAGTACATGTTGACATTCACGGTTCCCTCAATGAACTGTAGCTCCCCAGTGCCAGCAGCACTCATGCAGCCCCAGACCATGACACTCCCACCACCACGCTTGACTGTAGGCAAGACACACTTGTCTTTGTACTCCTCACCTAGCTGCCGCCACACACGCTTGACACCATCTGAACCAAATTAAGTTTATGTTGGACTCATCAGACCGCAGGACATGGTTCCAGTAATCCATGTCCTTAGTCTGCTTGTCTTCAGCAAACTGTTTGCAGGCTTTCTTGTGCATCATCTTTAGAAGAGGCTTCCTTCTGGGACGACAGCCATGCAGACCAATTTGATGCAGTGTGCGGCGTATGGTCTGAGCACTGACAGGCTGACCCCCCACCCGTTCAACCTCTGCCACAATGCTGGCAGCACTCATACGTCTATTTCCCAAACACAACCTCTGGATATGACGCTGAGCACGTGCACTCAACTTCTTTGGTCGACCATGGCGAGGCCTGTTCTGAGTGGAACCTGTCCTGTTAAACCGCTGTATGGTCTTGGCCACCGCGCTGCAGCTCAGTGTCAGGTTCTTGGCAATCTTCTTATAGCCTAGGCCATCTTTATGTAGAGCAACAATTCTTTTTTTCAGATCCTCAGAGAGTTCTTTGCCAAGAGGTGCCATGTTGAACTTCCAGTGACCAGTATGAGGGAGTGTGAGAGCGATGACACCAAATTTAACACACCTGCTCCCCATTCACACCTGAGACCTTGTAACACTAACAAGTCACATGACACCGGGGAGGGAAAATGGCTAATTGGCCACAATTTAGACATTTTCACTTAGGGGTGTACTCACTTTTGTTGCCAGCGGTTTAGACATTAATGGCTGTGTGTTGAGTTATTTTGAAGGGACAGCAAATTTACACTGTTACACAAGCTGTACACTCACTACTTTACATTGTAGCAAAGTGTCATTTCTTCAGTGTTGTCACATGAAAAGATATAATCAAATATTTACAAAAATGTGAGGGGTGTACTCACTTTTGTGAGATAGTACAATATATATATATATATATATATATATATATATATATATATATATATTGTGCCCTGCGATGGACTGGCACCCTGTGCAGGGTGTACCCCGCCTTGTGCTCGATGCTCCCTGGGATAGGCTCCAGGTTCCCCGTGACCCTGAAAAGGAGTAAGTGGTAGAAGATGGATGGCTATATATATATATTGCTGAAACAAAGCAAGTCATTTTGTATATTTTATTTATTTCATGCAAGAGAACTTCATAAATAATGTCAATCTAAAAGCTGTAAAAAGTACACGTTACCTAAACTTCATGTCATCATGTCTAGCAACACCTTGGGTTGCTTGTAAGAAAATAGTACTTTAATGAGACCAGACTGAACAGGCAAACCCCAACATAACTATTTACCAATGTCCTGCAAACATACAGATGACTGAACAACACAATGAGAGTTAACTAAGAACATTTTACTAAAGTACTTGATATTGCAAAACATTTCATAACACAATAGCCTTGTGCCTTAACCAACACAAAACAAGACATATTGGATCATTTTAAAGTTCCTCAGACCCATATGCAAATTGAGTTCATAAGCCACATCTACACTGCAGGATCAATATGCCAAGGTGGAGAAAATGGCTTTCATGGCAAATGACATTGGGCATGCGCAGTCAGAACCTCAAGCAATGCAGGCTTCCATCCATCCATCCATCTTCTGTACCACTTATCCTACACAGGGTCATGGGGAGCCTGGAGCCTATCCCAGGGGACTCGGAGTACAAGGTGGGGGACACACTTGTGTGACAATCGCACACATATTCACACACCCATTCTCACACTACGGACAATTTGGAAATGCCAATCAGCCTACAGTGCATGTCTTTGGACTGGGGTGGAAACCAGAGTACCCGGAGGAAACCCCTGAAGCATGGGGAGAACATGCAAACTCCACGCACACACAAGGTGGAGGTGGGATTCGAGCTCCCATCCCTGGATGCAATGCAGGCTTAATTATCTATAGTTGACTTTAATTAATTAAAATGTGTTCATATTAAAGCATTTTGAAATTGATTATTATTATCTTGTTGAACAAGAAACATAATTAAATTGGAAAGACTAGCAAAATGACATCAAATTGTTTTTTTTTTTCCAGTTTGTCAAAAACAGGCAAAGAGGGTATATAAAACACCAAAATTATCTGCATTTTGTTTGTAAAAAAAACTGCTAACATTTTGTAAAAACCACTGCTAACATTTTTTGTCAGCATTTCCTGGATTGTATTCAGAGATTTTTAGAGCAAGCGAATTCAAACGTGTGTGTGTGTGTGATTGTGTTCCCCATATGAGCAAACATTTGATCACGATTTGAGATATAATTCAAATCCCATTGCAAAATGTGCTGCATTTATTTATACAATAAAATGGCTGGTTTCATTTTCAGCATATAAACTGGTATGATTCTACCCTACTGAAAAATAAATAGCAATCCTTCCGTTAGATATTGGCCAAAAATAAATGGCCTTTTTCTTGCATTTGCACATAGTGTAACATGACAATGAATAAATACAGTAATTTAATAATAATACAGTAAAAATACATTATGCAAAAAATGGTAATAGCTTGTGGTAGTGGATTTTAATAGAGAGCTTATGAAATATGTATTTTGTTCCTCATA